>NC_137469.1:170870516-171312063 GCF_964235325.1 Thermobia domestica
AAAAAAAGTACGTTATCCTGTACCATGTTTGTTACTACTTTATTCTTTTTTTCAGAATAACGCATATTTCACTGCATTTCCCTACACTGACACACCACTAGGTTGCTTGCATATGACACCCGAGGATCACATATGCGTATTTTTACGTAACACAAAGAGAAACTACCTAATTCTATCAAACTTATATATTTTTCTGAAATCGAAGTGTTATCTTGTCTTCTGCAACGGGTTATTTTGATGCACCCTGTATATATATTTTCAATGTTAGAACAAAAAAAATGTTTTCATATTCTACATATCAGGATAGGTACGAAAGGCACAAATTAGCAGAAAAAGCATAAAATAATGAAGTTAGAAACAAATATTCTATATGAACGACTATAACCCTTACCTTTTCTATGAGATCACATGACGCACACCTTCTGTCAAAAATTGATTCCAATTACCACGGAGCTATTCAATTTTGTTTTAATTTTCTTATTTCACGTAAAAATGTTGGCTGGCAACCGCCTAACAATATATTATATGTCATTATGTGCATATTGAATTGTTACTAATTGTCGTGTATTATAATCTGTTTTGGTCTATATCTTAAGAACCATTTAACATATTTTCACGAAATAAAGCTCAAACTCGAGTACCAGCACTTCTCTCATAGCGGTCGCAAACCCAAATCCCTATGGCTGAAAAAAAGTACGTTATCCTGTACCATGTTTGTTACTACTTTATTCTTTTTTTCAAAATAACGCATATTTCACTGCATTTCCCTACACTGACACACCACTAGGTTGCTTGCATATGACACCCGAGGATCACATATGCGTATTTTTACGTAACACAAAGAGAAACTACCTAATTCTATCAAACTTATATATTTTTCTGAAATCGAAGTGTTATCTTGTCTTCTGCAACGGGTTATTTTGATGCACCCTGTATATATATTTTCAATGTTAGAACAAAAAAAATGTTTTCATATTCTACACATCAGGATAGGTACGAAAGGCACAAATTAGCAGAAAAAGCATAAAATAATGAAGTTAGAAACAAATATTCTATATGAACGACTATAACCCTTACCTTTTCTATGAGATCACATGACGCACACCTTCTGTCAAAAATTGATTCCAATTACCACGGAGCTATTCAATTTTGTATTAATTTTCTTATTTCACGTAAAAATGTTGGCTGGCAACCGCCTAACAATATATTATATGTCATTATGTGCATATTGAATTGTTACTAATTGTCGTGTATTATAATCTGTTTTGGTCTATATCTTAAGAACCATTTAACATATTTTCACGAAATAAAGCTCAAACTCGAGTACCAGCACTTCTCCCATAGAGGACGTAAACCCGGGTCCCTATGGCTGAAAAAAAGTACCTTATCCTGTACCATGTTTGTTACTACTTTATTCTTTTTTTCAAAATAACGCATATTTCACTGCATTTCCCTACACTGACACACCACTAGGTTGCTTGCATATGACACCCGAGGATCACATATGCGTATTTTTACGTAACACAAAGAGAAACTACCTAATTCTATCAAACTTATATATTTTTCTGAAATCGAAGTGTTATTTTGTCTTCTGCAGCGCTATATTTTGATGCACCCTGTATATATATTTTCGATGTCAGAGCAAAATATGTTGTTTTCATATTCTACACATCAAGATAGGTAGGAAAAGCACAAATTAGCAGAATAAAAATAAAATAATGAAGTTAGAAACATATATTCTACATGAACGACTTTAACCCTTACCTTTTCAATGAGATCACATGACGCACACCTTCTGTCAAAAATTGATTCCAATTACCACGGAGCTATTCAATTTTGTTTTAATTTTCTTATTTCACGTAAAAATGTTGGCTGGCAACCGCCTAACAATATATTATATGTGATTATGTGCATATTGAATTGTTACTAATTGTCGTGTATTATAATCTGTTTTGGTCTATATCTTAAGAACCATTTAACATATTTTCACAAAATAAAGCTCAAATTCGAGTACCAGCACTTATCTCATAGCGGTCGCAAACCCGGGTCCCTATGGCTTAAAAAAATACATTATCCTCTACCATGTTTGTTACTACTTTATTCTTTTTTTCAAAATAACGCATATTTCACTGCATTTCCCTACACTGACACACCACTAGGTTGCTTGCATATGACACCCGAGGATCACATATGCGTATTTTTACGTAACACAAAGAGAAACTACCTAATTCTATCAAACTTATATATTTTTCTGAAATCGAAGTGTTATTTTGTCTTCTGCAGCGCTATATTTTGATGCACCCTGTATATATATTTTCGATGTCAGAACAAAATATGTTGTTTTCATATTCTACACATCAGGACATGTACGAAAAGCACAAATTAGCAGAATAAAAATAAAATAATGAAGTTATAAACATATATTCTACATGAACGACTTTAACCCTTACCTTTTCAATGAGATCACATGACGCACACCTTCTGTCAAAAATTGATTCCAATTACCACGGACCTATTCAATTTTGTTTTAATTTTCTTATTTCACGTAAAAATGTTGGCTGGCAACCGCCTAACAATATATTATATGTCATTATGTGCCAATTGAATTGTTACTAATTGTCGTGTATTATAATCTGTTTTGGTCTATATCTTAAGAACCATTTAACATATTTTCACGAAATAAAGCTCAAACTCGAGTACCAGCACTTCTCTCATAGAGGACGTAAACCCGGGTACCTATGGCTGAAAAAAGGTACCTTATCCTGTACCATGTTTGTTACTACTTTATTCTTTTTTTCAAAATAACGCATATTTCACTGCATTTCCCTACATTGACACACCACTAGGTTGCTTGCATATGACACCCGAGGATCACATATGCGTATTTTTACGTAACACAAAGAGAAACTACCTAATTCTATCAAACTTATATATTTTTCTGAAATCGAAGTGTTATCTTGTCTTCTGCAACGGGTTATTTTGATGCACCCTGTATATATATTTTCAATGTTAGAACAAAAAAAATGTTTTCATATTCTACACATCAGGATAGGTACGAAAGGCACAAATTAGCAGAAAAAGCATAAAATAATGAATTTAGAAACAAATATTCTATATGAACGACTATAACCCTTACCTTTTCTATGAGATCACATGACGCACACCTTCTGTCAAAAAATTGATTCCAATTACCACGGAGCTATTCAATTTTGTTTTAATTTTCTTATTTCACGTAAAAATGTTGGCTGGCAACCGCCTAACAATATATTATATGTCATTATGTGCCAATTGAATTGTTACTAATTGTCGTGTATTATAATCTGTTTTGGTCTATATCTTAAGAACCATTTAACATATTTTCACGAAATAAAGCTCAAACTCGAGTACCAGCACTTCTCTCATAGAGGACGTAAACCCGGGTACCTATGGCTGAAAAAAGGTACCTTATCCTGTACCATGTTTGTTACTACTTTATTCTTTTTTTCAAAATAACGCATATTTCACTGCATTTCCCTACATTGACACACCACTAGGTTGCTTGCATATGACACCCGAGGATCACATATGCGTATTTTTACGTAACACAAAGAGAAACTACCTAATTCTATCAAACTTATATATTTTTCTGAAATCGAAGTGTTATCTTGTCTTCTGCAACGGGTTATTTTGATGCACCCTGTATATATATTTTCAATGTTAGAACAAAAAAAATGTTTTCATATTCTACACATCAGGATAGGTACGAAAGGCACAAATTAGCAGAAAAAGCATAAAATAATGAAGTTAGAAACAAATATTCTATATGAACGACTATAACCCTTACCTTTTCTATGAGATCACATGACGCACACCTTCTGTCAAAAATTGATTCCAATTACCACGGAGCTATTCAATTTTGTTTTAATTTTCTTATTTCACGTAAAAATGTTGGCTGGCAACCGCCTAACAATATATTATATGTCATTATGTGCATATTGAATTGTTACTAATTGTCGTGTATTATAATCTGTTTTGGTCTATATCTTAAGAACCATTTAATATATTTTCACGAAATAAAGCTCAAACTCGAGTACCAGCACTTCTCCCATAGAGGACGTAAACCCGGGTCCCTATGGCTGAAAAAAGGTACCTTATCCTGTACCATGTTTGTTACTACTTTATTCTTTTTTTCAAAATAACGCATATTTCACTGCATTTCCCTACACTGACACACCACTAGGTTGCTTGCATATGACACCCGAGGATCACATATGCGTATTTTTACGTAACACAAAGAGAAACTACCTAATTCTATCAAACTTATATATTTTTCTGAAATCGAAATGTTATTTTGTCTTCTGCAGCGCTATATTTTGATGCACCCTGTATATATATTTTCGATGTCAGAACAAAATATGTTGTTTTCATATTCTACACATCAGGACATGTACGAAAAGCACAAATTAGCAGAATAAAAATAAAATAATGAAGTTATAAACATATATTCTACATGAAAGACTTTAACCCTTACCTTTTCAATGAGATCACATGACGCACACCTTCTGTCAAAAATTGATTCGAATTACCACGGACCTATTCAATTTTGTTTTAATTTTCTTATTTCACGTAAAAATGTTGGCTGGCAACCGCCTAACAATATATTATATGTCATTATGTGCATATTGAAGTGTTACTAATTGTCGTGTATTATAATCTGTTTTGGTCTATATCTTAAGAACCATTTAACATATTTTCACGAAATAAAGCTCAAACTCGAGTACCAGCACTTCTCTCATAGCGGTCGCAAACCCGGGTCCCTATGGCTGAAAAAAAGTACGTTATCCTGTACCATGTTTGTTACTACTTTATTCTTTTTTTCAGAATAACGCATATTTCACTGCATTTCCCTACACTGACACACCACTAGGTTGCTTGCATATGACACCCGAGGATCACATATGCGTATTTTTACGTAACACAAAGAGAAACTACCTAATTCTATCAAACTTATATATTTTTCTGAAATCGAAGTGTTATCTTGTCTTCTGCAACGGGTTATTTTGATGCACCCTGTATATATATTTTCAATGTTAGAACAAAAAAAATGTTTTCATATTCTACACATCAGGATAGGTACGAAAGGCACAAATTAGCAGAAAAAGCATAAAATAATGAAGTTAGAAACAAATATTCTATATGAACGACTATAACCCTTACCTTTTCTATGAGATCACATGACGCACACCTTCTGTCAAAAATTGATTCCAATTACCACGGAGCTATTCAATTTTGTTTTAATTTTCTTATTTCACGTAAAAATGTTGGCTGGCAACCGCCTAACAATATATTATATGTCATTATGTGCATATTGAATTGTTACTAATTGTCGTGTATTATAATCTGTTTTGGTCTATATCTTAAGAACCATTTAACATATTTTCACGAAATAAAGCTCAAACTCGAGTACCAGCACTTCTCTCATAGCGGTCGCAAACCCAAATCCCTATGGCTGAAAAAAAGTACGTTATCCTGTACCATGTTTGTTACTACTTTATTCTTTTTTTCAAAATAACGCATATTTCACTGCATTTCCCTACACTGACACACCACTAGGTTGCTTGCATATGACACCCGAGGATCACATATGCGTATTTTTACGTAACACAAAGAGAAACTACCTAATTCTATCAAACTTATATATTTTTCTGAAATCGAAGTGTTATCTTGTCTTCTGCAACGGGTTATTTTGATGCACCCTGTATATATATTTTCAATGTTAGAACAAAAAAAAATGTTTTCATATTCTACACATCAGGATAGGTACGAAAGGCACAAATTAGCAGAAAAAGCATAAAATAATGAAGTTAGAAACAAATATTCTATATGAACGACTATAACCCTTACCTTTTCTATGAGATCACATGACGCACACCTTCTGTCAAAAATTGATTCCAATTACCACGGAGCTATTCAATTTTGTATTAATTTTCTTATTTCACGTAAAAATGTTGGCTGGCAACCGCCTAACAATATATTATATGTCATTATGTGCATATTGAATTGTTACTAATTGTCGTGTATTATAATCTGTTTTGGTCTATATCTTAAGAACCATTTAACATATTTTCACGAAATAAAGCTCAAACTCGAGTACCAGCACTTCTCCCATAGAGGACGTAAACCCGGGTCCCTATGGCTGAAAAAAAGTACCTTATCCTGTACCATGTTTGTTACTACTTTATTCTTTTTTTCAAAATAACGCATATTTCACTGCATTTCCCTACACTGACACACCACTAGGTTGCTTGCATATGACACCCGAGGATCACATATGCGTATTTTTACGTAACACAAAGAGAAACTACCTAATTCTATCAAACTTATATATTTTTCTGAAATCGAAGTGTTATTTTGTCTTCTGCAGCGCTATATTTTGATGCACCCTGTATATATATTTTCGATGTCAGAGCAAAATATGTTGTTTTCATATTCTACACATCAAGATAGGTAGGAAAAGCACAAATTAGCAGAATAAAAATAAAATAATGAAGTTAGAAACATATATTCTACATGAACGACTTTAACCCTTACCTTTTCAATGAGATCACATGACGCACACCTTCTGTCAAAAATTGATTCCAATTACCACGGAGCTATTCAATTTTGTTTTAATTTTCTTATTTCACGTAAAAATGTTGGCTGGCAACCGCCTAACAATATATTATATGTCATTATGTGCATATTGAATTGTTACTAATTGTCGTGTATTATAATCTGTTTTGGTCTATATCTTAAGAACCATTTAACATATTTTCACAAAATAAAGCTCAAATTCGAGTACCAGCACTTATCTCATAGCGGTCGCAAACCCGGGTCCCTATGGCTTAAAAAAATACATTATCCTCTACCATGTTTGTTACTACTTTATTCTTTTTTTCAAAATAACGCATATTTCACTGCATTTCCCTACACTGACACACCACTAGGTTGCTTGCATATGACACCCGAGGATCACATATGCGTATTTTTACGTAACACAAAGAGAAACTACCTAATTCTATCAAACTTATATATTTTTCTGAAATCGAAGTGTTATTTTGTCTTCTGCAGCGCTATATTTTGATGCACCCTGTATATATATTTTCGATGTCAGAACAAAATATGTTGTTTTCATATTCTACACATCAGGACATGTACGAAAAGCACAAATTAGCAGAATAAAAATAAAATAATGAAGTTATAAACATATATTCTACATGAACGACTTTAACCCTTACCTTTTCAATGAGATCACATGACGCACACCTTCTGTCAAAAATTGATTCCAATTACCACGGACCTATTCAATTTTGTTTTAATTTTCTTATTTCACGTAAAAATGTTGGCTGGCAACCGCCTAACAATATATTATATGTCATTATGTGCCAATTGAATTGTTACTAATTGTCGTGTATTATAATCTGTTTTGGTCTATATCTTAAGAACCATTTAACATATTTTCACGAAATAAAGCTCAAACTCGAGTACCAGCACTTCTCTCATAGCGGTCGCAAACCCAAATCCCTATGGCTGAAAAAAAGTACGTTATCCTGTACCATGTTTGTTACTACTTTATTCTTTTTTTCAAAATAACGCATATTTCACTGCATTTCCCTACACTGACACACCACTAGGTTGCTTGCATATGACACCCGAGGATCACATATGCGTATTTTTACGTAACACAAAGAGAAACTACCTAATTCTATCAAACTTATATATTTTTCTGAAATCGAAGTGTTATCTTGTCTTCTGCAACGGGTTATTTTGATGCACCCTGTATATATATTTTCAATGTTAGAACAAAAAAAATGTTTTCATATTCTACACATCAGGATAGGTACGAAAGGCACAAATTAGCAGAAAAAGCATAAAATAATGAAGTTAGAAACAAATATTCTATATGAACGACTATAACCCTTACCTTTTCTATGAGATCACATGACGCACACCTTCTGTCAAAAATTGATTCCAATTACCACGGAGCTATTCAATTTTGTTTTAATTTTCTTATTTCACGTAAAAATGTTGGCTGGCAACCGCCTAACAATATATTATATGTCATTATGTGCATATTGAATTGTTACTAATTGTCGTGTATTATAATCTGTTTTGGTCTATATCTTAAGAACCATTTAACATATTTTCACGAAATAAAGCTCAAACTCGAGTACCAGCACTTCTCCCATAGAGGACGTAAACCCGGGTCCCTATGGCTGAAAAAAAGTACCTTATCCTGTACCATGTTTGTTACTACTTTATTCTTTTTTTCAAAATAACGCATATTTCACTGCATTTCCCTACACTGACACACCACTAGGTTGCTTGCATATGACACCCGAGGATCACATATGCGTATTTTTACGTAACACAAAGAGAAACTACCTAATTCTATCAAACTTATATATTTTTCTGAAATCGAAGTGTTATTTTGTCTTCTGCAGCGCTATATTTTGATGCACCCTGTATATATATTTTCGATGTCAGAGCAAAATATGTTGTTTTCATATTCTACACATCAAGATAGGTAGGAAAAGCACAAATTAGCAGAATAAAAAAAAAATAATGAAGTTAGAAACATATATTCTACATGAACGACTTTAACCCTTACCTTTTCAATGAGATCACATGACGCACACCTTCTGTCAAAAATTGATTCCAATTACCACGGAGCTATTCAATTTTGTTTTAATTTTCTTATTTCACGTAAAAATGTTGGCTGGCAACCGCCTAACAATATATTATATGTGATTATGTGCATATTGAATTGTTACTAATTGTCGTGTATTATAATCTGTTTTGGTCTATATCTTAAGAACCATTTAACATATTTTCACGAAATAAAGCTCAAACTCGAGTACCAGCACTTCTCTCATAGCGGTCGCAAACCCGGGTCCCTATGGCTTAAAAAAAATACGTTATCCTCTACCATGTTTGTTACTACTTTATTCTTTTTTTCAAAATAACGCATATTTCACTGCATTTCCCTACACTGACACACCACTAGGTTGCTTGCATATGACACCCGAGGATCACATATGCGTATTTTTACGTAACACAAAGAGAAACTACCTAATTCTATCAAACTTATATATTTTTCTGAAATCGAAGTGTTATTTTGTCTTCTGCAGCGCTATATTTTGATGCACCCTGTATATATATTTTCGATGTCAGAACAAAATATGTTGTTTTCATATTCTACACATCAGGACATGTACGAAAAGCAAAAATTAGCAGAATAAAAATAAAATAATGAAGTTATAAACATATATTCTACATGAACGACTTTAACCCTTACCTTTTCAATAAGATCAAATGACGCACACCTTCTGTCAAAAATTGATTCGAATTACCACGGACCTATTCAATTTTGTTTTAATTTTCTTATTTCACGTAAAAATGTTGGCTGGCAACCGCCTAACAATATATTATATGTCATTATGTGCATATTGAATTGTTACTAATTGTCGTGTATTATAATCTGTTTTGGTCTATATCTTAAGAACCATTTAACATATTTTCACGAAATAAAGCTCAAACTCGAGTACCAGCACTTCTCTCATAGCGGTCGCAAACCCAAATCCCTATGGCTGAAAAAAAGTACGTTATCCTGTACCATGTTTGTTACTACTCTATTCTTTTTTTCAAAATAACGCATATTTCACTGCATTTCCCTACACTGACACACCACTAGGTTGCTTGCATATGACACCCGAGGATCACATATGCGTATTTTTACGTAACACAAAGAGAAACTACCTAATTCTATCAAACTTATATATTTTTCTGAAATCGAAGTGTTATCTTGTCTTCTGCAACGGGTTATTTTGATGCACCCTGTATATATATTTTCAATGTTAGAACAAAAAAAATGTTTTCATATTCTACACATCAGGATAGGTACGAAAGGCACAAATTAGCAGAAAAAGCATAAAATAATGAAGTTAGAAACAAATATTCTATATGAACGACTATAACCCTTACCTTTTCTATGAGATCACATGACGCACACCTTCTGTCAAAAATTGATTCCAATTACCACGGAGCTATTCAATTTTGTTTTAATTTTCTTATTTCACGTAAAAATGTTGGCTGGCAACCGCCTAACAATATATTATATGTCATTATGTGCATATTGAATTGTTACTAATTGTCGTGTATTATAATCTGTTTTGGTCTATATCTTAAGAACCATTTAACATATTTTCACGAAATAAAGCTCAAACTCGAGTACCAGCACTTCTCTCATAGCGGTCGCAAACCCGGGTCCCCTGGCTGAAAAAAAGTACGTTATCCTGTAACATGTTTGTTACTACTTTATTCTTTTTTTCAAAATAACGCATATTTCACTGCATTTCCCTACACTGACACACCACTAGGTTGCTTGCATATGACACCCGAGGATCACATATGCGTATTTTTACGTAACACAAAGAGAAACTACCTAATTCTATCAAACTTATATATTTTTCTGAAATCGAAGTGTTATTTTGTCTTCTGCAGCGCTATATTTTGATGCACCCTGTATATATATTTTCGATGTCAGAACAAAATATGTTGTTTTCATATTCTACACGTCAAGATAGGTAGGAAAAGCACAAATTAGCAGAATAAAAATAAAATAATGAAGTTAGAAACATATATTCTACATGAACGACTTTAACCCTTACCTTTTCAATGAGATCACATGACGCACACCTTCTGTCAAAAATTGATTCCAATTACCACGGACCTATTCAATTTTGTTTTAATTTTCTTATTTCACGTAAAAATGTTGGCTGGCAACCGCCTAACAATATATTATATGTCATTATGTGCATATTGAATTGTTACTAATTGTCGTGTATTATAATCTGTTTTGGTCTATATCTTAAGAACCATTTAACATATTTTCACGAAATAAAGCTCAAACTCGAGTACCAGCACTTCTCTCATAGCGGTCGCAAACCCAAATCCCTATGGCTGAAAAAAAGTACGTTATCCTGTACCATGTTTGTTACTACTTTATTCTTTTTTTCAAAATAACGCATATTTCACTGCATTTCCCTACACTGACACACCACTAGGTTGCTTGCATATGACACCCGAGGATCACATATGCGTATTTTTACGTAACACAAAGAGAAACTACCTAATTCTATCAAACTTATATATTTTTCTGAAATCGAAGTGTTATCTTGTCTTCTGCAACGGGTTATTTTGATGCACCCTGTATATATATTTTCAATGTTAGAACAAAAAAAATGTTTTCATATTCTACACATCAGGATAGGTACGAAAGGCACAAATTAGCAGAAAAAGCATAAAATAATGAAGTTAGAAACAAATATTCTATATGAACGACTATAACCCTTACCTTTTCTATGAGATCACATGACGCACACCTTCTGTCAAAAATTGATTCCAATTACCACGGAGCTATTCAATTTTGTTTTAATTTTCTTATTTCACGTAAAAATGTTGGCTGGCAACCGCCTAACAATATATTATATGTCATTATGTGCATATTGAATTGTTACTAATTGTCGTGTATTATAATCTGTTTTGGTCTATATCTTAAGAACCATTTAACATATTTTCACGAAATAAAGCTCAAACTCGAGTACCAGCACTTCTCCCATAGAGGACGTAAACCCGGGTCCCTATGGCTGAAAAAAAGTACCTTATCCTGTACCATGTTTGTTACTACTTTATTCTTTTTTTCAAAATAACGCATATTTCACTGCATTTCCCTACACTGACACACCACTAGGTTGCTTGCATATGACACCCGAGGATCACATATGCGTATTTTTACGTAACACAAAGAGAAACTACCTAATTCTATCAAACTTATATATTTTTCTGAAATCGAAGTGTTATTTTGTCTTCTGCAGCGCTATATTTTGATGCACCCTGTATATATATTTTCGATGTCAGAGCAAAATATGTTGTTTTCATATTCTACACATCAAGATAGGTAGGAAAAGCACAAATTAGCAGAATAAAAAAAAAATAATGAAGTTAGAAACATATATTCTACATGAACGACTTTAACCCTTACCTTTTCAATGAGATCACATGACGCACACCTTCTGTCAAAAATTGATTCCAATTACCACGGAGCTATTCAATTTTGTTTTAATTTTCTTATTTCACGTAAAAATGTTGGCTGGCAACCGCCTAACAATATATTATATGTGATTATGTGCATATTGAATTGTTACTAATTGTCGTGTATTATAATCTGTTTTGGTCTATATCTTAAGAACCATTTAACATATTTTCACGAAATAAAGCTCAAACTCGAGTACCAGCACTTCTCTCATAGCGGTCGCAAACCCGGGTCCCTATGGCTTAAAAAAAATACGTTATCCTCTACCATGTTTGTTACTACTTTATTCTTTTTTTCAAAATAACGCATATTTCACTGCATTTCCCTACACTGACACACCACTAGGTTGCTTGCATATGACACCCGAGGATCACATATGCGTATTTTTACGTAACACAAAGAGAAACTACCTAATTCTATCAAACTTATATATTTTTCTGAAATCGAAGTGTTATTTTGTCTTCTGCAGCGCTATATTTTGATGCACCCTGTATATATATTTTCGATGTCAGAACAAAATATGTTGTTTTCATATTCTACACATCAGGACATGTACGAAAAGCACAAATTAGCAGAATAAAAATAAAATAATGAAGTTATAAACATATATTCTACATGAACGACTTTAACCCTTACCTTTTCAATAAGATCACATGACGCACACCTTCTGTCAAAAATTGATTCGAATTACCACGGACCTATTCAATTTTGTTTTAATTTTCTTATTTCACGTAAAAATGTTGGCTGGCAACCGCCTAACAATATATTATATGTCATTATGTGCATATTGAATTGTTACTAATTGTCGTGTATTATAATCTGTTTTGGTCTATATCTTAAGAACCATTTAACATATTTTCACGAAATAAAGCTCAAACTCGAGTACCAGCACTTCTCTCATAGCGGTCGCAAACCCAAATCCCTATGGCTGAAAAAAAGTACGTTATCCTGTACCATGTTTGTTACTACTCTATTCTTTTTTTCAAAATAACGCATATTTCACTGCATTTCCCTACACTGACACACCACTAGGTTGCTTGCATATGACACCCGAGGATCACATATGCGTATTTTTACGTAACACAAAGAGAAACTACCTAATTCTATCAAACTTATATATTTTTCTGAAATCGAAGTGTTATCTTGTCTTCTGCAACGGGTTATTTTGATGCACCCTGTATATATATTTTCAATGTTAGAACAAAAAAAATGTTTTCATATTCTACACATCAGGATAGGTACGAAAGGCACAAATTAGCAGAAAAAGCATAAAATAATGAAGTTAGAAACAAATATTCTATATGAACGACTATAACCCTTACCTTTTCTATGAGATCACATGACGCACACCTTCTGTCAAAAATTGATTCGAATTACCACGGACCTATTCAATTTTGTTTTAATTTTCTTATTTCACGTAAAAATGTTGGCTGGCAACCGCCTAACAATATATTATATGTCATTATGTGCATATTGAATTGTTACTAATTGTCGTGTATTATAATCTGTTTTGGTCTATATCTTAAGAACCATTTAACATATTTTCACGAAATAAAGCTCAAACTCGAGTACCAGCACTTCTCTCATAGCGGTCGCAAACCGGGGTCCCCTGGCTGAAAAAAAGTACGTTATCCTGTAACATGTTTGTTACTACTTTATTCTTTTTTTCAAAATAACGCATATTTCACTGCATTTCCCTACACTGACACACCACTAGGTTGCTTGCATATGACACCCGAGGATCACATATGCGTATTTTTACGTAACACAAAGAGAAACTACCTAATTCTATCAAACTTATATATTTTTCTGAAATCGAAGTGTTATTTTGTCTTCTGCAGCGCTATATTTTGATGCACCCTGTATATATATTTTCGATGTCAGAACAAAATATGTTGTTTTCATATTCTACACGTCAAGATAGGTAGGAAAAGCACAAATTAGCAGAATAAAAATAAAATAATGAAGTTAGAAACATATATTCTACATGAACGACTTTAACCCTTACCTTTTCAATGAGATCACATGACGCACACCTTCTGTCAAAAATTGATTCCAATTACCACGGACCTATTCAATTTTGTTTTAATTTTCTTATTTCACGTAAAAATGTTGGCTGGCAACCGCCTAACAATATATTATATGTCATTATGTGCATATTGAATTGTTACTAATTGTCGTGTATTATAATCTGTTTTGGTCTATATCTTAAGAACCATTTAACATATTTTCACGAAATAAAGCTCAAACTCGAGTACCAGCACTTCTCTCATAGCGGTCGCAAACCCAAATCCCTATGGCTGAAAAAAAGTACGTTATCCTGTACCATGTTTGTTACTACTTTATTCTTTTTTTCAAAATAACGCATATTTCACTGCATTTCCCTACACTGACACACCACTAGGTTGCTTGCATATGACACCCGAGGATCACATATGCGTATTTTTACGTAACACAAAGAGAAACTACCTAATTCTATCAAACTTATATATTTTTCTGAAATCGAAGTGTTATCTTGTCTTCTGCAACGGGTTATTTTGATGCACCCTGTATATATATTTTCAATGTTAGAACAAAAAAAATGTTTTCATATTCTACACATCAGGATAGGTACGAAAGGCACAAATTAGCAGAAAAAGCATAAAATAATGAAGTTAGAAACAAATATTCTATATGAACGACTATAACCCTTACCTTTTCTATGAGATCACATGACGCACACCTTCTGTCAAAAATTGATTCCAATTACCACGGAGCTATTCAATTTTGTTTTAATTTTCTTATTTCACGTAAAAATGTTGGCTGGCAACCGCCTAACAATATATTATATGTCATTATGTGCATATTGAATTGTTACTAATTGTCGTGTATTATAATCTGTTTTGGTCTATATCTTAAGAACCATTTAACATATTTTCACGAAATAAAGCTCAAACTCGAGTACCAGCACTTCTCCCATAGAGGACGTAAACCCGGGTCCCTATGGCTGAAAAAAAGTACCTTATCCTGTACCATGTTTGTTACTACTTTATTCTTTTTTTCAAAATAACGCATATTTCACTGCATTTCCCTACACTGACACACCACTAGGTTGCTTGCATATGACACCCGAGGATCACATATGCGTATTTTTACGTAACACAAAGAGAAACTACGTAATTCTATCAAACTTATATATTTTTCTGAAATCGAAGTGTTATTTTGTCTTCTGCAGCGCTATATTTTGATGCACCCTGTATATATATTTTCGATGTCAGAGCAAAATATGTTGTTTTCATATTCTACACATCAAGATAGGTAGGAAAAGCACAAATTAGCAGAATAAAAAAAAAATAATGAAGTTAGAAACATATATTCTACATGAACGACTTTAACCCTTACCTTTTCAATGAGATCACATGACGCACACCTTCTGTCAAAAATTGATTCCAATTACCACGGAGCTATTCAATTTTGTTTTAATTTTCTTATTTCACGTAAAAATGTTGGCTGGCAACCGCCTAACAATATATTATATGTGATTATGTGCATATTGAATTGTTACTAATTGTCGTGTATTATAATCTGTTTTGGTCTATATCTTAAGAACCATTTAACATATTTTCACGAAATAAAGCTCAAACTCGAGTACCAGCACTTCTCTCATAGCGGTCGCAAACCCGGGTCCCTATGGCTTAAAAAAAATACGTAATCCTCTACCATGTTTGTTACTACTTTATTCTTTTTTTCAAAATAACGCATATTTCACTGCATTTCCCTACACTGACACACCACTAGGTTGCTTGCATATGACACCCGAGGATCACATATGCGTATTTTTACGTAACACAAAGAGAAACTACCTAATTCTATCAAACTTATATATTTTTCTGAAATCGAAGTGTTATTTTGTCTTCTGCAGCGCTATATTTTGATGCACCCTGTATATATATTTTCGATGTCAGAACAAAATATGTTGTTTTCATATTCTACACATCAGGACATGTACGAAAAGCACAAATTAGCAGAATAAAAATAAAATAATGAAGTTATAAACATATATTCTACATGAACGACTTTAACCCTTACCTTTTCAATAAGATCACATGACGCACACCTTCTGTCAAAAATTGATTCGAATTACCACGGACCTATTCAATTTTGTTTTAATTTTCTTATTTCACGTAAAAATGTTGGCTGGCAACCGCCTAACAATATATTATATGTCATTATGTGCATATTGAATTGTTACTAATTGTCGTGTATTATAATCTGTTTTGGTCTATATCTTAAGAACCATTTAACATATTTTCACGAAATAAAGCTCAAACTCGAGTACCAGCACTTCTCTCATAGCGGTCGCAAACCCAAATCCCTATGGCTGAAAAAAAGTACGTTATCCTGTACCATGTTTGTTACTACTCTATTCTTTTTTTCAAAATAACGCATATTTCACTGCATTTCCCTACACTGACACACCACTAGGTTGCTTGCATATGACACCCGAGGATCACATATGCGTATTTTTACGTAACACAAAGAGAAACTACCTAATTCTATCAAACTTATATATTTTTCTGAAATCGAAGTGTTATCTTGTCTTCTGCAACGGGTTATTTTGATGCACCCTGTATATATATTTTCAATGTTAGAACAAAAAAAATGTTTTCATATTCTACACATCAGGATAGGTACGAAAGGCACAAATTAGCAGAAAAAGCATAAAATAATGAAGTTAGAAACAAATATTCTATATGAACGACTATAACCCTTACCTTTTCTATGAGATCACATGACGCACACCTTCTGTCAAAAATTGATTCCAATTACCACGGAGCTATTCAATTTTGTTTTAATTTTCTTATTTCACGTAAAAATGTTGGCTGGCAACCGCCTAACAATATATTATATGTCATTATGTGCATATTGAATTGTTACTAATTGTCGTGTATTATAATCTGTTTTGGTCTATATCTTAAGAACCATTTAACATATTTTCACGAAATAAAGCTCAAACTCGAGTACCAGCACTTCTCTCATAGCGGTCGCAAACCCGGGTCCCCTGGCTGAAAAAAAGTACGTTATCCTGTAACATGTTTGTTACTACTTTATTCTTTTTTTCAAAATAACGCATATTTCACTGCATTTCCCTACACTGACACACCACTAGGTTGCTTGCATATGACACCCGAGGATCACATATGCGTATTTTTACGTAACACAAAGAGAAACTACCTAATTCTATCAAACTTATATATTTTTCTGAAATCGAAGTGTTATTTTGTCTTCTGCAGCGCTATATTTTGATGCACCCTGTATATATATTTTCGATGTCAGAACAAAATATGTTGTTTTCATATTCTACACGTCAAGATAGGTAGGAAAAGCACAAATTAGCAGAATAAAAATAAAATAATGAAGTTAGAAACATATATTCTACATGAACGACTTTAACCCTTACCTTTTCAATGAGATCACATGACGCACACCTTCTGTCAAAAATTGATTCCAATTACCACGGACCTATTCAATTTTGTTTTAATTTTCTTATTTCACGTAAAAATGTTGGCTGGCAACCGCCTAACAATATATTATATGTCATTATGTGCATATTGAATTGTTACTAATTGTCGTGTATTATAATCTGTTTTGGTCTATATCTTAAGAACCATTTAACATATTTTCACGAAATAAAGCTCAAACTCGAGCACCAGCACTTATCTCATAGCGGTCGCAAACCCGGTCCCTATGGCTGAAACAAAGTACCTTATTCTCTACCATGTTTGTTACTACTTTATTCTTTTTTTCAAAATAACGCATATTTCACTGCATTTCCCTACACTGACACACCACTAGGTTGCTTGCATATGACACCCGAGGATCACATATGCGTATTTTTACGTAACACAAAGAGAAACTACCTAATTCTATCAAACTTATATATTTGTCTGAAATCGAAGTGTTATCTTGTCTTCTGCAACGGGTTATTTTGATGCACCCTGTATATATATTTTCAATGTTAGAACAAAAAAAATGTTTTCATATTATACACATCAGGATAGGTACGAAAGGCACAAATTAGCAGAAAAAGCATAAAATAATGAAGTTAGAAACAAATATTCTATATGAACGACTATAACCCTTACCTTTTCTATGAGATCACATGACGCACACCTTCTGTCAAAAATTGATTCCAATTACCACGGAGCTATTCAATTTTGTTTTAATTTTCTTATTTCACGTAAAAATGTTGGCTGGCAACCGCCTAACAATATATTATATGTCATTATGTGCATATTGAATTGTTACTAATTGTCGTGTATTATAATCTGTTTTGGTCTATATCTTAAGAACCATTTAACATATTTTCACGAAATAAAGCTCAAACTCGAGTACCAGCACTTCTCCCATAGAGGACGTAAACCCGGGTCCCTATGGCTGAAAAAAAGTACCTTATCCTGTACCATGTTTGTTACTACTTTATTCTTTTTTTCAAAATAACGCATATTTCACTGCATTTCCCTACACTGACACACCACTAGGTTGCTTGCATATGACACCCGAGGATCACATATGCGTATTTTTACGTAACACAAAGAGAAACTACCTAATTCTATCAAACTTATATATTTTTCTGAAATCGAAGTGTTATTTTGTCTTCTGCAGCGCTATATTTTGATGCACCCTGTATATATATTTTCGATGTCAGAGCAAAATATGTTGTTTTCATATTCTACACATCAAGATAGGTAGGAAAAGCACAAATTAGAAGAATAAAAATAAAATAATGAAGTTAGAAACATATATTCTACATGAACGACTTTAACCCTTACCTTTTCAATGAGATCACATGACGCACACCTTCTGTCAAAAATTGATTCCAATTACCACGGAGCTATTCAATTTTGTTTTAATTTTCTTATTTCACGTAAAAATGTTGGCTGGCAACCGCCTAACAATATATTATATGTGATTATGTGCATATTGAATTGTTACTAATTGTCGTGTATTATAATCTGTTTTGGTCTATATCTTAAGAACCATTTAACATATTTTCACGAAATAAAGCTCAAACTCGAGTACCAGCACTTCTCTCATAGCGGTCGCAAACCCGGGTCCCTATGGCTTAAAAAAAATACGTTATCCTCTACCATGTTTGTTACTACTTTATTCTTTTTTCCAAAATAACGCATATTTCACTGCATTTCCCTACACTGACACACCACTAGGTTGCTTGCATATGACACCCGAGGATCACATATGCGTATTTTTACGTAACACAAAGAGAAACTACCTAATTCTATCAAACTTATATATTTTTCTGAAATCGAAGTGTTATTTTGTCTTCTGCAGCGCTATATTTTGATGCACCCTGTATATATATTTTCGATGTGAGAACAAAATATGTTGTTTTCATATTCTACACATCAGGACATGTACGAAAAGCACAAATTAGCAGAATAAAAATAAAATAATGAAGTTATAAACATATATTCTACATGAACGACTTTAACAGTTACCTTTTCAATGAGATCACATGACGCACACCTTCTGTCAAAAATTGATTCGAATTACCACGGACCTATACAATTTTGTTTTAATTTTCTTATTTCACGTAAAAATGTTGGCTGGCAACCGCCTAACAATATATTATATGTCATTATGTGCATATTGAATTGTTACTAATTGTCGTGTATTATAATCTGTTTTGGTCTATATCTTAAGAACCATTTAACATATTTTCACGAAATAAAGCTCAAACTCGAGTACCAGCACTTCTCTCATAGCGGTCGCAAACCCGGGTCCCTATGGCTGAAAAAAGGTACCTTATCCTGTACCATGTTTGTTACTACTTTATTCTTTTTTTCAAAATAACGCATATTTCACTGCATTTCCCTACACTGACACACCACTAGGTTGCTTGCATATGACACCCGAGGATCACATATGCGTATTTTTACGTAACACAAAGAGAAACTACCTAATTCTATCAAACTTATATATTTTTCTGAAATCGAAGTGTTATTTTGTCTTCTGCAGCGCTATATTTTGATGCACCCTGTATATATATTTTCGATGTCAGAGCAAAATATGTTGTTTTCATATTCTACACATCAAGATAGGTAGGAAAAGCACAAATTAGCAGAATAAAAATAAAATAATGAAGTTAGAAACATATATTCTACATGAACGACTTTAACCCTTACCTTTTCAATGAGATCACATGACGCACACCTTCTGTCAAAAATTGATTCCAATTACCACGGAGCTATTCAATTTTGTTTTAATTTTCTTATTTCACGTAAAAATGTTGGCTGGCAACCGCCTAACAATATATTATATGTGATTATGTGCATATTGAATTGTTACTAATTGTCGTGTATTATAATCTGTTTTGGTCTATATCTTAAGAACCATTTAACATATTTTCACGAAATAAAGCTCAAACTCGAGTACCAGCACTTCTCTCATAGCGGTCGCAAACCCGGGTCCCTATGGCTTAAAAAAAATACGTTATCCTGTACCATGTTTGTTACTACTTTATTCTTTTTTTCAAAATAACGCATATTTCACTGCATTTCCCTACACTGACACACCACTAGGTTGCTTGCATATGACACCCGAGGATCACATATGCGTATTTTTACGGAACACAAAGAGAAACTACCTAATTCTATCAAACTTATATATTTTTCTGAAATCGAAGTGTTATCTTGTCTTCTGCAGCGCTATATTTTGATGCACCCTGTATATATATTTTCGATGTCAGAACAAAATATGTTGTTTTCATATTCTACACATCAGGACATGTACGAGAAGCACAAATTAGCAGAATAAAAATAAAATAATGAAGTTATAAACATATATTCTACATGAACGACTTTAACCCTTACCTTTTCAATGAGATCACATGACGCACACCTTCTGTCAAAAATTGATTCGAATTACCACGGACCTATACAATTTTGTTTTAATTTTCTTATTTCACGTAAAAATGTTGGCTGGCAACCGCCTAACAATATATTATATGTCATTATGTGCATATTGAATTGTTACTAATTGTCGTGTATTATAATCTGTTTTGGTCTATATCTTAAGAACCATTTAACATATTTTCACGAAATAAAGCTCAAACTCGAGTACCAGCACTTCTCTCATAGCGGTCGCAAACCCGGGTCCCTATGGCTGAAAAAAGGTACCTTATCCTCTACCATGTTTGTTACTACTTTATTCTTTTTTTCAAAATAACGCATATTTCACTGCATTTCCCTACACTGACACACCACTAGGTTGCTTGCATATGACACCCGAGGATCACATATGCGTATTTTTACGTAACACAAAGAGAAACTACCTAATTCTATCAAACTTATATATTTTTCTGAAATCGAAGTGTTATTTTGTCTTCTGCAGCGCTATATTTTGATGCACCCTGTATATATATTTTCGATGTCAGAGCAAAATATGTTGTTTTCATATTCTACACATCAAGATAGGTAGGAAAAGCACAAATTAGCAGAATAAAAATAAAATAATGAAGTTAGAAACATATATTCTACATGAACGACTTTAACCCTTACCTTTTCAATGAGATCACATGACGCACACCTTCTGTCAAAAATTGATTCCAATTACCACGGAGCTATTCAATTTTGTTTTAATTTTCTTATTTCACGTAAAAATGTTGGCTGGCAACCGCCTAACAATATATTATATGTCATTATGTGCATATTGAATTGTTACTAATTGTCGTGTATTATAATCTGTTTTGGTCTATATCTTAAGAACCATTTAACATATTTTCACGAAATAAAGCTCAAACTCGAGTACCAGCACTTCTCTCATAGCGGTCGCAAACACAGGTCCCTATGGCTTAAAAAAATACGTTATCCTCTACCATGTTTGTTACTACTTTATTCTTTTTTTCAAAATAACGCATATTTCACTGCATTTCCCTACACTGACACACCACTAGGTTGCTTGCATATGACACCCGAGGATCACATATGCGTATTTTTACGTAACACAAAGAGAAACTACCTAATTCTATCAAACTTATATATTTTTCTGAAATCGAAGTGTTATTTTGTCTTCTGCAGCGCTATATTTTGATGCACCCTGTATATATATTTTCGATGTCAGAACAAAATATGTTGTTTTCATATTCTACACATCAGGACATGTACGCAAAGCACAAATTAGCAGAATAAAAATAAAATAATGAAGTTATAAACATATATTCTACATGAACGACTTTAACCCTTACCTTTTCAATGAGATCACATGACGCACACCTTCTGTCAAAAATTGATTCGAATTACCACGGACCTATTCAATTTTGTTTTAATTTTCTTATTTCACGTAAAAATGTTGGCTGGCAAACGCCTAACAATATATTATATGTCATTATGTGCATATTGAATTGTTACTAATTGTCGTGTATTATAATCTGTTTTGGTCTATATCTTAAGAACCATTTAACATATTTTCACGAAATAAAGCTCAAACTCGAGTACCAGCACTTCTCTCATAGCGGTTGCAAACCCAAATCCCTATGGCTGAAAAAAAGTACGTTATCCTGTACCATGTTTGTTACTACTTTATTCTTTTTTTCAAAATAACGCATATTTCACAGCATTTCCCTACACTGACACACCACTAGGTTGCTTGCATATGACACCAGAGGATCACATATGCGTATTTTACGTAACACAAAGAGAAACTACCTAATTCTATCAAACTTATATATTTTTCTGAAATCGAAGTGTTATCTTGTCTTCTGCAACGGGTTATTTTGATGCACCCTGTATATATATTTTCAATGTTAGAACAAAAAAAATGTTTTCATATTCTACACATCAGGATAGGTACGAAAGGCACAAATTAGCAGAAAAAGCATAAAATAATGAAGTTAGAAACAAATATTCTATATGAACGACTATAACCCTTACCTTTTCTATGAGATCACATGACGCACACCTTCTGTCAAAAATTGATTCCAATTACCTCGGAGCTATTCAATTTTGTTTTAATTTTCTTATTTCACGTAAAAATGTTGGCTGGCAACCGCCTAACAATATATTATATGTCATTATGTGCATATTGAATTGTTACTAATTGTCGTGTGTTATAATCTATTTTGGTCTATATCTTAAGAACCATTTAACATATTTTCACGAAATAAAGCTCAAACTCGAGTACCAGCACTTCTCTCATAGCGGTCGCAAACCCGGGTCCCCTGGCTGAAAAAAAGTACGTTATCCTGTACCATGTTTGTTACTACTTTATTCTTTTTTTCAAAATAACGCATATTTCACTGCATTTCCCTACACTGACACACCACTAGGTTGCTTGCATATGACACCCGAGGATCACATATGCGTATTTTTACGTAACACAAAGAGAAACTACCTAATTCTATCAAACTTATATATTTTTCTGAAATCGAAGTGTTATTTTGTCTTCTGCAGCGCTATATTTTGATGCACCCTGTATATATATTTTCGATGTCAGAACAAAATATGTTGTTTTCATATTCTACACATCAGGACATGTACGAAAAGCACAAATTAGCAGAATAAAAATAAAATAATGAAGTTATAAACATATATTCTACATGAACGACTTTAACCCTTACCTTTCCAATGAGATCACATGACGCACACCTTCTGTCAAAAATTGATTCGAATTACCACGGACCTATACAATTTTGTTTTAATTTTCTTATTTCACGTAAAAATGTTGGCTGGCAACCGCCTAACAATATATTATATGTCATTATGTGCATATTGAATTGTTACTAATTGTCGTGTATTATAATCTGTTTTGGTCTATATCTTAAGAACCATTTAACATATTTTCACGAAATAAAGCTCAAACTCGAGTACCAGCACTTCTCTCATAGCGGTCGCAAACCCGGGTCCCTATGGCTGAAAAAAGGTACCTTATCCTCTACCATGTTTGTTACTACTTTATTCTTTTTTTCAAAATAACGCATATTTCACTGCATTTCCCTACACTGACACACCACTAGGTTGCTTGCATATGACACCCGAGGATCACATATGCGTATTTTTACGTAACACAAAGAGAAACTACCTAATTCTATCAAACTTATATATTTTTCTGAAATCGAAGTGTTATTTTGTCTTCTGCAGCGCTATATTTTGATGCACCCTGTATATATATTTTCGATGTCAGAGCAAAATATGTTGTTTTCATATTCTACACATCAAGATAGGTAGGAAAAGCACAAATTAGCAGAATAAAAATAAAATAATGAAGTTAGAAACATATATTCTACATGAACGACTTTAACCCTTACCTTTTCAATGAGATCACATGACGCACACCTTCTGTCAAAAATTGATTCCAATTACCACGGAGCTATTCAATTTTGTTTTAATTTTCTTATTTCACGTAAAAATGTTGGCTGGCAACCGCCTAACAATATATTATATGTGATTATGTGCATATTGAATTGTTACTAATTGTCGTGTATTATAATCTGTTTTGGTCTATATCTTAAGAACCATTTAACATATTTTCACGAAATAAAGCTCAAACTCGAGTACCAGCACTTCTCTCATAGCGGTCGCAAACACAGGTCCCTATGGCTTAAAAAAATACGTTATCCTCTACCATGTTTGTTACTACTTTATTCTTTTTTTCAAAATAACGCATATTTCACTGCATTTCCCTACACTGACACACCACTAGGTTGCTTGCATATGACACCCGAGGATCACATATGCGCATTTTTACGTAACACAAAGAGAAACTACCTAATTCTATCAAACTTATATATTTTTCTGAAATCGAAGTGTTATTTTGTCTTCTGCAGCGCTATATTTTGATGCACCCTGTATATATATTTTCGATGTCAGAACAAAATATGTTGTTTTCATATTCTACACATCAGGACATGTACGAAAAGCACAAATTAGCAGAATAAAAATAAAATAATGAAGTTATAAACATATATTCTACATGAACGACTTTAACCCTTACCTTTTCAATGAGATCACATGACGCACACCTTCTGTCAAAAATTGATTCGAATTACCACGGACCTATTCAATTTTGTTTTAATTTTCTTATTTCACGTAAAAATGTTGGCTGGCAAACGCCTAACAATATATTATATGTCATTATGTGCATATTGAATTGTTACTAATTGTCGTGTATTATAATCTGTTTTGGTCTATATCTTAAGAACCATTTAACATATTTTCACGAAATAAAGCTCAAACTCGAGTACCAGCACTTCTCTCATAGCGGTTGCAAACCCAAATCCCTATGGCTGAAAAAAAGTACGTTATCCTGTACCATGTTTGTTACTACTTTATTCTTTTTTTCAAAATAACGCATATTTCACTGCATTTCCCTACACTGACACACCACTAGGTTGCTTGCATATGACACCAGAGGATCACATATGCGTATTTTACGTAACACAAAGAGAAACTACCTAATTCTATCAAACTTATATATTTTTCTGAAATCGAAGTGTTATCTTGTCTTCTGCAACGGGTTATTTTGATGCACCCTGTATATATATTTTCAATGTTAGAACAAAAAAAATGTTTTCATATTCTACACATCAGGATAGGTACGAAAGGCACAAATTAGCAGAAAAAGCATAAAATAATGAAGTTAGAAACAAATATTCTATATGAACGACTATAACCCTTACCTTTTCTATGAGATCACATGACGCACACCTTCTGTCAAAAATTGATTCCAATTACCACGGAGCTATTCAATTTTGTTTTAATTTTCTTATTTCACGTAAAAATGTTGGCTGGCAACCGCCTAACAATATATTATATGTCATTATGTGCATATTGAATTGTTACTAATTGTCGTGTGTTATAATCTATTTTGGTCTATATCTTAAGAACCATTTAACATATTTTCACGAAATAAAGCTCAAACTCGAGTACCAGCACTTCTCTCATAGCGGTCGCAAACCCGGGTCCCCCGGCTGAAAAAAAGTACGTTATCCTGTACCATGTTTGTTACTACTTTATTCTTTTTTTCAAAATAACGCATATTTCACAGCATTTCCCTACACTGACACACCACTAGGTTGCTTGCATATGACACCCGAGGATCACATATGCGTATTTTTACGTAACACAAAGAGAAACTACCTAATTCTATCAAACTTATATATTTTTCTGAAATCGAAGTGTTATTTTGTCTTCTGCAGCGCTATATTTTGATGCACCCTGTATATATATTTTCGATGTCAGAACAAAATATGTTGTTTTCATATTCTACACATCAGGACATGTACGAAAAGCACAAATTAGCAGAATAAAAATAAAATAATGAAGTTATAAACATATATTCTACATGAACGACTTTAACCCTTACCTTTTCAATGAGATCACATGACGCACACCTTCTGTCAAAAATTGATTCGAATTACCACGGACCTATTCAATTTTGTTTTAATTTTCTTATTTCACGTAAAAATGTTGGCTGGCAAACGCCTAACAATATATTATATGTCATTATGTGCATATTGAATTGTTACTAATTGTCGTGTATTATAATCTGTTTTGGTCTATATCTTAAGAACCATTTAACATATTTTCACGAAATAAAGCTCAAACTCGAGTACCAGCACTTCTCTCATAGCGGTTGCAAACCCAAATCCCTATGGCTGAAAAAAAGTACGTTATCCTGTACCATGTTTGTTACTACTTTTTTCTTTTTTTCAAAATAACGCATATTTCACTGCATTTCCCTACACTGACACACCACTAGGTTGCTTGCATATGACACCAGAGGATCACATATGCGTATTTTGCGTAACACAAAGAGAAACTACCTAATTCTATCAAACTTATATATTTTTCTGAAATCGAAGTGTTATCTTGTCTTCTGCAACGGGTTATTTTGATGCACCCTGTATATATATTTTCAATGTTAGAACAAAAAAAATGTTTTCATATTCTACACATCAGGATAGGTACGAAAGGCACAAATTAGCAGAAAAAGCATAAAATAATGAAGTTAGAAACAAATATTCTATATGAACGACTATAACCCTTACCTTTTCTATGAGATCACATGACGCACACCTTCTGTCAAAAATTGATTCCAATTACCACGGAGCTATTCAATTTTGTTTTAATTTTCTTATTTCACGTAAAAATGTTGGCTGGCAACCGCCTAACAATATATTATATGTCATTATGTGCATATTGAATTGTTACTAATTGTCGTGTGTTATAATCTATTTTGGTCTATATCTTAAGAACCATTTAACATATTTTCACGAAATAAAGCTCAAACTCGAGTACCAGCACTTCTCTCATAGCGGTCGCAAACCCGGGTCCCCTGGCTGAAAAAAAGTACGTTATCCTGTACCATGTTTGTTACTACTTTATTCTTTTTTTCAAAATAACGCATATTTCACTGCATTTCCCTACACTGACACACCACTAGGTTGCTTGCATATGACACCCGAGGATCACATATGCGTATTTTTACGTAACACAAAGAGAAACTACCTAATTCTATCAAACTTATATATTTTTCTGAAATCGAAGTGTTATTTTGTCTTCTGCAGCGCTATATTTTGATGCACCCTGTATATATATTTTCGATGTCAGAGCAAAATATGTTGTTTTCATATTCTACACATCAAGATAGGTAGGAAAAGCACAAATTAGCAGAATAAAAATAAAATAATGAAGTTAGAAACATATATTCTACATGAACGACTTTAACCCTTACCTTTTCAATGAGATCACATGACGCACACCTTCTGTCAAAAATTGATTCCAATTACCACGGAGCTATTCAATTTTGTTTTAATTTTCTTATTTCACGTAAAAATGTTGGCTGGCAACCGCCTAACAATATATTATATGTCATTATGTGCATATTGAATTGTTATTAATCTCGTGTATTATAATCTGTTTTGGTCTATATCTTAAGAACCATTTAACATATTTTCACGAAATAAAGCTCAAACTCGAGTACCAGCACTTCTCTCATAGCGGTCGCAAACACAGGTCCCTATGGCTTAAAAAAATACGTTATCCTCTACCATGTTTGTTACTACTTTATTCTTTTTTTCAAAATAACGCATATTTCACTGCATTTCCCTACACTGACACACCACTAGGTTGCTTGCATATGACACCCGAGGATCACATATGCGTATTTTTACGTAACACAAAGAGAAACTACCTAATTCTATCAAACTTATATATTTTTCTGAAATCGAAGTGTTATTTTGTCTTCTGCAGCGCTATATTTTGATGCACCCTGTATATATATTTTCGATGTCAGAACAAAATATGTTGTTTTCATATTCTACACATCAGGACATGTACGAAAAGCACAAATTAGCAGAATAAAAATAAAATAATGAAGTTATAAACATATATTCTACATGAACGACTTTAACCCTTACCTTTTCAATGAGATCACATGACGCACACCTTCTGTCAAAAATTGATTCGAATTACCACGGACCTATTCAATTTTGTTTTAATTTTCTTATTTCACGTAAAAATGTTGGCTGGCAAACGCCTAACAATATATTATATGTCATTATGTGCATATTGAATTGTTACTAATTGTCGTGTATTATAATCTGTTTTGGTCTATATCTTAAGAACCATTTAACATATTTTCACGAAATAAAGCTCAAACTCGAGTACCAGCACTTCTCTCATAGCGGTTGCAAACCCAAATCCCTATGGCTGAAAAAAAGTACGTTATCCTGTACCATGTTTGTTACTACTTTATTCTTTTTTTCAAAATAACGCATATTTCACTGCATTTCCCTACACTGACACACCACTAGGTTGCTTGCATATGACACCAGAGGATCACATATGCGTATTTTACGTAACACAAAGAGAAACTACCTAATTCTATCAAACTTATATATTTTTCTGAAATCGAAGTGTTATCTTGTCTTCTGCAACGGGTTATTTTGATGCACCCTGTATATATATTTTCAATGTTAGAACAAAAAAAATGTTTTCATATTCTACACATCAGGATAGGTACGAAAGGCACAAATTAGCAGAAAAAGCATAAAATAATGAAGTTAGAAACAAATATTCTATATGAACGACTATAACCCTTACCTTTTCTATGAGATCACATGACGCACACCTTCTGTCAAAAATTGATTCCAATTACCACGGAGCTATTCAATTTTGTTTTAATTTTCTTATTTCACGTAAAAATGTTGGCTGGCAACCGCCTAACAATATATTATATGTCATTATGTGCATATTGAATTGTTACTAATTGTCGTGTGTTATAATCTATTTTGGTCTATATCTTAAGAACCATTTAACATATTTTCACGAAATAAAGCTCAAACTCGAGTACCAGCACTTCTCTCATAGCGGTCGCAAACCCGGGTCCCCTGGCTGAAAAAAAGTACGTTATCCTGTACCATGTTTGTTACTACTTTATTCTTTTTTTCAAAATAACGCATATTTCACAGCATTTCCCTACACTGACACACCACTAGGTTGCTTGCATATGACACCCGAGGATCACATATGCGTATTTTTACGTAACACAAAGAGAAACTACCTAATTCTATCAAACTTATATATTTTTCTGAAATCGAAGTGTTATTTTGTCTTCTGCAGCGCTATATTTTGATGCACCCTGTATATATATTTTCGATGTCAGAGCAAAATATGTCGTTTTCATATTCTACACATCAGGACATGTACGAAAAGCACAAATTAGCAGAATAAAAATAAAATAATGAAGTTATAAACATATATTCTACATGAACGACTTTAACCCTTACCTTTTCAATGAGATCACATGACGCACACCTTCTGTCAAAAATTGATTCGAATTACCACGGACCTATACAATTTTGTTTTAATTTTCTTATTTCACGTAAAAATGTTGGCTGGCAACCGCCTAACAATATATTATATGTCATTATGTGCATATTGAATAGTTACTAATTGTCGTGTATTATAATCTGTTTTGGTCTATATCTTAAGAACCATTTAACATATTTTCACGAAATAAAGCTCAAACTCGAGTACCAGCACTTCTCTCATAGCGGTCGCAAACCCGGGTCCCTATGGCTGAAAAAAGGTACCTTATCCTCTACCATGTTTGTTACTACTTTATTCTTTTTTTCAAAATAACGCATATTTCACTGCATTTCCCTACACTGACACACCACTAGGTTGCTTGCATATGACACCCGAGGATCACATATGCGTATTTTTACGTAACACAAAGAGAAACTACCTAATTCTATCAAACTTATATATTTTTCTGAAATCGAAGTGTTATTTTGTCTTCTGCAGCGCTATATTTTGATGCACCCTGTATATATATTTTCGATGTCAGAGCAAAATATGTTGTTTTCATATTCTACACATCAAGATAGGTAGGAAAAGCACAAATTAGCAGAATAAAAATAAAATAATGAAGTTAGAAACATATATTCTACATGAACGACTTTAACCCTTACCTTTTCAATGAGATCACATGACGCACACCTTCTGTCAAAAATTGATTCCAATTACCACGGAGCTATTCAATTTTGTTTTAATTTTCTTATTTCACGTAAAAATGTTGGCTGGCAACCGCCTAACAATATATTATATGTGATTATGTGCATATTGAATTGTTACTAATTGTCGTGTATTATAATCTGTTTTGGTCTATATCTTAAGAACCATTTAACATATTTTCATGAAATAAAGCTCAAACTCGAGTACCAGCACTTCTCTCATAGCGGTCGCAAACACAGGTCCCTATGGCTTAAAAAAATACGTTATCCTCTACCATGTTTGTTACTACTTTATTCTTTTTTTCAAAATAACGCATATTTCACTGCATTTCCCTACACTGACACACCACTAGGTTGCTTGCATATGACACCCGAGGATCACATATGCGCATTTTTACGTAACACAAAGAGAAACTACCTAATTCTATCAAACTTATATATTTTTCTGAAATCGAAGTGTTATTTTGTCTTCTGCAGCGCTATATTTTGATGCACCCTGTATATATATTTTCGATGTCAGAACAAAATATGTTGTTTTCATATTCTACACATCAGGACATGTACGAAAAGCACAAATTAGCAGAATAAAAATAAAATAATGAAGCTATAAACATATATTCTACATGAACGACTTTAACCCTTACCTTTTCAATGAGATCACATGACGCACACCTTCTGTCAAAAATTGATTCGAATTACCACGGACCTATTCAATTTTGTTTTAATTTTCTTATTTCACGTAAAAATGTTGGCTGGCAAACGCCTAACAATATATTATATGTCATTATGTGCATATTGAATTGTTACTAATTGTCGTGTATTATAATCTGTTTTGGTCTATATCTTAAGAACCATTTAACATATTTTCACGAAATAAAGCTCAAACTCGAGTACCAGCACTTCTCTCATAGCGGTTGCAAACCCAAATCCCTATGGCTGAAAAAAAGTACGTTATCCTGTACCATGTTTGTTACTACTTTATTCTTTTTTTCAAAATAACGCATATTTCACTGCATTTCCCTACACTGACACACCACTAGGTTGCTTGCATATGACACCCGAGGATCACATATGCGTATTTTACGTAACACAAAGAGAAACTACCTAATTCTATCAAACTTATATATTTTTCTGAAATCGAAGTGTTATCTTGTCTTCTGCAACGGGTTATTTTGATGCACCCTGTATATATATTTTCAATGTTAGAACAAAAAAAATGTTTTCATATTCTACACATCAGGATAGGTACGAAAGGCACAAATTAGCAGAAAAAGCATAAAATAATGAAGTTAGAAACAAATATTCTATATGAACGACTATAACCCTTACCTTTTCTATGAGATCACATGACGCACACCTTCTGTCAAAAATTGATTCCAATTACCACGGAGCTATTCAATTTTGTTTTAATTTTCTTATTTCACGTAAAAATGTTGGCTGGCAACCGCCTAACAATATATTATATGTCATTATGTGCATATTGAATTGTTACTAATTGTCGTGTGTTATAATCTATTTTGGTCTATATCTTAAGAACCATTTAACATATTTTCACGAAATAAAGCTCAAACTCGAGTACCAGCACTTCTCTCATAGCGGTCGCAAACCCGGGTCCCCCGGCTGAAAAAAAGTACGTTATCCTGTACCATGTTTGTTACTACTTTATTCTTTTTTTCAAAATAACGCATATTTCACAGCATTTCCCTACACTGACACACCACTAGGTTGCTTGCATATGACACCCGAGGATCACATATGCGTATTTTTACGTAACACAAAGAGAAACTACCTAATTCTATCAAACTTATATATTTTTCTGAAATCGAAGTGTTATTTTGTCTTCTGCAGCGCTATATTTTGATGAACCCTGTATATATATTTTCGATGTCAGAACAAAATATGTTGTTTTCATATTCTACACATCAGGACATGTACGAAAAGCACAAATTAGCAGAATAAAAATAAAATAATGAAGTTATAAACATATATTCTACATGAACGACTTTAACCCTTACCTTTTCAATGAGATCACATGACGCACACCTTCTGTCAAAAATTGATTCGAATTACCACGGACCTATTCAATTTTGTTTTAATTTTCTTATTTCACGTAAAAATGTTGGCTGGCAAACGCCTAACAATATATTATATGTCATTATGTGCATATTGAATTGTTACTAATTGTCGTGTATTATAATCTGTTTTGGTCTATATCTTAAGAACCATTTAACATATTTTCACGAAATAAAGCTCAAACTCGAGTACCAGCACTTCTCTCATAGCGGTTGCAAACCCAAATCCCTATGGCTGAAAAAAAGTACGTTATCCTGTACCATGTTTGTTACTACTTTATTCTTTTTTTCAAAATAACGCATATTTCACTGCATTTCCCTACACTGACACACCACTAGGTTGCTTGCATATGACACCAGAGGATCACATATGCGTATTTTACGTAACACAAAGAGAAACTACTTAATTCTATCAAACTTATATATTTTTCTGAAATCGAAGTGTTATCTTGTCTTCTGCAACGGGTTATTTTGATGCACCCTGTATATATATTTTCAATGTTAGAACAAAAAAAATGTTTTCATATTCTACACATCAGGATAGGTACGAAAGGCACAAATTAGCAGAAAAAGCATAAAATAATGAAGTTAGAAACAAATATTCTATATGAACGACTATAACCCTTACCTTTTCTATGAGATCACATGACGCACACCTTCTGTCAAAAATTGATTCCAATTACCACGGAGCTATTCAATTTTGTTTTAATTTTCTTATTTCACGTAAAAATGTTGGCTGGCAACCGCCTAACAATATATTATATGTCATTATGTGCATATTGAATTGTTACTAATTGTCGTGTGTTATAATCTATTTTGGTCTATATCTTAAGAACCATTTAACATATTTTCTCGAAATAAAGCTCAAACTCGAGTACCAGCACTTCTCTCATAGCGGTCGCAAACCCGGGTCCCCTGGCTGAAAAAAAGTACGTTATCCTGTACCATGTTTGTTACTACTTTATTCTTTTTTTCAAAATAACGCATATTTCACAGCATTTCCCTACACTGACACACCACTAGGTTGCTTGCATATGACACCCGAGGATCACATATGCGTATTTTTACGTAACACAAAGAGAAACTACCTAATTCTATCAAACTTATATATTTTTCTGAAATCGAAGTGTTATTTTGTCTTCTGCAGCGCTATATTTTGATGCACCCTGTATATATATTTTCGATGTCAGAGCAAAATATGTCGTTTTCATATTCTACACATCAGGACATGTACGAAAAGCACAAATTAGCAGAATAAAAATAAAATAATGAAGTTATAAACATATATTCTACATGAACGACTTTAACCCTTACCTTTTCAATGAGATCACATGACGCACACCTTCTGTCAAAAATTGATTCGAATTACCACGGACCTATACAATTTTGTTTTAATTTTCTTATTTCACGTAAAAATGTTGGCTGGCAACCGCCTAACAATATATTATATGTCATTATGTGCATATTGAATTGTTACTAATTGTCGTGTATTATAATCTGTTTTGGTCTATATCTTAAGAACCATTTAACATATTTTCACGAAATAAAGCTCAAACTCGAGTACCAGCACTTCTCTCATAGCGGTCGCAAACCCGGGTCCCTATGGCTGAAAAAAGGTACCTTATCCTCTACCATGTTTGTTACTACTTTATTCTTTTTTTCAAAATAACGCATATTTCACTGCATTTCCCTACACTGACACACCACTAGGTTGCTTGCATATGACACCCGAGGATCACATATGCGTATTTTTACGTAACACAAAGAGAAACTACCTAATTCTATCAAACTTATATATTTTTCTGAAATCGAAGTGTTATTTTGTCTTCTGCAGCGCTATATTTTGATGCACCCTGTATATATATTTTCGATGTCAGAGCAAAATATGTTGTTTTCATATTCTACACATCAAGATAGGTAGGAAAAGCACAAATTAGCAGAATAAAAATAAAATAATGAAGTTAGAAACATATATTCTACATGAACGACTTTAACCCTTACCTTTTTAATGAGATCACATGACGCACACCTTCTGTCAAAAATTGATTCCAATTACCACGGAGCTATTCAATTTTGTTTTAATTTTCTTATTTCACGTAAAAATGTTGGCTGGCAACCGCCTAACAATATATTATATGTGATTATGTGCATATTGAATTGTTACTAATTGTCGTGTATTATAATCTGTTTTGGTCTATATCTTAAGAACCATTTAACATATTTTCACGAAATAAAGCTCAAACTCGAGTACCAGCACTTCTCTCATAGCGGTCGCAAACACAGGTCCCTATGGCTTAAAAAAATACGTTATCCTCTACCATGTTTGTTACTACTTTATTCTTTTTTTCAAAATAACGCATATTTCACTGCATTTCCCTACACTGACACACCACTAGGTTGCTTGCATATGACACCCGAGGATCACATATGCGCATTTTTACGTAACACAAAGAGAAACTACCTAATTCTATCAAACTTATATATTTTTCTGAAATCGAAGTGTTATTTTGTCTTCTGCAGCGCTATATTTTGATGACCCTGTATATATATTTTCGATGTCAGAACAAAATATGTTGTTTTCATATTCTACACATCAGGACATGTACGAAAAGCACAAATTAGCAGAATAAAAATAAAATAATGAAGTTATAAACATATATTCTACATGAACGACTTTAACCCTTACCTTTTCAATGAGATCACATGACGCACACCTTCTGTCAAAAATTGATTCGAATTACCACGGACCTATTCAATTTTGTTTTAATTTTCTTATTTCACGTAAAAATGTTGGCTGGCAAACGCCTAACAATATATTATATGTCATTATGTGCATATTGAATTGTTACTAATTGTCGTGTATTATAATCTGTTTTGGTCTATATCTTAAGAACCATTTAACATATTTTCACGAAATAAAGCTCAAACTCGAGTACCAGCACTTCTCTCATAGCGGTTGCAAACCCAAATCCCTATGGCTGAAAAAAAGTACGTTATCCTGTACCATGTTTGTTACTACTTTATTCTTTTTTTCAAAATAACGCATATTTCACTGCATTTCCCTACACTGACACACCACTAGGTTGCTTGCATATGACACCCGAGGATCACATATGCGTATTTTACGTAACACAAAGAGAAACTACCTAATTCTATCAAACTTATATATTTTTCTGAAATCGAAGTGTTATCTTGTCTTCTGCAACGGGTTATTTTGATGCACCCTGTATATATATTTTCAATGTTAGAACAAAAAAAATGTTTTCATATTCTACACATCAGGATAGGTACGAAAGGCACAAATTAGCAGAAAAAGCATAAAATAATGAAGTTAGAAACAAATATTCTATATGAACGACTATAACCCTTACCTTTTCTATGAGATCACATGACGCACACCTTCTGTCAAAAATTGATTCCAATTACCACGGAGCTATTCAATTTTGTTTTAATTTTCTTATTTCACGTAAAAATGTTGGCTGGCAACCGCCTAACAATATATTATATGTCATTATGTGCATATTGAATTGTTACTAATTGTCGTGTGTTATAATCTATTTTGGTCTATATCTTAAGAACCATTTAACATATTTTCACGAAATAAAGCTCAAACTCGAGTACCAGCACTTCTCTCATAGCGGTCGCAAACCCGGGTCCCCCGGCTGAAAAAAAGTACGTTATCCTGTACCATGTTTGTTACTACTTTATTCTTTTTTTCAAAATAACGCATATTTCACAGCATTTCCCTACACTGACACACCACTAGGTTGCTTGCATATGACACCCGAGGATCACATATGCGTATTTTTACGTAACACAAAGAGAAACTACCTAATTCTATCAAACTTATATATTTTTCTGAAATCGAAGTGTTATTTTGTCTTCTGCAGCGCTATATTTTGATGCACCCTGTATATATATTTTCGATGTCAGAACAAAATATGTTGTTTTCATATTCTACACATCAGGACATGTACGAAAAGCACAAATTAGCAGAATAAAAATAAAATAATGAAGTTATAAACATATATTCTACATGAACGACTTTAACCCTTACCTTTTCAATGAGATCACATGACGCACACCTTCTGTCAAAAATTGATTCGAATTACCACGGACCTATTCAATTTTGTTTTAATTTTCTTATTTCACGTAAAAATGTTGGCTGGCAAACGCCTAACAATATATTATATGTCATTATGTGCATATTGAATTGTTACTAATTGTCGTGTATTATAATCTGTTTTGGTCTATATCTTAAGAACCATTTAACATATTTTCACGAAATAAAGCTCAAACTCGAGTACCAGCACTTCTCTCATAGCGGTTGCAAACCCAAATCCCTATGGCTGAAAAAAAGTACGTTATCCTGTACCATGTTTGTTACTACTTTATTCTTTTTTTCAAAATAACGCATATTTCACTGCATTTCCCTACACTGACACACCACTAGGTTGCTTGCATATGACACCAGAGGATCACATATGCGTATTTTACGTAACACAAAGAGAAACTACTTAATTCTATCAAACTTATATATTTTTCTGAAATCGAAGTGTTATCTTGTCTTCTGCAACGGGTTATTTTGATGCACCCTGTATATATATTTTCAATGTTAGAACAAAAAAAAGTTTTCATATTCTACACATCAGGATAGGTACGAAAGGCACAAATTAGCAGAAAAAGCATAAAATAATGAAGTTAGAAACAAATATTCTATATGAACGACTATAACCCTTACCTTTTCTATGAGATCACATGACGCACACCTTCTGTCAAAAATTGATTCCAATTACCACGGAGCTATTCAATTTTGTTTTAATTTTCTTATTTCACGTAAAAATGTTGGCTGGCAACCGCCTAACAATATATTATATGTCATTATGTGCATATTGAATTGTTACTAATTGTCGTGTGTTATAATCTATTTTGGTCTATATCTTAAGAACCATTTAACATATTTTCACGAAATAAAGCTCAAACTCGAGTACCAGCACTTCTCTCATAGCGGTCGCAAACCCGGGTCCCCTGGCTGAAAAAAAGTACGTTATCCTGTACCATGTTTGTTACTACTTTATTCTTTTTTTCAAAATAACGCATATTTCACAGCATTTCCCTACACTGACACACCACTAGGTTGCTTGCATATGACACCCGAGGATCACATATGCGTATTTTTACGTAACACAAAGAGAAACTACCTAATTCTATCAAACTTATATATTTTTCTGAAATCGAAGTGTTATTTTGTCTTCTGCAGCGCTATATTTTGATGCACCCTGTATATATATTTTCGATGTCAGCGCAAAATATGTTGTTTTCATATTCTACACATCAAGATAGGTAGGAAAAGCACAAATTAGCAGAATAAAAATAAAATAATGAAGTTAGAAACATATATTCTACATGAACGACTTTAACCCTTACCTTTTCAATGAGATCACATGACGCACACCTTCTGTCAAAAATTGATTCCAATTACCACGGAGCTATTCAATTTTGTTTTAATTTTCTTATTTCACGTAAAAATGTTGGCTGGCAACCGCCTAACAATATATTATATGTCATTATGTGCATATTGAATTGTTATTAATCTCGTGTATTATAATCTGTTTTGGTCTATATCTTAAGAACCATTTAACATATTTTCACGAAATAAAGCTCAAACTCGAGTACCAGCACTTCTCTCATAGCGGTCGCAAACACAGGTCCCTATGGCTTAAAAAAATACGTTATCCTCTACCATGTTTGTTACTACTTTATTCTTTTTTTCAAAATAACGCATATTTCACTGCATTTCCCTACACTGACACACCACTAGGTTGCTTGCATATGACACCCGAGGATCACATATGCGTATTTTTACGTAACACAAAGAGAAACTACCTAATTCTATCAAACTTATATATTTTTCTGAAATCGAAGTGTTATTTTGTCTTCTGCAGCGCTATATTTTGATGCACCCTGTATATATATTTTCGATGTCAGAACAAAATATGTTGTTTTCATATTCTACACATCAGGACATGTACGAAAAGCACAAATTAGCAGAATAAAAATAAAATAATGAAGTTATAAACATATATTCTACATGAACGACTTTAACCCTTACCTTTTCAATGAGATCACATGACGCACACCTTCTGTCAAAAATTGATTCGAATTACCACGGACCTATTCAATTTTGTTTTAATTTTCTTATTTCACGTAAAAATGTTGGCTGGCAAACGCCTAACAATATATTATATGTCATTATGTGCATATTGAATTGTTACTAATTGTCGTGTATTATAATCTGTTTTGGTCTATATCTTAAGAACCATTTAACATATTTTCACGAAATAAAGCTCAAACTCGAGTACCAGCACTTCTCTCATAGCGGTTGCAAACCCAAATCCCTATGGCTGAAAAAAAGTACGTTATCCTGTACCATGTTTGTTACTACTTTATTCTTTTTTTCAAAATAACGCATATTTCACTGCATTTCCCTACACTGACACACCACTAGGTTGCTTGCATATGACACCAGAGGATCACATATGCGTATTTTACGTAACACAAAGAGAAACTACCTAATTCTATCAAACTTATATATTTTTCTGAAATCGAAGTGTTATCTTGTCTTCTGCAACGGGTTATTTTGATGCACCCTGTATATATATTTTCAATGTTAGAACAAAAAAAATGTTTTCATATTCTACACATCAGGATAGGTACGAAAGGCACAAATTAGCAGAAAAAGCATAAAATAATGAAGTTAGAAACAAATATTCTATATGAACGACTATAACCCTTACCTTTTCTATGAGATCACATGACGCACACCTTCTGTCAAAAATTGATTCCAATTACCACGGAGCTATTCAATTTTGTTTTAATTTTCTTATTTCACGTAAAAATGTTGGCTGGCAACCGCCTAACAATATATTATATGTCATTATGTGCATATTGAATTGTTACTAATTGTCGTGTGTTATAATCTATTTTGGTCTATATCTTAAGAACCATTTAACATATTTTCACGAAATAAAGCTCAAACTCGAGTACCAGCACTTCTCTCATAGCGGTCGCAAACCCGGGTCCCCTGGCTGAAAAAAAGTACGTTATCCTGTACCATGTTTGTTACTACTTTATTCTTTTTTTCAAAATAACGCATATTTCACAGCATTTCCCTACACTGACACACCACTAGGTTGCTTGCATATGACACCCGAGGATCACATATGCGTATTTTTACGTAACACAAAGAGAAACTACCTAATTCTATCAAACTTATATATTTTTCTGAAATCGAAGTGTTATTTTGTCTTCTGCAGCGCTATATTTTGATGCACCCTGTATATATATTTTCGATGTCAGAGCAAAATATGTCGTTTTCATATTCTACACATCAAGATAGGTAGGAAAAGCACAAATTAGCAGAATAAAAATAAAATAATGAAGTTATAAACATATATTCTACATGAACGACTTTAACCCTTACCTTTTCAATGAGATCACATGACGCACACCTTCTGTCAAAAATTGATTCCAATTACCACGGAGCTATTCAATTTTGTTTTAATTTTCTTATTTCACGTAAAAATGTTGGCTGGCAACCGCCTAACAATATATTATATGTGATTATGTGCATATTGAATTGTTACTAATTGTCGTGTATTATAATCTGTTTTGGTCTATATCTTAAGAACCATTTAACATATTTTCACGAAATAAAGCTCAAACTCGAGTACCAGCACTTCTCTCATAGCGGTCGCAAACCCGGGTCCCTATGGCTTAAAAAAAATACGTTATCCTCTACCATGTTTGTTACTACTTTATTCTTTTTTCCAAAATAACGCATATTTCACTGCATTTCCCTACACTGACACACCACTAGGTTGCTTGCATATGACACCCGAGGATCACATATGCGTATTTTTACGTAACACAAAGAGAAACTACCTAATTCTATCAAACTTATATATTTTTCTGAAATCGAAGTGTTATTTTGTCTTCTGCAGCGCTATATTTTGATGCACCCTGTATATATATTTTCGATGTCAGAACAAAATATGTTGTTTTCATATTCTATACATCAGGACATGTACGAAAAGCACAAATTAGCAGAATAAAAATAAAATAATGAAGTTAGAAACATATATTCTACATGAACGACTTTAACCCTTACCTTTTCAATGAGATCACATGACGCACACCTTCTGTCAAAAATTGATTCGAATTACCACGGACCTATACAATTTTGTTTTAATTTTCTTATTTCACGTAAAAATGTTGGCTGGCAACCGCCTAACAATATATTATATGTCATTATGTGCATATTGAATTGTTACTAATTGTCGTGTATTATAATCTGTTTTGGTCTATATCTTAAGAACCATTTAACATATTTTCACGAAATAAAGCTCAAACTCGAGTACCAGCACTTCTCTCATAGCGGTCGCAAACCCGGGTCCCTATGGCTGAAAAAAGGTACCTTATCCTCTACCATGTTTGTTACTACTTTATTCTTTTTTTTCAAAATAACGCATATTTCACTGCATTTCCCTACACTGACACACCACTAGGTTGCTTGCATATGACACCCGAGGATCACATATGCGCATTTTTACGTAACACAAAGAGAAACTACCTAATTCTATCAAACTTATATATTTTTCTGAAATCGAAGTGTTATTTTGTCTTCTGCAGCGCTATATTTTGATGCACCCTGTATATATATTTTCGATGTCAGAACAAAATATGTTGTTTTCATATTCTACACATCAGGACATGTACGAAAAGCACAAATTAGCAGAATAAAAATAAAATAATGAAGTTATAAACATATATTCTACATGAACGACTTTAACCCTTACCTTTTCAATGAGATCACATGACGCACACCTTCTGTCAAAAATTGATTCGAATTACCACGGACCTATTCAATTTTGTTTTAATTTTCTTATTTCACGTAAAAATGTTGGCTGGCAAACGCCTAACAATATATTATATGTCATTATGTGCATATTGAATTGTTACTAATTGTCGTGTATTATAATCTGTTTTGGTCTATATCTTAAGAACCATTTAACATATTTTCACGAAATAAAGCTCAAACTCGAGTACCAGCACTTCTCTCATAGCGGTTGCAAACCCAAATCCCTATGGCTGAAAAAAAGTACGTTATCCTGTACCATGTTTGTTACTACTTTATTCTTTTTTTCAAAATAACGCATATTTCACTGCATTTCCCTACACTGACACACCACTAGGTTGCTTGCATATGACACCAGAGGATCACATATGCGTATTTTACGTAACACAAAGAGAAACTACCTAATTCTATCAAACTTATATATTTTTCTGAAATCGAAGTGTTATCTTGTCTTCTGCAACGGGTTATTTTGATGCACCCTGTATATATATTTTCAATGTTAGAACAAAAAAAATGTTTTCATATTCTACACATCAGGATAGGTACGAAAGGCACAAATTAGCAGAAAAAGCATAAAATAATGAAGTTAGAAACAAATATTCTATATGAACGACTATAACCCTTACCTTTTCTATGAGATCACATGACGCACACCTTCTGTCAAAAATTGATTCCAATTACCACGGAGCTATTCAATTTTGTTTTAATTTTCTTATTTCACGTAAAAATGTTGGCTGGCAACCGCCTAACAATATATTATATGTCATTATGTGCATATTGAATTGTTACTAATTGTCGTGTGTTATAATCTATTTTGGTCTATATCTTAAGAACCATTTAACATATTTTCACGAAATAAAGCTCAAACTCGAGTACCAGCACTTCTCTCATAGCGGTCGCAAACCCGGGTCCCCCGGCTGAAAAAAAGTACGTTATCCTGTACCATGTTTGTTACTACTTTATTCTTTTTTTCAAAATAACGCATATTTCACAGCATTTCCCTACACTGACACACCACTAGGTTGCTTGCATATGACACCCGAGGATCACATATGCGTATTTTTACGTAACACAAAGAGAAACTACCTAATTCTATCAAACTTATATATTTTTCTGAAATCGAAGTGTTATTTTGTCTTCTGCAGCGCTATATTTTGATGCACCCTGTATATATATTTTCGATGTCAGAGCAAAATATGTTGTTTTCATATTCTACACATCAAGATAGGTAGGAAAAGCACAAATTAGCAGAATAAAAATAAAATAATGAAGTTATAAACATATATTCTACATGAACGACTTTAACCCTTACCTTTTCAATGAGATCACATGACGCACACCTTCTGTCAAAAATTGATTCCAATTACCACGGAGCTATTCAATTTTGTTTTAATTTTCTTATTTCACGTAAAAATGTTGGCTGGCAACCGCCTAACAATATATTATATGTGATTATGTGCATATTGATTTGTTACTAATTGTCGTGTATTATAATCTGTTTTGGTCTATATCTTAAGAACCATTTAACATATTTTCACGAAATAAAGCTCAAACTCGAGTACCAGCACTTCTCTCATAGCGGTCGCAAACCCGGGTCTCTATGGCTGAAAAAAAGTACGTTATCCTGTACCATGTTTGTTACTACTTTATTCTTTTTTTCAAAATAACGCATATTTCACAGCATTTCCCTACACTGACACACCACTAGGTTGCTTGCATATGACACCCGAGGATCACATATGCGTATTTTTACGTAACACAAAGAGAAACTACCTAATTATATCAAACTTATATATTTTTCTGAAATCGAAGTGTTATTTTGTCTTCTGCAACGGGTTATTTTGATGCACCCTGTATATATATTTTCAATGTTAGAACAAAATATGTTGTTTTCATATTCTACACATCAGGATAGGTAGGAAAAGCACAAATTAGCAGAATAAAAATAAAATAATGAAGTTAGAAACATATATTCTACATGAAAGACTTTAACCCTTACCTTTTCAATGAGATCACATGACGCACACCTTCTGTCAAAAATTGATTCCAATTACCACGGACCTATTCAATTTTGTTTTAATTTTCTTATTTCACGTAAAAATGTTGGCTGGCAACCGCCTAACAATATATTATATGTCATTATGTGCATATTGAATTGTTACTAATTGTCGTGTATTATAATCTGTTTTGGTCTATATCTTAAGAACCATTTAACATATTTTCACGAAATAAAGCTCAAACTCGAGTACCAGCACTTCTCTCATAGCGGTCGCAAACCCGGGTCTCTATGGCTGAAAAAAAGTACGTTATCCTGTACCATGTTTGTTACTACTTTATTCTTTTTTTCAAAATAACGCATATTTCACTGCATTTTCCTACACTGACACACCACTAGGTTGCTTGCATATGACACCCGAGGATCACATATGCGTATTTTTACGTAAGACAAAGAGAAACTACCTAATTCTATCAAACTTATATATTTTTCTGAAATCGAAGTGTTATCTTGTCTTCTGCAACGGGTTATTTTGATGCACCCTGTATATATATTTTCAATGTTAGAACAAAAAAAATGTTTTCATATTCTACACATCAGGATAGGTACGAAAGGCACAAATTAGCAGAAAAAGCATAAGATAATGAAGTTAGAAACAAATATTCTATATGAACGACTATAACCCTTACCTTTTCTATGAGATCACATGACGCACACCTTCTGTCAAAAATTGATTCCAATTACCACGGAGCTATTCAATTTTGTTTTAATTTTCTTATTTCACGTAAAAATGTTGGCTGGCAACCGCCTAACAGTATATTATATGTGATTATGTGCATATTGAATTGTTACCAATTGTCGTGTATTATAATCTGTTTTGGTCTATATCTTAAGAACCATTTAACATATTTTCACGAAATAAAGCTCAAACTCGAGTACCAGCACTTCTCTCATAGCGGTCGCAAACCCGGGTCCCTATGGCTTAAAAAAATACGTTATCCTCTACCATGTTTGTTACTACTTTATTCTTTTTTTCAAAATAACGCATATTTCACTGCATTTCCCTACACTGACACACCACTAGGTTGCTTGCATATGACACCCGAGGATCACATATGCGTATTTTTACGTAACACAAAGAGAAACTACCTAATTCTATCAAACTTATATATTTTTCTGAAATCGAAGTGTTATTTTGTCTTCTGCAGCGCTATATTTTGATGCACCCTGTATATATATTTTCGATGTCAGAACAAAATATGTTGTTTTCATATTCTACACATCAGGACATGTACGAAAAGCACAAATTAGCAGAATAAAAATAAAATAATGAAGTTATAAACATATATTCTACATAAACGACTTTAACCCTTACCTTTTCAATGAGATCACATGACGCACACCTTCTGTCAAAAATTGATGCGAATTACCACGGACCTATTCAATTTTGTTTTAATTTTCTTATTTCACGTAAAAATGTTGGCTGGCAACCGCCTAACAATATATTATATGTCATTATGTGCATATTGGATTGTTACTAATTGCCGTGCATTATAATCTGTTTTGGTCTATATCTTAAGAACCATTTAACATATTTTCACGAAATAAAGCTCAAACTGGAGTACCAGCACTTCTCCCATAGAGGACGTAAACCCGGGTCCCTATGGCTGAAAAAAAGTACCTTATCCTGTACCATGTTTGTTACTACTTTATTCTTTTTTTCAAAAAAACGCATATTTCACTGCATTTCCCTACACTGACACACCACTAGGTTGCTTGCATATGACACCCGAGGATCACATATGCGTATTTTTACGTAACACAAAGAGAAACTACCTAATTCTATCAAACTTATATATTTTTCTGAAATCGAAGTGTTATTTTGTCTTCTGCAGCGCTATATTTTGATGCACCCTGTATATATATTTTCGATGTCAGAGCAAAATATGTTGTTTTCATATTCTACACATCAAGATAGGTAGGAAAAGCACAAATTAGCAGAATAAAAATAAAATAATGAAGTTATAAACATATATTCTACATGAACGACTTTAACCCTTACCTTTTCAATGAGATCACATGACGCACACCTTCTGTCAAAAATTGATTCCAATTACCACGGAGCTATTCAATTTTGTTTTAATTTTCTTATTTCACGTAAAAATGTTGGCTGGCAACCGCCTAACAATATATTATATGTGATTATGTGCATATTGATTTGTTACTAATTGTCGTGTATTATAATCTGTTTTGGTCTATATCTTAAGAACCATTTAACATATTTTCACGAAATAAAGCTCAAACTCGAGTACCAGCACTTCTCTCATAGCGGTCGCAAACCCGGGTCTCTATGGCTGAAAAAAAGTACGTTATTCTGTACCATGTTTGTTACTACTTTATTCTTTTTTTCAAAATAACGCATATTTCACTGCATTTCCCTACACTGACACACCACTAGGTTGCTTGCATATGACACCCGAGGATCACATATGCGTATTTTTACGTAAGACAAAGAGAAACTACCTAATTCTATCAAACTTATATATTTTTCTGAAATCGAAGTGTTATCTTGTCTTCTGCAACGGGTTATTTTGATGCACCCTGTATATATATTTTCAATGTTAGAACAAAAAAAATGTTTTCATATTCTACACATCAGGATAGGTACGAAAGGCACAAATTAGCAGAAAAAGCATAAGATAATGAAGTTAGAAACAAATATTCTATATGAACGACTATAACCCTTACCTTTTCTATGAGATCACATGACGCACACCTTCTGTCAAAAATTGATTCCAATTACCACGGAGCTATTCAATTTTGTTTTAATTTTCTTATTTCACGTAAAAATGTTGGCTGGCAACCGCCTAACAATATATTATATGTGATTATGTGCATATTGAATTGTTACCAATTGTCGTGTATTATAATCTGTTTTGGTCTATATCTTAAGAACCATTTAACATATTTTCACGAAATAAAGCTCAAACTCGAGTACCAGCACTTCTCTCATAGCGGTCGCAAACCCGGGTCCCTATGGCTTAAAAAAATACGTTATCCTCTACCATGTTTGTTACTACTTTATTCTTTTTTTCAAAATAACGCATATTTCACTGCATTTCCCTACACTGACACACCACTGGGTTGCTTGCATATGACACCCGAGGATCACATATGCGTATTTTTACGTAACACAAAGAGAAACTACCTAATTCTATCAAACTTATATATTTTTCTGAAATCGAAGTGTTATTTTGTCTTCTGCAGCGCTATATTTTGATGCACCCTGTATATATATTTTCGATGTCAGAACAAAATATGTTGTTTTCATATTCTACACATCAGGACATGTACGAAAAGCACAAATTAGCAGAATAAAAATAAAATAATGAAGTTATAAACATATATTCTACATAAACGACTTTAACCCTTACCTTTTCAATGAGATCACATGACGCACACCTTCTGTCAAAAATTGATTCGAATTACCACGGACCTATTCAATTTTGTTTTAATTTTCTTATTTCACGTAAAAATGTTGGCTGGCAACCGCCTAACAATATATTATATGTCATTATGTGCATATTGGATTGTTACTAATTGTCGTGTATTATAATCTGTTTTGGTCTATATCTTAAGAACCATTTAACATATTTTCACGAAATAAAGCTCAAACTCGAGTACCAGCACTTCTCCCATAGAGGACGTAAACCCGGGTCCCTATGGCTGAAAAAAAGTACCTTGTCCTGTACCATGTTTGTTACTACTTTATTCTTTTTTTCAAAATAACGCATATTTCACTGCATTTCCCTACACTGACACACCACTAGGTTGCTTGCATATGACACCCGAGGATCACATATGCGTATTTTTACGTAACACAAAGAGAAACTACCTAATTCTATCAAACTTATATATTTTTCTGAAATCGAAGTGTTATTTTGTCTTCTGCAGCGCTATATTTTGATGCACCCTGTATATATATTTTCGATGTCAGAGCAAAATATGTTGTTTTCATATTCTACACATCAAGATAGGTAGGAAAAGCACAAATTAGCAGAATAAAAATAAAATAATGAAGTTAGAAACATATATTCTACATGAACGACTTTAACCCTTACCTTTTCAATGAGATCACATGACGCACACCTTCTGTCAAAAATTGATTCCAATTACCACGGAGCTATTCAATTTTGTTTTAATTTTCTTATTTCACGTAAAAATGTTGGCTGGCAACCGCCTAACAATATATTATATGTGATTATGTGCATATTGAATTGTTACTAATTGTCGTGTATTATAATCTGTTTTGGTCTATATCTTAAGAACCATTTAACATATTTTCACGAAATAAAGCTCAAACTCGAGTACCAGCACTTCTCTCATAGCGGTCGCAAACCCGGGTCCCTATGGCTTAAAAAAAATACGTTATCCTCTACCATGTTTGTTACTACTTTATTCTTTTTTCCAAAATAACGCATATTTCACTGCATTTCCCTACACTGACACACCACTAGGTTGCTTGCATATGACACCCGAGGATCACATATGCGTATTTTTACGTAACACAAAGAGAAACTACCTAATTCTATCAAACTTATATATTTTTCTGAAATCGAAGTGTTATTTTGTCTTCTGCAGCGCTATATTTTGATGCACCCTGTATATATATTTTCGATGTCAGAGCAAAATATGTTGTTTTCATATTCTACACATCAAGATAGGTAGGAAAAGCACAAATTAGCAGAATAAAAATAAAATAATGAAGTTAGAAACATATATTCTACATGAACGACTTTAACCCTTACCTTTTCAATGAGATCACATGACGCACACCTTCTGTCAAAAATTGATTCCAATTACCACGGAGCTATTCAATTTTGTTTTAATTTTCTTATTTCACGTAAAAATGTTGGCTGGCAACCGCCTAACAATATATTATATGTGATTATGTGCATATTGAATTGTTACTAATTGTCGTGTATTATAATCTGTTTTGGTCTATATCTTAAGAACCATTTAACATATTTTCACGAAATAAAGCTCAAACTCGAGTACCAACACTTCTCTCATAGCGGTTGCAAACCCAAATCCCTATGGCTGAAAAAAAATACGTTATCCTCTACCATGTTTGTTACTACTTTATTCTTTTTTTCAAAATAACGCATATTTCACTGCATTTCCCTACACTGACACACCACTAGGTTGCTTGCATATGACACCCGAGGATCACATATGCGTATTTTTACGGAACACAAAGAGAAACTACCTAATTCTATCAAACTTATATATTTTTCTGAAATCGAAGTGTTATTTTGTCTTCTGCAGCGCTATATTTTGATGCACCCTGTATATATATTTTCGATGTCAGAACAAAATATGTTGTTTTCATATTCTACACATCAGGACATGTACGAAAAGCACAAATTAGCAGAATAAAAATAAAATAATGAAGTTATAAACATATATTCTACATGAACGACTTTAACCCTTACCTTTTCAATGAGATCACATGACGCACACCTTCTGTCAAAAATTGATTCCAATTACCACGGACCTATACAATTTTGTTTTAATTTTCTTATTTCACGTAAAAATGTTGGCTGGCAACCGCCTAACAATATATTATATGTCATTATGTGCATATTGAATTGTTACTAATTGTCGTGTATTATAATCTGTTTTGGTCTATATCTTAAGAACCATTTAACATATTTTCACGAAATAAAGCTCAAACTCGAGTACCAGCACTTCTCTCATAGCGGTCGCAAACCCGGGTCCCTATGGCTGAAAAAAGGTACCTTATCCTCTACCATGTTTGTTACTACTTTATTCTTTTTTTCAAAATAACGCATATTTCACTGCATTTCCCTACACTGACACACCACTAGGTTGCTTGCATATGACACCCGAGGATCACATATGCGTATTTTTACGTAACACAAAGAGAAACTACCTAATTCTATCAAACTTATATATTTTTCTGAAATCGAAGTGTTATTTTGTCTTCTGCAGCGCTATATTTTGATGCACCCTGTATATATATTTTCGATGTCAGAGCAAAATATGTTGTTTTCATATTCTACACATCAAGATAGGTAGGAAAAGCACAAATTAGCAGAATAAAAATAAAATAATGAAGTTAGAAACATATATTCTACATGAACGACTTTAACCCTTACCTTTTCAATGAGATCACATGACGCACACCTTCTGTCAAAAATTGATTCCAATTACCACGGAGCTATTCAATTTTGTTTTAATTTTCTTATTTCACGTAAAAATGTTGGCTGGCAACCGCCTAACAATATATTATATGTGATTATGTGCATATTGAATTGTTACTAATTGTCGTATATTATAATCTGTTTTGGTCTATATCTTAAGAACCATTTAACATATTTTCACGAATTAAAGCTCAAACTCGAGTACCAGCACTTCTCTCATAGCGGTCGCAAACCCAGGTCCCTATGGCTTAAAAAAATACGTTATCCTCTACCATGTTTGTTACTACTTTATTCTTTTTTTCAAAATAACGCATATTTCACTGCATTTCCCTACTCTGACACACCACTAGGTTGCTTGCATATGACACCCGAGGATCACATATGCGTATTTTTACGTAACACAAAGAGAAACTACCTAATTCTATCAAACTTATATATGTTTCTGAAATCGAAGTGTTATTTTGTCTTCTGCAGCGCTATATTTTGATGCACCCTGTATATATATTTTCGATGTCAGAACAAAATATGTTGTTTTCATATTCTACACATCAGGACATGTACGAAAAGCACAAATTAGCAGAATAAAAATAAAATAATGAAGTTATAAACATATATTCTACATGAACGACTTTAACCCTTACCTTTTCAATGAGATCACATGACGCACACCTTCTGTCAAAAATTGATTCGAATTACCACGGACCTATTCAATTTTGTTTTAATTTTCTTATTTCACGTAAAAATGTTGGCTGGCAAACGCCTAACAATATATTATATGTCATTATGTGCATATTGAATTGTTACTAATTGTCGTGTATTATAATCTGTTTTGGTCTATATCTTAAGAACCATTTAACATATTTTCACGAAATAAAGCTCAAACTCGAGTACCAGCACTTCTCTCATAGCGGTTGCAAACCCAAATCCCTATGGCTGAAAAAAAGTACGTTATCCTGTACCATGTTTGTTACTACTTTATTCTTTTTTTCAAAATAACGCATATTTCACTGCATTTCCCTACACTGACACACCACTAGGTTGCTTGCATATGACACCAGAGGATCACATATGCGTATTTTACGTAACACAAAGAGAAACTACCTAATTCTATCAAACTTATATATTTTTCTGAAATCGAAGTGTTATCTTGTCTTCTGCAACGGGTTATTTTGATGCACCCTGTATATATATTTTCAATGTTAGAACAAAAAAAATGTTTTCATATTCTACACATCAGGATAGGTACGAAAGGCACAAATTAGCAGAAAAAGCATAAAATAATGAAGTTAGAAACAAATATTCTATATGAACGACTATAACCCTTACCTTTTCTATGAGATCACATGACGCACACCTTCTGTCAAAAATTGATTCCAATTACCACGGAGCTATTCAATTTTGTTTTAATTTTCTTATTTCACGTAAAAATGTTGGCTGGCAACCGCCTAACAATATATTATATGTCATTATGTGCATATTGAATTGTTACTAATTGTCGTGTGTTATAATCTATTTTGGTCTATATCTTAAGAACCATTTAACATATTTTCACGAAATAAAGCTCAAACTCGAGTACCAGCACTTCTCTCATAGCGGTCGCAAACCCGGGTCCCCTGGCTGAAAAAAAGTACGTTATCCTGTACCATGTTTGTTACTACTTTATTCTTTTTTTCAAAATAACGCATATTTCACAGCATTTCCCTACACTGACACACCACTAGGTTGCTTGCATATGACACCCGAGGATCACATATGCGTATTTTTACGTAACACAAAGAGAAACTACCTAATTCTATCAAACTTATATATTTTTCTGAAATCGAAGTGTTATTTTGTCTTCTGCAGCGCTATATTTTGATGCACCCTGTATATATATTTTCGATGTCAGAGCAAAATATGTTGTTTTCATATTCTACACATCAAGATAGGTAGGAAAAGCACAAATTAGCAGAATAAAAATAAAATAATGAAGTTAGAAACATATATTCTACATGAAAGACTTTAACCCTTACCTTTTCAATGAGATCACATGACGCACACCTTCTGTCAAAAATTGATTCCAATTACCACGGAGCTATTCAATTTTGTTTTAATTTTCTTATTTCACGTAAAAATGTTGGCTGGCAACCGCCTAACAATATATTATATGTCATTATGTGCATATTGAATTGTTACTAATTGTCGTGTATTATAATCTGTTTTGGTCTATATCTTAAGAACCATTTAACATATTTTCACGAAATAAAGCTCAAACTCGAGTACCAGCACTTCTCTCATAGCGGTCGCAAACCCGGGTCTCTATGGCTGAAAAAAAGTACGTTATCCTGTACCATGTTTGTTACTACTTTATTCTTTTTTTCAAAATAACGCATATTTCACTGCATTTCCCTACACTGACACACCACTAGGTTGCTTGCATATGACACCCGAGGATCACATATGCGTATTTTTACGTAAGACAAAGAGAAACTACCTAATTCTATCAAACTTATATATTTTTCTGAAATCGAAGTGTTATCTTGTCTTCTGCAACGGGTTATTTTGATGCACCCTGTATATATATTTTCAATGTTAGAACAAAAAAAATGTTTTCATATTCTACACATCAGGATAGGTACGAAAGGCACAAATTAGCAGAAAAAGCATAAGATAATGAAGTTAGAAACAAATATTCTATATGAACGACTATAACCCTTACCTTTTCTATGAGATCACATGACGCACACCTTCTGTCAAAAATTGATTCCAATTACCACGGAGCTATTCAATTTTGTTTTAATTTTCTTATTTCACGTAAAAATGTTGGCTGGCAACCGCCTAACAATATATTATATGTCATTATGTGCATATTGAATTGTTACCAATTGTCGTGTATTATAATCTGTTTTGGTCTATATCTTAAGAACCATTTAACATATTTTCACGAAATAAAGCTCAAACTCGAGTACCAGCACTTCTCTCATAGCGGTCGCAAACGCGGGTCCCTATGGCTTAAAAAAATACGTTATCCTCTACCATGTTTGTTACTACTTTATTCTTTTTTTCAAAATAACGCATATTTCACTGCATTTCCCTACACTGACACACCACTAGGTTGCTTGCATATGACACCCGAGGATCACATATGCGTATTTTTACGTAACACAAAGAGAAACTACCTAATTCTATCAAACTTATATATTTTTCTGAAATCGAAGTGTTATTTTGTCTTCTGCAGCGCTATATTTTGATGCACCCTGTATATATATTTTCGATGTCAGAACAAAATATGTTGTTTTCATATTCTACACATCAGGACATGTACGAAAAGCACAAATTAGCAGAATAAAAATAAAATAATGAAATTATAAACATATATTCTACATGAACGACTTTAACCCTTACCTTTTCAATGAGATCACATGACGCACACCTTCTGTCAAAAATTGATTCGAATTACCACGGACCTATTCAATTTTGTTTTAATTTTCTTATTTCACGTAAAAATGTTGGCTGGCAACCGCCTAACAATATATTATATGTCATTATGTGCATATTGAATTGTTACTAATTGTCGTGTATTATAAACTGTTTTGGTCTATATCTTAAGAACCATTTAACATATTTTCACGAAATAAAGCTCAAACTCGAGTACCAGCACTTCTCTCATAGCGGTCGCAAACCCAAATCCCTATGGCTGAAAAAAAGTACGTTATCCTGTACCATGTTTGTTACTACTTTATTCTTTTTTTCAAAATAACGCATATTTCACTGCATTTCCCTACACTGACACACCACTAGGTTGCTTGCATATGACACCCGAGGATCACATATGCGTATTTTTACGTAACACAAAGAGAAACTACCTAATTCTATCAAACTTATATATTTTTCTGAAATCGAAGTGTTATCTTGTCTTCTGCAACGGGTTATTTTGATGCACCCTGTATATATATTTTCAATGTTAGAACAAAAAAAATGTTTTCATATTCTACACATCAGGATAGGTACGAAAGGCACAAATTAGCAGAAAAAGCATAAAATAATGAAGTTAGAAACAAATATTCTATATGAACGACTATAACCCTTACCTTTTCTATGAGATCACATGACGCACACCTTCTGTCAAAAATTGATTCCAATTACCACGGAGCTATTCAATTTTGTTTTAATTTTCTTATTTCACGTAAAAATGTTGGCTGGCAACCGCCTAACAATATATTATATGTCATTATGTGCATATTGAATTGTTACTAATTGTCGTGTATTATAATCTGTTTTGGTCTATATCTTAAGAACCATTTAACATATTTTCACGAAATAAAGCTCAAACTCGAGTACCAGCACTTCTCTCATAGCGGTCGCAAACCCGGGTCCCCTGGCTGAAAAAAAGTACGTTATCCTGTAACATGTTTGTTACTACTTTATTCTTTTTTTCAAAATAACGCATATTTCACTGCATTTCCCTACACTGACACACCACTAGGTTGCTTGCATATTACACCCGAGGATCACATATGCGTATTTTTACGTAACACAAAGAGAAACTACCTAATTCTATCAAACTTATATATTTTTCTGAAATCGAAGTGTTATTTTGTCTTCTGCAGCGCTATATTTTGATGCACCCTGTATATATATTTTCGATGTCAGAACAAAATATGTTGTTTTCATATTCTACACATCAGGACATGTACGAAAAGCACAAATTAGCAGAATAAAAATAAAATAATGAAGTTATAAACATATATTCTACATGAACGACTTTAACCCTTACCTTTTCAATGAGATCACGTGACGCACACCTTCTGTCAAAAATTGATTCCAATTACCACGGACCTATTCAATTTTGTTTTAATTTTCTTATTTCACGTAAAAATGTTGGCTGGCAACCGCCTAACAATATATTATATGTCATTATGTGCATATTGAATTGTTACTAATTGTCGTGTATTATAATCTGTTTTGGTCTATATCTTAAGAACCATTTAACATATTTTCACGAAATAAAGCTCAAACTCGAGTACCAGCACTTCTCTCATAGCGGTCGCAAACCCAAATCCCTATGGCTGAAAAAAAGTACGTTATCCTGTACCATGTTTGTTACTACTTTATTCTTTTTTTCAAAATAACGCATATTTCACTGCATTTCCCTACACTGACACACCACTAGGTTGCTTGCATATGACACCCGAGGATCACATATGCGTATTTTTACGTAACACAAAGAGAAACTACCTAATTCTATCAAACTTATATATTTTTCTGAAATCGAAGTGTTATCTTGTCTTCTGCAACGGGTTATTTTGATGCACCCTGTATATATATTTTCAATGTTAGAACAAAAAAAATGTTTTCATATTCTACACATCAGGATAGGTACGAAAGGCACAAATTAGCAGAAAAAGCATAAAATAATGAAGTTAGAAACAAATATTCTATATGAACGACTATAACCCTTACCTTTTCTATGAGATCACATGACGCACACCTTCTGTCAAAAATTGATTCCAATTACCACGGAGCTATTCAATTTTGTTTTAATTTTCTTATTTCACGTAAAAATGTTGGCTGGCAACCGCCTAACAATATATTATATGTCATTATGTGCATATTGAATTGTTACTAATTGTCGTGTATTATAATCTGTTTTGGTCTATATCTTAAGAACCATTTAACATATTTTCACGAAATAAAGCTCAAACTCGAGTACCAGCACTTCTCCCATAGAGGACGTAAACCCGGGTCCCTATGGCTGAAAAAAAGTACCTTATCCTGTACCATGTTTGTTACTACTTTATTCTTTTTTTCAAAATAACGCCTATTTCACTGCATTTCCCTACACTGACACACCAATAGGTTGCTTGCATATGACACCCGAGGATCACATATGCGTATTTTTACGTAACACAAAGAGAAACTACCTAATTCTATCAAACTTATATATTTTTCTGAAATCGAAGTGTTATTTTGTCTTCTGCAGCGCTATATTTTGATGCACCCTGTATATATATTTTCGATGTCAGAGCAAAATATGTTGTTTTCATATTCTACACATCAAGATAGGTAGGAAAAGCACAAATTAGCAGAATAAAAATAAAATAATGAAGTTAGAAACATATATTCTACATGAACGACTTTAACCCTTACCTTTTCAATGAGATCACATGACGCACACCTTCTGTCAAAAATTGATTCCAATTACCACGGAGCTATTCAATTTTGTTTTAATTTTCTTATTTCACGTAAAAATGTTGGCTGGCAACCGCCTAACAATATATTATATGTGATTATGTGCATATTGAATTGTTACTAATTGTCGTGTATTATAATCTGTTTTGGTCTATATCTTAAGAACCATTTAACATATTTTCACGAAATAAAGCTCAAACTCGAGTACCAGCACTTCTCTCATAGCGGTCGCAAACCGGGTCCCTATGGCTTAAAAAAAATACGTTATCCTCTACCATGTTTGTTACTACTTTATTCTTTTTTCCAAAATAACGCATATTTCACTGCATTTCCCTACACTGACACACCACTAGGTTGCTTGCATATGACACCCGAGGATCACATATGCGTATTTTTACGTATCACAAAGAGAAACTACCTAATTCTATCAAACTTATATATTTTTCTGAAATCGAAGTGTTATTTTGTCTTCTGCAGCGCTATATTTTGATGCACCCTGTATATATATTTTCGATGTCAGAACAAAATATGTTGTTTTCATATTCTACACATCAGGACATGTACGAAAAGCACAAATTAGCAGAATAAAAATAAAATAATGAAGTTATAAACATATATTCTACATGAACGACTTTAACCCTTACCTTTTCAATGAGATCACATGACGCACACCTTCTGTCAAAAATTGATTCGAATTACCACGGACCTATACAATTTTGTTTTAATTTTCTTATTTCACGTAAAAATGTTGGCTGGCAACCGCCTAACAATATATTATATGTCATTATGTGCATATTGAATTGTTACTAATTGTCGTGTATTATAATCTGTTTTGGTCTATATCTTAAGAACCATTTAACATATTTTCACGAAATAAAGCTCAAACTCGAGTACCAGCACTTCTCTCATAGCGGTCGCAAACCCGGGTCCCTATGGCTGAAAAAAGGTACCTTATCCTCTACCATGTTTGTTACTACTTTATTCTTTTTTTCAAAATAACGCATATTTCACTGCATTTCCCTACACTGACACACCACTAGGTTGCTTGCATATGACACCCGAGGATCACATATGCGTATTTTTACGTAACACAAAGAGAAACTACCTAATTCTATCAAACTTATATATTTTTCTGAAATCGAAGTGTTATTTTGTCTTCTGCAGCGCTATATTTTGATGCACCCTGTATATATATTTTCGATGTCAGAGCAAAATATGTTGTTTTCATATTCTACACATCAAGATAGGTAGGAAAAGCACAAATTAGCAGAATAAAAATAAAATAATGAAGTTAGAAACATATATTCTACATGAACGACTTTAACCCTTACCTTTTCAATGAGATCACATGACGCACACCTTCTGTCAAAAATTGATTCCAATTACCACGGAGCTATTCAATTTTGTTTTAATTTTCTTATTTCACGTAAAAATGTTGGCTGGCAACCGCCTAACAATATATTATATGTGATTATGTGCATATTGAATTGTTACTAATTGTCGTGTATTATAATCTGTTTTGGTCTATATCTTAAGAACCATTTAACATATTTTCACGAAATAAAGCTCGAACTCGAGTACCAGCACTTCTCTCATAGCGGTCGCAAACCCGGGTCCCTATGGCTTAAAAAAAATAAGTTATCCTCTACCATGTTTGTTACTACTTTATTCTTTTTTTCAAAATAACGCATATTTCACTGCATTTCCCTATGGCTTAAAAAAAATACGTTATCCTCTACCATGTTTGTTACTACTTTATTCTTTTTTCCAAAATAACGCATATTTCACTGCATTTCCCTACACTGACACACCACTAGGTTGCTTGCATATGACACCCGAGGATCACATATGCGTATTTTTACGTAACACAAAGAGAAACTACCTAATTCTATCAAACTTATATATTTTTCTGAAATCGAAGTGTTATTTTGTCTTCTGCAGCGCTATATTTTGATGCACCCTGTATATATATTTTCGATGTCAGAACAAAATATGTTGTTTTCATATTCTACACATCAGGACATGTACGAAAAGCACAAATTAGCAGAATAAAAATAAAATAATGAAGTTATAAACATATATTCTACATGAACGACTTTAACCCTTACCTTTTCAATGAGATCACATGACGCACACCTTCTGTCAAAAATTGATTCGAATTACCACGGACCTATACAATTTTGTTTTAATTTTCTTATTTCACGTAAAAATGTTGGCTGGCAACCGCCTAACAATATATTATATGTCATTATGTGCATATTGAATTGTTACTAATTGTCGTGTATTATAATCTGTTTTGGTCTATATCTTAAGAACCATTTAACATATTTTCACGAAATAAAGCTCAAACTCGAGTACCAGCACTTCTCTCATAGCGGTCGCAAACCCGGGTCCCTATGGCTGAAAAAAGGTACCTTATCCTCTACCATGTTTGTTACTACTTTATTCTTTTTTTCAAAATAACGCATATTTCACTGCATTTCCCTACACTGACACACCACTAGGTTGCTTGCATATGACACCCGAGGATCACATATGCGTATTTTTACGTAACACAAAGAGAAACTACCTAATTCTATCAAACTTATATATTTTTCTGAAATCGAAGTGTTATTTTGTCTTCTGCAGCGCTATATTTTGATGCACCCTGTATATATATTTTCGATGTCAGAGCAAAATATGTTGTTTTCATATTCTACACATCAAGATAGGTATGAAAAGCACAAATTAGCAGAATAAAAATAAAATAATGAAGTTAGAAACATATATTCTACATGAACGACTTTAACCCTTACCTTTTCAATGAGATCACATGACGCACACCTTCTGTCAAAAATTGATTCCAATTACCACGGAGCTATTCAATTTTGTTTTAATTTTCTTATTTCAAGTAAAAATGTTGGCTGGCAACCGCCTAACAATATATTATATGTGATTATGTGCATATTGAATTGTTACTAATTGTCGTGTATTATAATCTGTTTTGGTCTATATCTTAAGAACCATTTAACATATTTTCACGAAATAAAGCTCAAACTCGAGTACCAGCACTTCTCTCATAGCGGTCGCAAACCCAGGTCCCTATGGCTTAAAAAAATACGTTATCCTCTACCATGTTTGTTACTACTTTATTCTTTTTTTCAAAATAACGCATATTTCACTGCATTTCCCTACACTGACACACCACTAGGTTGCTTGCATATGACACCCGAGGATCACATATGCGTATTTTTACGTAACACAAAGAGAAACTACCTAATTCTATCAAACTTATATATTTTTCTGAAATCGAAGTGTTATTTTGTCTTCTGCAGCGCTATATTTTGATGCACCCTGTATATATATTTTCGATGTCAGAACAAAATATGTTGTTTTCATATTCTACACATCAGGACATGTACGAAAAGCACAAATTAGCAGAATAAAAATAAAATAATGAAGTTAGAAACATATATTCTACATGAACGACTTTAACCCTTACCTTTTCAATGAGATCACATGACGCACACCTTCTGTCAAAAATTGATTCGAATTACCACGGACCTATTCAATTTTGTTTTAATTTTCTTATTTCACGTAAAAATGTTGGCTGGCAAACGCCTAACAATATATTATATGTCATTATGTGCATATTGAATTGTTACTAATTGTCGTGTATTATAATCTGTTTTGGTCTATATCTTAAGAACCATTTAACATATTTTCACGAAATAAAGCTCAAACTCGAGTACCAGCACTTCTCTCATAGCGGTTGCAAACCCAAATCCCTATGGCTGAAAAAAAGTACGTTATCCTGTACCATGTTTGTTACTACTTTATTCTTTTTTTCAAAATAACGCATATTTCACTGCATTTCCCTACACTGACACACCACTAGGTTGCTTGCATATGACACCCGAGGATCACATATGCGTATTTTACGTAACACAAAGAGAAACTACCTAATTCTATCAAACTTATATATTTTTCTGAAATCGAAGTGTTATCTTGTCTTCTGCAACGGGTTATTTTGATGCACCCTGTATATATATTTTCAATGTTAGAACAAAAAAAATGTTTTCATATTCTACACATCAGGATAGGTACGAAAGGCACAAATTAGCAGAAAAAGCATAAAATAATGAAGTTAGAAACAAATATTCTATATGAACGACTATAACCCTTACCTTTTCTATGAGATCACATGACGCACACCTTCTGTCAAAAATTGATTCCAATTACCACGGAGCTATTCAATTTTGTTTTAATTTTCTTATTTCACGTAAAAATGTTGGCTGGCAACCGCCTAACAATATATTATATGTCATTATGTGCATATTGAATTGTTACTAATTGTCGTGTGTTATAATCTATTTTGGTCTATATCTTAAGAACCATTTAACATATTTTCACGAAATAAAGCTCAAACTCGAGTACCAGCACTTCTCTCATAGCGGTCGCAAACCCGGGTCCCCTGGCTGAAAAAAAGTACGTTATCCTGTACCATGTTTGTTACTACTTTATTCTTTTTTTCAAAATAACGCATATTTCACAGCATTTCCCTACACTGACACACCACTAGGTTGCTTGCATATGACACCCGAGGATCACATATGCGTATTTTTACGTAACACAAAGAGAAACTACCTAATTCTATCAAACTTATATATTTTTCTGAAATCGAAGTGTTATTTTGTCTTCTGCAGCGCTATATTTTGATGCACCCTGTATATATATTTTCGATGTCAGAGCAAAATATGTTGTTTTCATATTCTACACATCAAGATAGGTAGGAAAAGCACAAATTAGCAGAATAAAAATAAAATAATGAAGTTAGAAACATATATTCTACATGAAAGACTTTAACCCTTACCTTTTCAATGAGATCACATGGCGCACACCTTCTGTCAAAAATTGATTCCAATTACCACGGAGCTATTCAATTTTGTTTTAATTTTCTTATTTCACGTAAAAATGTTGGCTGGCAACCGCCTAACAATATATTATATGTCATTATGTGCATATTGAATTGTTACTAATTGTCGTGTATTATAATCTGTTTTGGTCTATATCTTAAGAACCATTTAACATATTTTCACGAAATAAAGCTCAAACTCGAGTACCAGCACTTCTCTCATAGCGGTCGCAAACCCGGGTCTCTATGGCTAAAAAAAAGTACGTTATCCTGTACCATGTTTGTTACTACTTTATTCTTTTTTTCAAAATAACGCATATTTCACTGCATTTCCCTACACTGACACACCACTAGGTTGCTTGCATATGACACCCGAGGATCACATATGCGTATTTTTACGTAAGACAAAGAGAAACTACCTAATTCTATCAAACTTATATATTTTTCTGAAATCGAAGTGTTATCTTGTCTTCTGCAACGGGTTATTTTGATGCACCCTGTATATATGTTTTCAATGTTAGAACAAAAAAAATGTTTTCATATTCTACACATCAGGATAGGTACGATAGTCACAAATTAGCAGAAAAAGCATAAGATAATGAAGTTAGAAACAAATATTCTATATGAACGACTATAACCCTTACCTTTTCTATGAGATCACATGACGCACACCTTCTGTCAAAAATTGATTCCAATTACCACGGAGCTATTCAATTTTGTTTTAATTTTCTTATTTCACGTAAAAATGTTGGCTGGCAACCGCCTAACAATATATTATATGTGATTATGTGCATATTGAATTGTTACTAATTGTCGTGTATTATAATCTGTTTTGGTCTATATCTTAAGAACCATTTAACATATTTTCACGAAATAAAGCTCGAACTCGAGTACCAGCACTTCTCTCATAGCGGTCGCAAACCCGGGTCCCTATGGCTTAAAAAAAGTACCTTATCCTGTACCATGTTTGTTACTACTTTATTCTTTTTTTCAAAATAACGCATATTTCCCTGCATTTCCCTATGGCTTAAAAAAAAATACGTTATCCTCTACCATGTTTGTTACTACTTTATTCTTTTTTCCAAAATAACGCATATTTCACTGCATTTCCCTACACTGACACACCACTAGGTTGCTTGCATATGACACCCGAGGATCACATATGCGTATTTTTACGTAACACAAAGAGAAACTACCTAATTCTATCAAACTTATATATTTTTCTGAAATCGAAGTGTTATTTTGTCTTCTGCAGCGCTGTATTTTGATGCACCCTGTATATATATTTTCGATGTCAGAACAAAATATGTTGTTTTCATATTCTACACATCAGGACATGTACGAAAAGCACAAATTAGCAGAATAAAAATAAAATAATGAAGTTATAAACATATATTCTACATGAACGACTTTAACCCTTACCTTTTCAATGAGATCACATGACGCACACCTTCTGTCAAAAATTGATTCGAATTACCACGGACCTATACAATTTTGTTTTAATTTTCTTATTTCACGTAAAAATGTTGGCTGGCAACCGCCTAACAATATATTATATGTCATTATGTGCATATTGAATTGTTACTAATTGTCGTGTATTATAATCTGTTTTGGTCTATATCTTAAGAACCATTTAACATATTTTCACGAAATAAAGCTCAAACTCGAGTACCAGCACTTCTCTCATAGCGGTCGCAAACCCGGGTCCCTATGGCTGAAAAAAGGTACCTTATCCTCTACCATGTTTGTTACTACTTTATTCTTTTTTTCAAAATAACGCATATTTCACTGCATTTCCCTACACTGACACACCACTAGGTTGCTTGCATATGACACCCGAGGATCACATATGCGTATTTTTATGTAACACAAAGAGAAACTACCTAATTCTATCAAACTTATATATTTTTCTGAAATCGAAGTGTTATTTTGTCTTCTGCAGCGCTATATTTTGATGCACCCTGTATATATATTTTCGATGTCAGAGCAAAATATGTTGTTTTCATATTCTACACATCAAGATAGGTAGGAAAAGCACAAATTAGCAGAATAAAAATAAAATAATGAAGTTAGAAACATATATTCTACATGAACGACTTTAACCCTTACCTTTTCAATGAGATCACATGACGCACACCTTCTGTCAAAAATTGATTCCAATTACCACGGAGCTATTCAATTTTGTTTTAATTTTCTTATTTCAAGTAAAAATGTTGGCTGGCAACCGCCTAACAATATATTATATGTGATTATGTGCATATTGAATTGTTACTAATTGTCGTGTATTATAATCTGTTTTGGTCTATATCTTAAGAACCATTTAACATATTTTCACGAAATAAAGCTCAAACTCGAGTACCAGCACTTCTCTCATAGCGGTCGCAAACCCAGGTCCCTATGGCTTAAAAAAATACGTTATCCTCTACCATGTTTGTTACTACTTTATTCTTTTTTTCAAAATAACGCATATTTCACTGCATTTCCCTACACTGACACACCACTAGGTTGCTTGCATATGACACCCGAGGATCACATATGCGTATTTTTACGTAACACAAAGAGAAACTACCTAATTCTATCAAACTTATATATTTTTCTGAAATCGAAGTGTTATTTTGTCTTCTGCAGCGCTATATTTTGATGCACCCTGTATATATATTTTCGATGTCAGAACAAAATATGTTGTTTTCATATTCTACACATCAGGACATGTACGAAAAGCACAAATTAGCAGAATAAAAATAAAATAATGAAGTTAGAAACATATATTCTACATGAACGACTTTAACCCTTACCTTTTCAATGAGATCACATGACGCACACCTTCTGTCAAAAATTGATTCGAATTACCACGGACCTATTCAATTTTGTTTTAATTTTCTTATTTCACGTAAAAATGTTGGCTGGCAAACGCCTAACAATATATTATATGTCATTATGTGCATATTGAATTGTTACTAATTGTCGTGTATTATAATCTGTTTTGGTCTATATCTTAAGAACCATTTAACATATTTTCACGAAATAAAGCTCAAACTCGAGTACCAGCACTTCTCTCATAGCGGTTGCAAACCCAAATCCCTATGGCTGAAAAAAAGTACGTTATCCTGTACCATGTTTGTTACTACTTTATTCTTTTTTTCAAAATAACGCATATTTCACTGCATTTCCCTACACTGACACACCACTAGGTTGCTTGCATATGACACCCGAGGATCACATATGCGTATTTTACGTAACACAAAGAGAAACTACCAAATTCTATCAAACTTATATATTTTTCTGAAATCGAAGTGTTATCTTGTCTTCTGCAACGGGTTATTTTGATGCACCCTGTATATATATTTTCAATGTTAGAACAAAAAAAATGTTTTCATATTCTACACATCAGGATAGGTACGAAAGGCACAAATTAGCAGAAAAAGCATAAAATAATGAAGTTAGAAACAAATATTCTATATGAACGACTATAACCCTTACCTTTTCTATGAGATCACATGACGCACACCTTCTGTCAAAAATTGATTCCAATTACCACGGAGCTATTCAATTTTGTTTTAATTTTCTTATTTCACGTAAAAATGTTGGCTGGCAACCGCCTAACAATATATTATATGTCATTATGTGCATATTGAATTGTTACTAATTGTCGTGTGTTATAATCTATTTTGGTCTATATCTTAAGAACCATTTAACATATTTTCACGAAATAAAGCTCAAACTCGAGTACCAGCACTTCTCTCATAGCGGTCGCAAACCCGGGTCCCCTGGCTGAAAAAAAGTACGTTATCCTGTACCATGTTTGTTACTACTTTATTCTTTTTTTCAAAATAACGCATATTTCACAGCATTTCCCTACACTGACACACCACTAGGTTGCTTGCATATGACACCCGAGGATCACATATGCGTATTTTTACGTAACACAAAGAGAAACTACCTAATTCTATCAAACTTATATATTTTTCTGAAATCGAAGTGTTATTTTGTCTTCTGCAGCGCTATATTTTGATGCACCCTGTATATATATTTTCGATGTCAGAGCAAAATATGTTGTTTTCATATTCTACACATCAAGATAGGTAGGAAAAGCACAAATTAGCAGAATAAAAATAAAATAATGAAGTTAGAAACATATATTCTACATGAAAGACTTTAACCCTTACCTTTTCAATGAGATCACATGGCGCACACCTTCTGTCAAAAATTGATTCCAATTACCACGGAGCTATTCAATTTTGTTTTAATTTTCTTATTTCACGTAAAAATGTTGGCTGGCAACCGCCTAACAATATATTATATGTCATTATGTGCATATTGAATTGTTACTAATTGTCGTGTATTATAATCTGTTTTGGTCTATATCTTAAGAACCATTTAACATATTTTCACGAAATAAAGCTCAAACTCGAGTACCAGCACTTCTCTCATAGCGGTCGCAAACCCGGGTCTCTATGGCTAAAAAAAAGTACGTTATCCTGTACCATGTTTGTTACTACTTTATTCTTTTTTTCAAAATAACGCATATTTCACTGCATTTCCCTACACTGACACACCACTAGGTTGCTTGCATATGACACCCGAGGATCACATATGCGTATTTTTACGTAAGACAAAGAGAAACTACCTAATTCTATCAAACTTATATATTTTTCTGAAATCGAAGTGTTATCTTGTCTTCTGCAACGGGTTATTTTGATGCACCCTGTATATATGTTTTCAATGTTAGAACAAAAAAAATGTTTTCATATTCTACACATCAGGATAGGTACGATAGTCACAAATTAGCAGAAAAAGCATAAGATAATGAAGTTAGAAACAAATATTCTATATGAACGACTATAACCCTTACCTTTTCTAAGAGATCACATGACGCACACCTTCTGTCAAAAATTGATTCCAATTACCACGGAGCTATTCAATTTTGTTTTAATTTTCTTATTTCACGTAAAAATGTTGGCTGGCAACCGCCTAACAATAGTATATATTATATGTCATTATGTGCCAATTGAATTGTTACTAATTGTCGTGTATTATAATCTGTTTTGGTCTATATCTTAAGAACCATTTAACATATTTTCACGAAATAAAGCTCAAACTCGAGTACCAGCACTTCTCTCATAGAGGACGTAAACCCGGGTCCCTATGGCTGAAAAAAGGTACCTTATCCTGTACCATGTTTGTTACTACTTTATTCTTTTTTTCAAAATAACGCATATTTCACTGCATTTCCCTACACTGACACACCACTAGGTTGCTTGCATATGACACCCGAGGATCACATATGCGTATTTTTACGTAACACAAAGAGAAACTACCTAATTCTATCAAACTTATATATTTTTCTGAAATCGAAGTGTTATCTTGTCTTCTGCAACGGGTTATTTTGATGCACCCTGTATATATATTTTCAATGTTAGAACAAAAAAAAATGTTCTCATATTCTACACATCAGGATAGGTACGAAAGGCACAAATTAGCAGAAAAAGCATAAAATAATGAAGTTAGAAACAAATATTCTATATGAACGACTATAACCCTTACCTTTTCTATGAGATCACATGACGCACACCTTCTGTCAAAAATTGATTCCAATTACCACGGAGCTATTCAATTTTGTTTTAATTTTCTTATTTCACGTAAAAATGTTGGCTGGCAACCGCCTAACAATATATTATATGTCATTATGTGCATATTGAATTGTTACTAATTGTCGTGTATTATAATCTGTTTTGGTCTATATCTTAAGAACCATTTAACATATTTTCACGAAATAAAGCTCAAACTCGAGTACCAGCACTTCTCTCATAGAGGACGTAAACCCGGGTCCCTATGGCTGAAAAAAGGTACCTTATCCTGTACCATGTTTGTTACTACTTTATTCTTTTTTTCAAAATAACGCATATTTCACTGCATTTCCCTACACTGACACACCACTAGGTTGCTTGCATATGACACCCGAGGATCACATATGCGTATTTTTACGTAACACAAAGAGAAACTACCTAATTCTATCAAACTTATATATTTTTCTGAAATCGAAGTGTTATTTTGTCTTCTGCAGCGCTATATTTTGATGCACCCTGTATATATATTTTCGATGTCAGAGCAAAATATGTTGTTTTCATATTCTACACATCAAGATAGGTAGGAAAAGCACAAATTAGCAGAATAAAAATAAAATAATGAAGTTAGAAACATATATTCTACATGAACGACTTTAACCCTTACCTTTTCAATGAGATCACATGACGCACACCTTCTGTCAAAAATTGATTCCAATTACCACGGAGCTATTCAATTTTGTTTTAATTTTCTTATTTCACGTAAAAATGTTGGCTGGCAACCGCCTAACAATATATTATATGTGATTATGTGCATATTGAATTGTTACCAATTGTCGTGTATTATAATCTGTTTTGGTCTATATCTTAAGAACCATTTAACATATTTTCACGAAATAAAGCTCAAACTCGAGTACCAGCACTTCTCTCATAGCGGTCGCATACCCGGGTCCCTATGGCTTAAAAAAAATACGTTATCCTGTACCATGTTTGTTACTACTTTATTCTTTTTTTCAAAATAACGCATATTTCACTGCATTTCCCTACACTGACACACCACTAGGTTGCTTGCATATGACACCCGAGGATCACATATGCGTATTTTTACGTAACACAAAGAGAAACTACCTAATTCTATCAAACTTATATATTTTTCTGAAATCGAAGTGTTATCTTGTCTTCTGCAACGGGTTATTTTGATGCACCCTGTATATATATTTTCAATGTTAGAACAAAAAAAATGTTTTCATATTCTACACATCAGGATAGGTACGAAAGGCACAAATTAGCAGAAAAAGCATAAAATAATGAAGTTAGAAACAAATATTCTATATGAACGACTATAACCCTTACCTTTTCTATGAGATCACATGACGCACACCTTCTGTCAAAAATTGATTCCAATTACCACGGAGCTATTCAATTTTGTTTTAATTTTCTTATTTCACGTAAAAATGTTGGCTGGCAACCGCCTAACAATATATTATATGTCATTATGTGCATATTGAATTGTTACTAATTGTCGTGTATTATAATCTGTTTTGGTCTATATCTTAAGAACCATTTAACATATTTTCACGAAATAAAGCTCAAACTCGAGTACCAGCACTTCTCTCATAGCGGTCGCAAACCCGGGTCCCCTGGCTGAAAAAAAGTACGTTATCCTGTACCATGTTTGTTACTACTTTATTCTTTTTTTCAAAATAACGCATATTTCACTGCATTTCCCTACACTGACACACCACTAGGTTGCTTGCATATGACACCCGAGGATCACATATGCGTATTTTTACGTAACACAAAGAGAAACTACCTAATTCTATCAAACTTATATATTTTTCTGAAATCGAAGTGTTATTTTGTCTTCTGCAGCGCTATATTTTGATGCACCCTGTATATATATTTTCGATGTCAGAACAAAATATGTTGTTTTCATATTCTACACATCAGGACATGTACGAAAAGCACAAATTAGCAGAATAAAAATAAAATAATGAAGTTATAAACATATATTCTACATGAACGACTTTAACCCTTACCTTTTCAATGAGAGCACATGACGCACACCTTCTGTCAAAAATTGATTCAAATTACCACGGACCTATTCAATTTTGTTTTAATTTTCTTATTTCACGTAAAAATGTTGGCTGGCAACCGCCTAACAATATATTATATGTCATTATGTGCATATTGAATTGTTACTAATTGTCGTGTATTATAATCTGTTTTGGTCTATATCTTAAGAACCATTTAACATATTTTCACGAAATAAAGCTCAAACTCGAGTACCAGCACTTCTCTCATAGCGGTCGCAAACCCAAATCCCTATGGCTGAAAAAAAGTACGTTATCCTGTACCATGTTTGTTACTACTTTATTCTTTTTTTCAAAATAACGCATATTTCACTGCATTTCCCTACACTGACACACCACTAGGTTGCTTGCATATGACACCCGAGGATCACATATGCGTATTTTTACGTAACACAAAGAGAAACTACCTAATTCTATCAAACTTATATATTTTTCTGAAATCGAAGTGTTATCTTGTCTTCTGCAACGGGTTATTTTGATCCACCCTGTATATATATTTTCAATGTTAGAACAAAAAAAATGTTTTCATATTCTACACATCAGGATAGGTACGAAAGGCACAAATTAGCAGAAAAAGCATAAAATAATGAAGTTAGAAACAAATATTCTATATGAACGACTATAACCCTTACCTTTTCTATGAGATCACATGACGCACACCTTCTGTCAAAAATTGATTCCAATTACCACGGAGCTATTCAATTTTGTTTTAATTTTCTTATTTCACGTAAAAATGTTGGCTGGCAACCGCCTAACAATATATTATATGTCATTATGTGCATATTGAATTGTTACTAATTGTCGTGTATTATAATCTGTTTTGGTCTATATCTTAAGAACCATTTAACATATTTTCACGAAATAAAGCTCAAACTCGAGTACCAGCACTTCTCCCATAGGGGACGTAAACCCGGGTCCCTATGGCTGAAAAAAAGTACCTTATCCTGTACCATGTTTGTTACTACTTTATTCTTTTTTTCAAAATAACGCATATTTCACTGCATTTCCCTACACTGACACACCACTAGGTTGCTTGCATATGACACCCGAGGATCACATATGCGTATTTTTACGTAACACAAAGAGAAACTACCTAATTCTATCAAACTTATATATTTTTCTGAAATCGAAGTGTTATTTTGTCTTCTGCAGCGCTATATTTTGATGCACCCTGTATATATATTTTCGATGTCAGAGCAAAATATGTTGTTTTCATATTCTACACATCAAGATAGGTAGGAAAAGCACAAATTAGCAGAATAAAAATAAAATAATGAAGTTAGAAACATATATTCTACATGAACGACTTTAACCCTTACCTTTTCAATGAGATCACATGACGCACACCTTCTGTCAAAAATTGATTCCAATTACCACGGAGCTATTCAATTTTGTTTTAATTTTCTTATTTCACGAAAAAATGTTGGCTGGCAACCGCCTAACAATATATTATATGTGATTATGTGCATATTGAATTGTTACTAATTGTCGTGTATTATAATCTGTTTTGGTCTATATCTTAAGAACCATTTAACATATTTTCACGAAATAAAGCTCAAACTCGAGTACCAGCACTTCTCTCATAGCGGTCGCAAACCCGGGTCCCTATGGCTTAAAAAAAATACGTTATCCTCTACCATGTTTGTTACTACTTTATTCTTTTTTCCAAAATAACGCATATTTCACTGCATTTCCCTACACTGACACACCACTAGGTTGCTTGCATATGACACCCGAGGATCACATATGCGTATTTTTACGTAAGACAAAGAGAAACTACCTAATTCTATCAAACTTATATATTTTTCTGAAATCGAAGTGTTATTTTGTCTTCTGCAGCGCTATATTTTGATGCACCCTGTATATATATTTTCGATGTCAGAACAAAATATGTTGTTTTCATATTCTACACATCAGGACATGTACGAAAAGCACAAACTAGCAGAATAAAAATAAAATAATGAAGTTATAAACATATATTCTACATGAACGACTTTAACCCTTACCTTTTCAATGAGATCACATGACGCACACCTTCTGTCAAAAATTGATTCGAATTACCACGGACCTATACAATTTTGTTTTAATTTTCTTATTTCACGTAAAAATGTTGGCTGGCAACCGCCTAACAATATATTATATGTCATTATGTGCATATTGAATTGTTACTAATTGTCGTGTATTATAATCTGTTTTGGTCTATATCTTAAGAACCATTTAACATATTTTCACGAAATAAAGCTCAAACTCGAGTACCAGCACTTCTCTCATAGCGGTCGCAAACCCGGGTCCCTATGGCTGAAAAAAGGTACCTTATCCTCTACCATGTTTGTTACTACTTTATTCTTTTTTTCAAAATAACGCATATTTCACTGCATTTCCCTACACTGACACACCACTAGGTTGCTTGCATATGACACCCGAGGATCACATATGCGTATTTTTACGTAACACAAAGAGAAACTACCTAATTCTATCAAACTTATATATTTTTCTGAAATCGAAGTGTTATTTTGTCTTCTGCAGCGCTATATTTTGATGCACCCTGTATATATATTTTCGATGTCAGAGCAAAATATGTTGTTTTCATATTCTACACATCAAGATAGGTAGGAAAAGCACAAATTAGCAGAATAAAAATAAAATAATGAAGTTAGAAACATGTATTCTACATGAACGACTTTAACCCTTACCTTTTCAATGAGATCACATGACGCACACCTTCTGTCAAAAATTGATTCCAATTACCACGGACCTATTCAATTTTGTTTTAATTTTCTTATTTCACGTAAAAATGTTGGCTGGCAACCGCCTAACAATATATTATATGTGATTATGTGCATATTGAATTGTTACTAATTGTCGTGTATTATAATCTGTTTTGGTCTATATCTTAAGAACCATTTAACATATTTTCACGAAATAAAGCTCAAACTCGAGTACCAGCACTTCTCTCATAGCGGTCGCAAACCCAGGTCCCTATGGCTTAAAAAAATACGTTATCCTCTACCATGTTTGTTACTACTTTATTCTTTTTTTCAAAATAACGCATATTTCACTGCATTTCCCTACACTGACACACCACTAGGTTGCTTGCATATGACACCCGAGGATCACATATGCGTATTTTTACGTAACACAAAGAGAAACTACCTAATTCTATCAAACTTATATATTTTTCTGAAATCGAAGTGTTATTTTGTCTTCTGCAGCGCTATATTTTGATGCACCCTGTATATATATTTTCGATGTCAGAACAAAATATGTTGTTTTCATATTCTACACATCAGGACATGTACGAAAAGCACAAATTAGCAGAATAAAAATAAAATAATGAAGTTATAAACATATATTCTACATGAACGACTTTAACCCTTACCTTTTCAATGAGATCACATGACGCACACCTTCTGTCAAAAATTGATTCGAATTACCACGGACCTATTCAATTTTGTTTTAATTTTCTTATTTCACGTAAAAATGTTGGCTGGCAAACGCCTAACAATATATTATATGTCATTATGTGCATATTGAATTGTTACTAATTGTCGTGTATTATAATCTGTTTTGGTCTATATCTTAAGAACCATTTAACATATTTTCACGAAATAAAGCTCAAACTCGAGTACCAGCACTTCTCTCATAGCGGTTGCAAACCCAAATCCCTATGGCTGAAAAAAAGTACGTTATCCTGTACCATGTTTGTTACTACTTTATTCTTTTTTTCAAAATAACGCATATTTCACTGCATTTCCCTACACTGACACACCACTAGGTTGCTTGCATATGACACCCGAGGATCACATATGCGTATTTTACGTAACACAAAGAGAAACTACCTAATTCTATCAAACTTATATATTTTTCTGAAATCGAAGTGTTATCTTGTCTTCTGCAACGGGTTATTTTGATGCACCCTGTATATATATTTTCAATGTTAGAACAAAAAAAATGTTTTCATATTCTACACATCAGGATAGGTACGAAATGCACAAATTAGCAGAAAAAGCATAAAATAATGAAGTTAGAAACAAATATTCTATATGAACGACTATAACCCTTACCTTTTCTATGAGATCACATGACGCACACCTTCTGTCAAAAATTGATTCCAATTACCACGGAGCTATTCAATTTTGTTTTAATTTTCTTATTTCACGTAAAAATGTTGGCTGGCAACCGCCTAACAATATATTATATGTCATTATGTGCATATTGAATTGTTACTAATTGTCGTGTGTTATAATCTATTTTGGTCTATATCTTAAGAACCATTTAACATATTTTCACGAAATAAAGCTCAAACTCGAGTACCAGCACTTCTCTCATAGCGGTCGCAAACCCGGGTCCCCTGGCTGAAAAAAAGTACGTTATCCTGTACCATGTTTGTTACTACTTTATTCTTTTTTTCAAAATAACGCATATTTCACAGCATTTCCCTACACTGACACACCACTAGGTTGCTTGCATATGACACCCGAGGATCACATATGCGTATTTTTACGTAACACAAAGAGAAACTACCTAATTCTATCAAACTTATATATTTTTCTGAAATCGAAGTGTTATTTTGTCTTCTGCAGCGCTATATTTTGATGCACCCTGTATATATATTTTCGATGTCAGAGCAAAATATGTTGTTTTCATATTCTACACATCAAGATAGGTAGGAAAAGCACAAATTAGCAGAATAAAAATAAAATAATGAAGTTAGAAACATATATTCTACATGAAAGACTTTAACCCTTACCTTTTCAATGAGATCACATGGCGCACACCTTCTGTCAAAAATTGATTCCAATTACCACGGAGCTATTCAATTTTGTTTTAATTTTCTTATTTCACGTAAAAATGTTGGCTGGCAACCGCCTAACAATATATTATATGTCATTATGTGCATATTGAATTGTTACTAATTGTCGTGTATTATAATCTGTTTTGGTCTATATCTTAAGAACCATTTAACATATTTTCACGAAATAAAGCTCAAACTCGAGTACCAGCACTTCTCTCATAGCGGTCGCAAACCCGGGTCCCTATGGCTTAAAAAAAATACGTTATCCTCTACCATGTTTGTTACTACTTTATTCTTTTTTCCAAAATAACGCATATTTCACTGCATTTCCCTACACTGACACACCACTAGGTTGCTTGCATATGACACCCGAGGATCACATATGCGTATTTTTACGTAACACAAAGAGAAACTACCTAATTCTATCAAACTTATATATTTTTCTGAAATCGAAGTGTTATTTTGTCTTCTGCAGCGCTATATTTTGATGCACCCTGTATATATATTTTCGATGTCAGAACAAAATATGTTGTTTTCATATTCTACACATCAGGACATGTACGAAAAGCACAAATTAGCAGAATAAAAATAAAATAATGAAGTTATAAACATATATTCTACATGAACGACTTTAACCCTTACCTTTTCAATGAGATCACATGACGCACACCTTCTGTCAAAAATTGATTCGAATTACCACGGACCTATACAATTTTGTTTTAATTTTCTTATTTCACGTAAAAATGTTGGCTGGCAACCGCCTAACAATATATTATATGTCATTATGTGCATATTGAATTGTTACTAATTGTCGTGTATTATAATCTGTTTTGGTCTATATCTTAAGAACCATTTAACATATTTTCACGAAATAAAGCTCAAACTCGAGTACCAGCACTTCTCTCATAGCGGTCGCAAACCCGGGTCCCTATGGCTGAAAAAAGGTACCTTATCCTCTACCATGTTTGTTACTACTTTATTCTTTTTTTCAAAATAACGCATATTTCACTGCATTTCCCTACACTGACACACCACTAGGTTGCTTGCATATGACACCCGAGGATCACATATGCGTATTTTTACGTAACACAAAGAGAAACTACCTAATTCTATCAAACTTATATATTTTTCTGAAATCGAAGTGTTATTTTGTCTTCTGCAGCGCTATATTTTGATGCACCCTGTATATATATTTTCGATGTCAGAGCAAAATATGTTGTTTTCATATTCTACACATCAAGATAGGTAGGAAAAGCACAAATTAGCAGAATAAAAATAAAATAATGAAGTTAGAAACATATATTCTACATGAACGACTTTAACCCTTACCTTTTCAATGAGATCACATGACGCACACCTTCTGTCAAAAATTGATTCCAATTACCACGGAGCTATTCAATTTTGTTTTAATTTTCTTATTTCACGTAAAAATGTTGGCTGGCAACCGCCTAACAATATATTATATGTGATTATGTGCATATTGAATTGTTACTAATTGTCGTGTATTATAATCTGTTTTGGTCTATATCTTAAGAACCATTTAACATATTTTCACGAAATAAAGCTCAAACTCGAGTACCAGCACTTCTCTCATAGCGGTCGCAAACCCAGGTCCCTATGGCTTAAAAAAATACGTTATCCTCTACCATGTTTGTTACTACTTTATTCTTTTTTTCAAAATAACGCATATTTCACTGCATTTCCCTACACTGACACACCACTAGGTTGCTTGCATATGACACCCGAGGATCACATATGCGTATTTTTACGTAACACAAAGAGAAACTACCTAATTCTATCAAACTTATATATTTTTCTGAAATCGAAGTGTTATTTTGTCTTCTGCAGCGCTATATTTTGATGCACCCTGTATATATATTTTCGATGTCAGAACAAAATATGTTGTTTTCATATTCTACACATCAGGACATGTACGAAAAGCACAAATTAGCAGAATAAAAATAAAATAATGAAGTTATAAACATATATTCTACATGAACGACTTTAACCCTTACCTTTTCAATGAGATCACATGACGCACACCTTCTGTCAAAAATTGATTCGAATTACCACGGACCTATTCAATTTTGTTTTAATTTTCTTATTTCACGTAAAAATGTTGGCTGGCAAACGCCTAACAATATATTATATGTCATTATGTGCATATTGAATTGTTACTAATTGTCGTGTATTATAATCTGTTTTGGTCTATATCTTAAGAACCATTTAACATATTTTCACGAAATAAAGCTCAAACTCGAGTACCAGCACTTCTCTCATAGCGGTTGCAAACCCAAATCCCTATGGCTGAAAAAAAGTACGTTATCCTGTACCATGTTTGTTACTACTTTATTCTTTTTTTCAAAATAACGCATATTTCACTGCATTTCCCTACACTGACACACCACTAGGTTGCTTGCATATGACACCCGAGGATCACATATGCGTATTTTACGTAACACAAAGAGAAACTACCTAATTCTATCAAACTTATATATTTTTCTGAAATCGAAGTGTTATCTTGTCTTCTGCAACGGGTTATTTTGATGCACCCTGTATATATATTTTCAATGTTAGAACAAAAAAAATGTTTTCATATTCTACACATCAGGATAGGTACGAAATGCACAAATTAGCAGAAAAAGCATAAAATAATGAAGTTAGAAACAAATATTCTATATGAACGACTATAACCCTTACCTTTTCTATGAGATCACATGACGCACACCTTCTGTCAAAAATTGATTCCAATTACCACGGAGCTATTCAATTTTGTTTTAATTTTCTTATTTCACGTAAAAATGTTGGCTGGCAACCGCCTAACAATATATTATATGTCATTATGTGCATATTGAATTGTTACTAATTGTCGTGTGTTATAATCTATTTTGGTCTATATCTTAAGAACCATTTAACATATTTTCACGAAATAAAGCTCAAACTCGAGTACCAGCACTTCTCTCATAGCGGTCGCAAACCCGGGTCCCCTGGCTGAAAAAAAGTACGTTATCCTGTACCATGTTTGTTACTACTTTATTCTTTTTTTCAAAATAACGCATATTTCACAGCATTTCCCTACACTGACACACCACTAGGTTGCTTGCATATGACACCCGAGGATCACATATGCGTATTTTTACGTAACACAAAGAGAAACTACCTAATTCTATCAAACTTATATATTTTTCTGAAATCGAAGTGTTATTTTGTCTTCTGCAGCGCTATATTTTGATGCACCCTGTATATATATTTTCGATGTCAGAGCAAAATATGTTGTTTTCATATTCTACACATCAAGATAGGTAGGAAAAGCACAAATTAGCAGAATAAAAATAAAATAATGAAGTTAGAAACATATATTCTACATGAAAGACTTTAACCCTTACCTTTTCAATGAGATCACATGGCGCACACCTTCTGTCAAAAATTGATTCCAATTACCACGGAGCTATTCAATTTTGTTTTAATTTTCTTATTTCACGTAAAAATGTTGGCTGGCAACCGCCTAACAATATATTATATGTCATTATGTGCATATTGAATTGTTACTAATTGTCGTGTATTATAATCTGTTTTGGTCTATATCTTAAGAACCATTTAACATATTTTCACGAAATAAAGCTCAAACTCGAGTACCAGCACTTCTCTCATAGCGGTCGCAAACCCGGGTCCCTATGGCTTAAAAAAAATACGTTATCCTCTACCATGTTTGTTACTACTTTATTCTTTTTTCCAAAATAACGCATATTTCACTGCATTTCCCTACACTGACACACCACTAGGTTGCTTGCATATGACACCCGAGGATCACATATGCGTATTTTTACGTAACACAAAGAGAAACTACCTAATTCTATCAAACTTATATATTTTTCTGAAATCGAAGTGTTATTTTGTCTTCTGCAGCGCTATATTTTGATGCACCCTGTATATATATTTTCGATGTCAGAACAAAATATGTTGTTTTCATATTCTACACATCAGGACATGTACGAAAAGCACAAATTAGCAGAATAAAAATAAAATAATGAAGTTATAAACATATATTCTACATGAACGACTTTAACCCTTACCTTTTCAATGAGATCACATGACGCACACCTTCTGTCAAAAATTGATTCGAATTACCACGGACCTATACAATTTTGTTTTAATTTTCTTATTTCACGTAAAAATGTTGGCTGGCAACCGCCTAACAATATATTATATGTCATTATGTGCATATTGAATTGTTACTAATTGTCGTGTATTATAATCTGTTTTGGTCTATATCTTAAGAACCATTTAACATATTTTCACGAAATAAAGCTCAAACTCGAGTACCAGCACTTCTCTCATAGCGGTCGCAAACCCGGGTCCCTATGGCTGAAAAAAGGTACCTTATCCTCTACCATGTTTGTTACTACTTTATTCTTTTTTTCAAAATAACGCATATTTCACTGCATTTCCCTACACTGACACACCACTAGGTTGCTTGCATATGACACCCGAGGATCACATATGCGTATTTTTACGTAACACAAAGAGAAACTACCTAATTCTATCAAACTTATATATTTTTCTGAAATCGAAGTGTTATTTTGTCTTCTGCAGCGCTATATTTTGATGCACCCTGTATATATATTTTCGATGTCAGAGCAAAATATGTTGTTTTCATATTCTACACATCAAGATAGGTAGGAAAAGCACAAATTAGCAGAATAAAAATAAAATAATGAAGTTAGAAACATATATTCTACATGAACGACTTTAACCCTTACCTTTTCAATGAGATCACATGACGCACACCTTCTGTCAAAAATTGATTCCAATTACCACGGAGCTATTCAATTTTGTTTTAATTTTCTTATTTCACGTAAAAATGTTGGCTGGCAACCGCCTAACAATATATTATATGTGATTATGTGCATATTGAATTGTTACTAATTGTCGTGTATTATAATCTGTTTTGGTCTATATCTTAAGAACCATTTAACATATTTTCACGAAATAAAGCTCAAACTCGAGTACCAGCACTTCTCTCATAGCGGTCGCAAACCCAGGTCCCTATGGCTTAAAAAAATACGTTATCCTCTACCATGTTTGTTACTACTTTATTCTTTTTTTCAAAATAACGCATATTTCACTGCATTTCCCTACACTGACACACCACTAGGTTGCTTGCATATGACACCCGAGGATCACATATGCGTATTTTTACGTAACACAAAGAGAAACTACCTAATTCTATCAAACTTATATATTTTTCTGAAATCGAAGTGTTATTTTGTCTTCTGCAGCGCTATATTTTGATGCACCCTGTATATATATTTTCGATGTCAGAACAAAATATGTTGTTTTCATATTCTACACATCAGGACATGTACGAAAAGCACAAATTAGCAGAATAAAAATAAAATAATGAAGTTATAAACATATATTCTACATGAACGACTTTAACCCTTACCTTTTCAATGAGATCACATGACGCACACCTTCTGTCAAAAATTGATTCGAATTACCACGGACCTATTCAATTTTGTTTTAATTTTCTTATTTCACGTAAAAATGTTGGCTGGCAAACGCCTAACAATATATTATATGTCATTATGTGCATATTGAATTGTTACTAATTGTCGTGTATTATAATCTGTTTTGGTCTATATCTTAAGAACCATTTAACATATTTTCACGAAATAAAGCTCAAACTCGAGTACCAGCACTTCTCTCATAGCGGTTGCAAACCCAAATCCCTATGGCTGAAAAAAAGTACGTTATCCTGTACCATGTTTGTTACTACTTTATTCTTTTTTTCAAAATAACGCATATTTCACTGCATTTCCCTACACTGACACACCACTAGGTTGCTTGCATATGACACCCGAGGATCACATATGCGTATTTTACGTAACACAAAGAGAAACTACCTAATTCTATCAAACTTATATATTTTTCTGAAATCGAAGTGTTATCTTGTCTTCTGCAACGGGTTATTTTGATGCACCCTGTATATATATTTTCAATGTTAGAACAAAAAAATGTTTTCATATTCTACACATCAGGATAGGTACGAAAGGCACAAATTAGCAGAAAAAGCATAAAATAATGAAGTTAGAAACAAATATTCTATATGAACGACTATAACCCTTACCTTTTCTATGAGATCACATGACGCACACCTTCTGTCAAAAATTGATTCCAATTACCACGGAGCTATTCAATTTTGTTTTAATTTTCTTATTTCACGTAAAAATGTTGGCTGGCAACCGCCTAACAATATATTATATGTCATTATGTGCATATTGAATTGTTACTAATTGTCGTGTGTTATAATCTATTTTGGTCTATATCTTAAGAACCATTTAACATATTTTCACGAAATAAAGCTCAAACTCGAGTACCAGCACTTCTCTCATAGCGGTCGCAAACCCGGGTCCCCTGGCTGAAAAAAAGTACGTTATCCTGTACCATGTTTGTTACTACTTTATTCTTTTTTTCAAAATAACGCATATTTCACAGCATTTCCCTACACTGACACACCACTAGGTTGCTTGCATATGACACCCGAGGATCACATATGCGTATTTTTACGTAACACAAAGAGAAACTACCTAATTCTATCAAACTTATATATTTTTCTGAAATCGAAGTGTTATTTTGTCTTCTGCAGCGCTATATTTTGATGCACCCTGTATATATATTTTCGATGTCAGAGCAAAATATGTTGTTTTCATATTCTACACATCAAGATAGGTAGGAAAAGCACAAATTAGCAGAATAAAAATAAAATAATGAAGTTAGAAACATATATTCTACATGAAAGACTTTAACCCTTACCTTTTCAATGAGATCACATGGCGCACACCTTCTGTCAAAAATTGATTCCAATTACCACGGAGCTATTCAATTTTGTTTTAATTTTCTTATTTCACGTAAAAATGTTGGCTGGCAACCGCCTAACAATATATTATATGTCATTATGTGCATATTGAATTGTTACTAATTGTCGTGTGTTATAATCTGTTTTGGTCTATATCTTAAGAACCATTTAACATATTTTCACGAAATAAAGCTCAAACTCGAGTACCAGCACTTCTCTCATAGCGGTCGCAAACCCGGGTCTCTATGGCTAAAAAAAAGTACGTTATCCTGTACCATGTTTGTTACTACTTTATTCTTTTTTTCAAAATAACGCATATTTCACTGCATTTCCCTACACTGACACACCACTAGGTTGCTTGCATATGACACCCGAGGATCACATATGCGTATTTTTACGTAACACAAAGAGAAACTACCTAATTCTATCAAACTTATATATTTTTCTGAAATCGAAGTGCTATCTTGTCTTCTGCAACGGGTTATTTTGATGCACCCTGTATATATATTTTCAATGTTAGAACAAAAAAAATGTTTTCATATTCTACACATCAGGATAGGTACGAAAGGCACAAATTAGCAGAAAAAGCATAAGATAATGAAGTTAGAAACAAATATTCTATATGAACGACTATAACCCTTACCTTTTCTATGAGATCACATGACGCACACCTTCTGTCAAAAATTGATTCCAATTACCACGGAGCTATTCAATTTTGTTTTAATTTTCTTATTTCACGTAAAAATGTTGGCTGGCAACCGCCTAACAATATATTATATGTCATTATGTGCATATTGAATTGTTACTAATTGTCGTGTATTATAATCTGTTTTGGTCTATATCTTAAGAACCATTTAACATATTTTCACGAAATAAAGCTCAAACTCGAGTACCAGCACTTCTCTCATAGCGGTCGCAAACCCGGGTCCCTATGGCTTAAAAAAAATACGTTATCCTCTACCATGTTTGTTACTACTTTATTCTTTTTTCCAAAATAACGCATATTTCACTGCATTTCCCTACACTGACACACCACTAGGTTGCTTGCATATGACACCCGAGGATCACATATGCGTATTTTTACGTAACACAAAGAGAAACTACCTAATTCTATCAAACTTATATATTTTTCTGAAATCGAAGTGTTATTTTGTCTTCTGCAGCGCTATATTTTGATGCACCCTGTATATATATTTTCGATGTCAGAGCAAAATATGTTGTTTTCATATTCTACACATCAAGATAGGTAGGAAAAGCACAAATTAGCAGAATAAAAATAAAATAATGAAGTTAGAAACATATATTCTACATGAAAGACTTTAACCCTTACCTTTTCAATGAGATCACATGGCGCACACCTTCTGTCAAAAATTGATTCCAATTACCACGGAGCTATTCAATTTTGTTTTAATTTTCTTATTTCACGTAAAAATGTTGGCTGGCAACCGCCTAACAATATATTATATGTCATTATGTGCATATTGAATTGTTACTAATTGTCGTGTATTATAATCTGTTTTGGTCTATATCTTAAGAACCATTTAACATATTTTCACGAAATAAAGCTCAAACTCGAGTACCAGCACTTCTCTCATAGCGGTCGCAAACCCGGGTCCCTATGGCTTAAAAAAAATACGTTATCCTCTACCATGTTTGTTACTACTTTATTCTTTTTTCCAAAATAACGCATATTTCACTGCATTTCCCTACACTGACACACCACTAGGTTGCTTGCATATGACACCCGAGGATCACATATGCGTATTTTTACGTAACACAAAGAGAAACTACCTAATTCTATCAAACTTATATATTTTTCTGAAATCGAAGTGTTATTTTGTCTTCTGCAGCGCTATATTTTGATGCACCCTGTATATATATTTTCGATGTCAGAACAAAATATGTTGTTTTCATATTCTACACATCAGGACATGTACGAAAAGCACAAATTAGCAGAATAAAAATAAAATAATGAAGTTATAAACATATATTCTACATGAACGACTTTAACCCTTACCTTTTCAATGAGATCACATGACGCACACCTTCTGTCAAAAATTGATTCGAATTACCACGGACCTATACAATTTTGTTTTAATTTTCTTATTTCACGTAAAAATGTTGGCTGGCAACCGCCTAACAATATATTATATGTCATTATGTGCATATTGAATTGTTACTAATTGTCGTGTATTATAATCTGTTTTGGTCTATATCTTAAGAACCATTTAACATATTTTCACGAAATAAAGCTCAAACTCGAGTACCAGCACTTCTCTCATAGCGGTCGCAAACCCGGGTCCCTATGGCTGAAAAAAGGTACCTTATCCTCTACCATGTTTGTTACTACTTTATTCTTTTTTTCAAAATAACGCATATTTCACTGCATTTCCCTACACTGACACACCACTAGGTTGCTTGCATATGACACCCGAGGATCACATATGCGTATTTTTACGTAACACAAAGAGAAACTACCTAATTCTATCAAACTTATATATTTTTCTGAAATCGAAGTGTTATTTTGTCTTCTGCAGCGCTATATTTTGATGCACCCTGTATATATATTTTCGATGTCAGAGCAAAATATGTTGTTTTCATATTCTACACATCAAGATAGGTAGGAAAAGCACAAATTAGCAGAATAAAAATAAAATAATGAAGTTAGAAACATATATTCTACATGAACGACTTTAACCCTTACCTTTTCAATGAGATCACATGACGCACACCTTCTGTCAAAAATTGATTCCAATTACCACGGAGCTATTCAATTTTGTTTTAATTTTCTTATTTCACGTAAAAATGTTGGCTGGCAACCGCCTAACAATATATTATATGTGATTATGTGCATATTGAATTGTTACTAATTGTCGTGTATTATAATCTGTTTTGGTCTATATCTTAAGAACCATTTAACATATTTTCACGAAATAAAGCTCAAACTCGAGTACCAGCACTTCTCTCATAGCGGTCGCAAACCCAGGTCCCTATGGCTTAAAAAAATACGTTATCCTCTACCATGTTTGTTACTACTTTATTCTTTTTTTCAAAATAACGCATATTTCACTGCATTTCCCTACACTGACACACCACTAGGTTGCTTGCATATGACACCCGAGGATCACATATGCGTATTTTTACGTAACACAAAGAGAAACTACCTAATTCTATCAAACTTATATATTTTTCTGAAATCGAAGTGTTATTTTGTCTTCTGCAGCGCTATATTTTGATGCACCCTGTATATATATTTTCGATGTCAGAACAAAATATGTTGTTTTCATATTCTACACATCAGGACATGTACGAAAAGCACAAATTAGCAGAATAAAAATAAAATAATGAAGTTATAAACATATATTCTACATGAACGACTTTAACCCTTACCTTTTCAATGAGATCACATGACGCACACCTTCTGTCAAAAATTGATTCGAATTACCACGGACCTATTCAATTTTGTTTTAATTTTCTTATTTCACGTAAAAATGTTGGCTGGCAAACGCCTAACAATATATTATATGTCATTATGTGCATATTGAATTGTTACTAATTGTCGTGTATTATAATCTGTTTTGGTCTATATCTTAAGAACCATTTAACATATTTTCACGAAATAAAGCTCAAACTCGAGTACCAGCACTTCTCTCATAGCGGTTGCAAACCCAAATCCCTATGGCTGAAAAAAAGTACGTTATCCTGTACCATGTTTGTTACTACTTTATTCTTTTTTTCAAAATAACGCATATTTCACTGCATTTCCCTACACTGACACACCACTAGGTTGCTTGCATATGACACCCGAGGATCACATATGCGTATTTTACGTAACACAAAGAGAAACTACCTAATTCTATCAAACTTATATATTTTTCTGAAATCGAAGTGTTATCTTGTCTTCTGCAACGGGTTATTTTGATGCACCCTGTATATATATTTTCAATGTTAGAACAAAAAAAATGTTTTCATATTCTACACATCAGGATAGGTACGAAATGCACAAATTAGCAGAAAAAGCATAAAATAATGAAGTTAGAAACAAATATTCTATATGAACGACTATAACCCTTACCTTTTCTATGAGATCACATGACGCACACCTTCTGTCAAAAATTGATTCCAATTACCACGGAGCTATTCAATTTTGTTTTAATTTTCTTATTTCACGTAAAAATGTTGGCTGGCAACCGCCTAACAATATATTATATGTCATTATGTGCATATTGAATTGTTACTAATTGTCGTGTGTTATAATCTATTTTGGTCTATATCTTAAGAACCATTTAACATATTTTCACGAAATAAAGCTCAAACTCGAGTACCAGCACTTCTCTCATAGCGGTCGCAAACCCGGGTCCCCTGGCTGAAAAAAAGTACGTTATCCTGTACCATGTTTGTTACTACTTTATTCTTTTTTTCAAAATAACGCATATTTCACAGCATTTCCCTACACTGACACACCACTAGGTTGCTTGCATATGACACCCGAGGATCACATATGCGTATTTTTACGTAACACAAAGAGAAACTACCTAATTCTATCAAACTTATATATTTTTCTGAAATCGAAGTGTTATTTTGTCTTCTGCAGCGCTATATTTTGATGCACCCTGTATACATATTTTCGATGTCAGAGCAAAATATGTTGTTTTCATATTCTACACATCAAGATAGGTAGGAAAAGCACAAATTAGCAGAATAAAAATAAAATAATGAAGTTAGAAACATATATTCTACATGAAAGACTTTAACCCTTACCTTTTCAATGAGATCACATGGCGCACACCTTCTGTCAAAAATTGATTCCAATTACCACGGAGCTATTCAATTTTGTTTTAATTTTCTTATTTCACGTAAAAATGTTGGCTGGCAACCGCCTAACAATATATTATATGTCATTATGTGCATATTGAATTGTTACTAATTGTCGTGTATTATAATCTGTTTTGGTCTATATCTTAAGAACCATTTAACATATTTTCACGAAATAAAGCTCAAACTCGAGTACCAGCACTTCTCTCATAGCGGTCGCAAACCCGGGTCCCTATGGCTTAAAAAAAATACGTTATCCTCTACCATGTTTGTTACTACTTTATTCTTTTTTCCAAAATAACGCATATTTCACTGCATTTCCCTACACTGACACACCACTAGGTTGCTTGCATATGACACCCGAGGATCACATATGCGTATTTTTACGTAACACAAAGAGAAACTACCTAATTCTATCAAACTTATATATTTTTCTGAAATCGAAGTGTTATTTTGTCTTCTGCAGCGCTATATTTTGATGCACCCTGTATATATATTTTCGATGTCAGAACAAAATATGTTGTTTTCATATTCTACACATCAGGACATGTACGAAAAGCACAAATTAGCAGAATAAAAATAAAATAATGAAGTTATAAACATATATTCTACATGAACGACTTTAACCCTTACCTTTTCAATGAGATCACATGACGCACACCTTCTGTCAAAAATTGATTCGAATTACCACGGACCTATACAATTTTGTTTTAATTTTCTTATTTCACGTAAAAATGTTGGCTGGCAACCGCCTAACAATATATTATATGTCATTATGTGCATATTGAATTGTTACTAATTGTCGTGTATTATAATCTGTTTTGGTCTATATCTTAAGAACCATTTAACATATTTTCACGAAATAAAGCTCAAACTCGAGTACCAGCACTTCTCTCATAGCGGTCGCAAACCCGGGTCCCTATGGCTGAAAAAAGGTACCTTATCCTCTACCATGTTTGTTACTACTTTATTCTTTTTTTCAAAATAACGCATATTTCACTGCATTTCCCTACACTGACACACCACTAGGTTGCTTGCATATGACACCCGAGGATCACATATGCGTATTTTTACGTAACACAAAGAGAAACTACCTAATTCTATCAAACTTATATATTTTTCTGAAATCGAAGTGTTATTTTGTCTTCTGCAGCGCTATATTTTGATGCACCCTGTATATATATTTTCGATGTCAGAGCAAAATATGTTGTTTTCATATTCTACACATCAAGATAGGTAGGAAAAGCACAAATTAGCAGAATAAAAATAAAATAATGAAGTTAGAAACATATATTCTACATGAACGACTTTAACCCTTACCTTTTCAATGAGATCACATGACGCACACCTTCTGTCAAAAATTGATTCCAATTACCACGGAGCTATTCAATTTTGTTTTAATTTTCTTATTTCACGTAAAAATGTTGGCTGGCAACCGCCTAACAATATATTATATGTGATTATGTGCATATTGAATTGTTACTAATTGTCGTGTATTATAATCTGTTTTGGTCTATATCTTAAGAACCATTTAACATATTTTCACGAAATAAAGCTCAAACTCGAGTACCAGCACTTCTCTCATAGCGGTCGCAAACCCAGGTCCCTATGGCTTAAAAAAATACGTTATCCTCTACCATGTTTGTTACTACTTTATTCTTTTTTTCAAAATAACGCATATTTCACTGCATTTCCCTACACTGACACACCACTAGGTTGCTTGCATATGACACCCGAGGATCACATATGCGTATTTTTACGTAACACAAAGAGAAACTACCTAATTCTATCAAACTTATATATTTTTCTGAAATCGAAGTGTTATTTTGTCTTCTGCAGCGCTATATTTTGATGCACCCTGTATATATATTTTCGATGTCAGAACAAAATATGTTGTTTTCATATTCTACACATCAGGACATGTACGAAAAGCACAAATTAGCAGAATAAAAATAAAATAATGAAGTTATAAACATATATTCTACATGAACGACTTTAACCCTTACCTTTTCAATGAGATCACATGACGCACACCTTCTGTCAAAAATTGATTCGAATTACCACGGACCTATTCAATTTTGTTTTAATTTTCTTATTTCACGTAAAAATGTTGGCTGGCAAACGCCTAACAATATATTATATGTCATTATGTGCATATTGAATTGTTACTAATTGTCGTGTATTATAATCTGTTTTGGTCTATATCTTAAGAACCATTTAACATATTTTCACGAAATAAAGCTCAAACTCGAGTACCAGCACTTCTCTCATAGCGGTTGCAAACCCAAATCCCTATGGCTGAAAAAAAGTACGTTATCCTGTACCATGTTTGTTACTACTTTATTCTTTTTTTCAAAATAACGCATATTTCACTGCATTTCCCTACACTGACACACCACTAGGTTGCTTGCATATGACACCCGAGGATCACATATGCGTATTTTACGTAACACAAAGAGAAACTACCTAATTCTATCAAACTTATATATTTTTCTGAAATCGAAGTGTTATCTTGTCTTCTGCAACGGGTTATTTTGATGCACCCTGTATATATATTTTCAATGTTAGAACAAAAAAATGTTTTCATATTCTACACATCAGGATAGGTACGAAAGGCACAAATTAGCAGAAAAAGCATAAAATAATGAAGTTAGAAACAAATATTCTATATGAACGACTATAACCCTTACCTTTTCTATGAGATCACATGACGCACACCTTCTGTCAAAAATTGATTCCAATTACCACGGAGCTATTCAATTTTGTTTTAATTTTCTTATTTCACGTAAAAATGTTGGCTGGCAACCGCCTAACAATATATTATATGTCATTATGTGCATATTGAATTGTTACTAATTGTCGTGTGTTATAATCTATTTTGGTCTATATCTTAAGAACCATTTAACATATTTTCACGAAATAAAGCTCAAACTCGAGTACCAGCACTTCTCTCATAGCGGTCGCAAACCCGGGTCCCCTGGCTGAAAAAAAGTACGTTATCCTGTACCATGTTTGTTACTACTTTATTCTTTTTTTCAAAATAACGCATATTTCACAGCATTTCCCTACACTGACACACCACTAGGTTGCTTGCATATGACACCCGAGGATCACATATGCGTATTTTTACGTAACACAAAGAGAAACTACCTAATTCTATCAAACTTATATATTTTTCTGAAATCGAAGTGTTATTTTGTCTTCTGCAGCGCTATATTTTGATGCACCCTGTATATATATTTTCGATGTCAGAGCAAAATATGTTGTTTTCATATTCTACACATCAAGATAGGTAGGAAAAGCACAAATTAGCAGAATAAAAATAAAATAATGAAGTTAGAAACATATATTCTACATGAAAGACTTTAACCCTTACCTTTTCAATGAGATCACATGGCGCACACCTTCTGTCAAAAATTGATTCCAATTACCACGGAGCTATTCAATTTTGTTTTAATTTTCTTATTTCACGTAAAAATGTTGGCTGGCAACCGCCTAACAATATATTATATGTCATTATGTGCATATTGAATTGTTACTAATTGTCGTGTGTTATAATCTGTTTTGGTCTATATCTTAAGAACCATTTAACATATTTTCACGAAATAAAGCTCAAACTCGAGTACCAGCACTTCTCTCATAGCGGTCGCAAACCCGGGTCTCTATGGCTAAAAAAAAGTACGTTATCCTGTACCATGTTTGTTACTACTTTATTCTTTTTTTCAAAATAACGCATATTTCACTGCATTTCCCTACACTGACACACCACTAGGTTGCTTGCATATGACACCCGAGGATCACATATGCGTATTTTTACGTAAGACAAAGAGAAACTACCTAATTCTATCAAACTTATATATTTTTCTGAAATCGAAGTGCTATCTTGTCTTCTGCAACGGGTTATTTTGATGCACCCTGTATATATATTTTCAATGTTAGAACAAAAAAAATGTTTTCATATTCTACACATCAGGATAGGTACGAAAGGCACAAATTAGCAGAAAAAGCATAAGATAATGAAGTTAGAAACAAATATTCTATATGAACGACTATAACCCTTACCTTTTCTATGAGATCACATGACGCACACCTTCTGTCAAAAATTGATTCCAATTACCACGGAGCTATTCAATTTTGTTTTAATTTTCTTATTTCACGTAAAAATGTTGGCTGGCAACCGCCTAACAATATATTATATGTCATTATGTGCCAATTGAATTGTTACTAATTGTCGTGTATTATAATCTGTTTTGGTCTATATCTTAAGAACCATTTAACATATTTTCACGAAATAAAGCTCAAACTCGAGTACCAGCACTTCTCTCATAGAGGACGTAAACCCGGGTCCCTATGGCTGAAAAAAGGTACCTTATCCTGTACCATGTTTGTTACTACTTTATTCTTTTTTTCAAAATAACGCATATTTCACTGCATTTCCCTACACTGACACACCACTAGGTTGCTTGCATATGACACCCGAGGATCACATATGCGTATTTTTACGTAACACAAAGAGAAACTACCTAATTCTATCAAACTTATATATTTTTCTGAAATCGAAGTGTTATCTTGTCTTCTGCAACGGGTTATTTTGATGCACCCTGTATATATATTTTCAATGTTAGAACAAAAAAAAATGTTTTCATATTCTACACATCAGGATAGGTACGAAAGGCACAAATTAGCAGAAAAAGCATAAAATAATGAAGTTAGAAACAAATATTCTATATGAACGACTATAACCCTTACCTTTTCTATGAGATCACATGACGCACACCTTCTGTCAAAAATTGATTCCAATTACCACGGAGCTATTCAATTTTGTTTTAATTTTCTTATTTCACGTAAAAATGTTGGCTGGCAACCGCCTAACAATATATTATATGTCATTATGTGCATATTGAATTGTTACTAATTGTCGTGTATTATAATCTGTTTTGGTCTATATCTTAAGAACCATTTAACATATTTTCACGAAATAAAGCTCAAACTCGAGTACCAGCACTTCTCTCATAGAGGACGTAAACCCGGGTCCCTATGGCTGAAAAAAGGTACCTTATCCTGTACCATGTTTGTTACTACTTTATTCTTTTTTTCAAAATAACGCATATTTCACTGCATTTCCCTACACTGACACACCACTAGGTTGCTTGCATATGACACCCGAGGATCACATATGCGTATTTTTACGTAACACAAAGAGAAACTACCTAATTCTATCAAACTTATATATTTTTCTGAAATCGAAGTGTTATTTTGTCTTCTGCAGCGCTATATTTTGATGCACCCTGTATATATATTTTCGATGTCAGAGCAAAATATGTTGTTTTCATATTCTACACATCAAGATAGGTAGGAAAAGCACAAATTAGCAGAATAAAAATAAAATAATGAAGTTAGAAACATATATTCTACATGAACGACTTTAACCCTTACCTTTTCAATGAGATCACATGACGCACACCTTCTGTCAAAAATTGATTCCAATTACCACGGAGCTATTCAATTTTGTTTTAATTTTCTTATTTCACGTAAAAATGTTGGCTGGCAACCGCCTAACAATATATTATATGTGATTATGTGCATATTGAATTGTTACCAATTGTCGTGTATTATAATCTGTTTTGGTCTATATCTTAAGAACCATTTAACATATTTTCACGAAATAAAGCTCAAACTCGAGTACCAGCACTTCTCTCATAGCGGTCGCAAACCCGGGTCCCTATGGCTTAAAAAAATACGTTATCCTCTACCATGTTTGTTACTACTTTATTCTTTTTTTCAAAATAACGCATATTTCACTGCATTTCCCTACACTGACACACCACTAGGTTGCTTGCATATGACACCCGAGGATCACATATGCGTATTTTTACGTAACACAAAGAGAAACTACCTAATTCTATCAAACTTATATATTTTTCTGAAATCGAAGTGTTATTTTGTCTTCTGCAGCGCTATATTTTGATGCACCCTGTATATATATTTTCGATGTCAGAACAAAATATGTTGTTTTCATATTCTACACATCAGGACATGTACGAAAAGCACAAATTAGCAGAATAAAAATAAAATAATGAAGTTATAAACATATATTCTACATAAACGACTTTAACCCTTACCTTTTCAATGAGATCACATGACGCACACCTTCTGTCAAAAATTGATTCGAATTACCACGGACCTATTCAATTTTGTTTTAATTTTCTTATTTCACGTAAAAATGTTGGCTGGCAACCGCCTAACAATATATTATATGTCATTATGTGCATATTGAATTGTTACTAATTGTCGTGTATTATAATCTGTTTTGGTCTATATCTTAAGAACCATTTAACATATTTTCACGAAATAAAGCTCAAACTCGAGTACCACACTGAGAAAAATCCATTATCCGGACAGCGGTATATTGTACAAATACAAGGATTCGTTATGTTTACTAAGGAAATCTGTACGGAGCGTACTTTATCCATATACTACATAGGTACTGCCTTTTACCCGCTTAGATATTACATCATGTCTCTGCAGGATGTCTGATATCTAACAATCTTCTGTATTTTACATACGTATACGTATGTTAAATACTTCAGCTATACGTTATATACGTCCATCTGTGTGTAAGATCCAGACCGCCTATAGACACTCTTTCTTTCGCCATGGCTGACGTCATTGAACTACCGTCTTTTGCTTGGAAACGAGGTTGTTTACAAACGGAACAGAAGAGAGGAAGGAAACCTGGGAAGCCTGGGTAAGTACAATAGTTAACTATTACTTTAGTTAAATATTCCCATTAATTATATATTCTTTTAGTGTAACTTGCTTTAATATAGTACTAAGTAAGTAATGTAGTTTATGACTACAATTCTTACTATTGTAACTCGTAAATGATTGAGGAGAATGGAATGGGTGAATCTGAATTTTGAAAAAACTTTGAATATTAATGTTTTGAAACATATTATGTTTCAAGGTAGCAAAATGAATGTTATGTGTTTATTCATTCCATTTTATATGTGACGATTTATTACTTGGTGCAGATTTACTACAGGACTGCTTAACATAATTGCTAATAAACCGTTTTCAGCGCGGAAATTTCCTTGTGTAGTGAAGATTTAGGATTTAGATTTCTGGGCTTTCGGCATCAATGGCCTTGTTACCCCATATGAGGGATGACTTTCCTCGGCGAGTACACTATCCGGGGAAAGGAAGGGAAGAAAGGATTGGGGAAGGAAGAAAACGGCCTGGGACCTATATGTTAGGTACCACTCCGGCATTTGCCTGCTGTGAATGAGGAAAACCCAAGGAAACCTCATTCAGGATGGCTGGACTTAAAATCTTTTGATACTTTTTCGACCGAGTTCTCCCCCGGGATCGAACCCGGAACCGTTCGCACCGAAGGCGAGAGCGCTAGCGACTACCCTACGCGGGGCCACTTGTGTAGTCTAGAAAACTCATTTTTACTAGGATATTTGCAAATTTTTTTTTTTTTTTTTTTTTTTTTGCTTTTAGTTTAACGCCCCATGATTGTACATCAATGTAAGAGAGAAGGTGACAATGAGATACATGATAATGGTGGAATCAAGAAAATGTAAGGAAACTGGAAAGTCTTAAGAATAACCACACCTACAGTGTTCACCAAAAGGCTATTTGTCGGGAGCAGGAATCGAACCAGGGACCTAACGCGTCAGAGGTAAGCGCTCTACTACAAAGCTTTCTTTTGTTTAAAGAACTTGTTTACATTGAAATATATATATTTTACGAAGATACTAACATATTTTACAGCCTCCCTGAAATTTAAAAAAAAAAAAAGTAGTCAGGGAGAGTTTACTTGTCAGATTTTTATTTTTTAATTTAATTTATTTTTATTTTTATTTATTTTTGCTTTGTTATGTTCCCTAGTTAATTAATGTTTGGGTTACTGAAAATTAAAACCTTTTTAGTATTATTGTTATGTCATCACTTTGGAACCAAAAAAGTTAGATTTTTTTTCTTGTGTTTTCATATAGGAAGTTGGTAAGTTTGTGCCTTAGCATTGGTTTGGTTTCTAGAACGTAATTGATGGTCATGTTGAGTTGAGTCTTGGCGGGTTTAGAGTTCGTGAAGTGTCAGGCACTGCTTGTGCCCCTGTCTTCTGTCTGTGATGTTTTCTGGCTTTGGGCTGTGAGGTATTTATATTGAGGAGTACCAACGCAGGCCGCGTGATATACAGGTAGCTTCAACAGCTACGAGTGCCAGATGTTCATCTTTCGTTACGGCGTGACTAATGCAGTATAGTACTAGGTTCAAATTCTATGGGTGGTAAAAATGGTCGTGGTGTGGTAAGAAATACAACGTAATTGTTATTAGTTTATTAGTGTTTCTTCATAGTATAGTTTCACTATTTCTAGAAGGAATTAAGTATTAACGAAGTAATAAATAAGCAAAAGCACACTTTGATTGGCGTTAACTATTTCTCATACTCCATTGAGAATGTTTTGACCCTCAGTTGCGCAAACATCCAGTGTGCGTTTTTTTGTTTGCTTACACTGCCTTATAGATGAGCTCCCTCGTGGCTAAGTGGTTAGTGAACACGCCTTTGGCGTGGGACACCCGGGTTCGATTCCCGGCCGGGGGCCGCGGTGGCTCAGTGGTAGAAGGTTCACCTCTGGTGCTTGGGGTCCCGGGTTCGATCCCAGCCCCGCCAAGTGAACCTTGTGGTGGACAAACACCGTGTGCGTGGGTTTTCTCGGGGTTCTCCCGTTTCCTCCCACTTTCTTCATTCCACTATTTAATTCATTACTCATCACCGTCTCCATTAGCCTAACCATCATAACCGTAGGACATAAAACTCAAAGATTTCATTTCATTTTTTCGATTCCCGGCCGGAGCTTATGTGGTTCGGATTCCACGTTAATCTGTAGGTCCACGTCTCATACAGCCTTGCTGCTGAAAGGAACGTTAAAATCAAATCAGCACTGTTTTACAGATGCAATTGTTCGATTCCGAGTTCGAATGAAGCTTTTTACGGGCAGGGGGCGACTTTTATATATACAATCCAAGGATTTTAGTTATTAGTCAGTGATGCAATATATAGACCTATATATATTACAAAATTGAAAGTGACTATGTTTGTGACTCTTAATCTCTTAAGAGCTGCGGTGGCTCAGTGGTAGAGCGTTCACCTCCGGTACTTGGGGTCCCGGGTTCGATCCCAGCCCCCGTCAAATGAACTTTGTGATGAACAAACACCTTGTGCGTGGGTTTCCTCGGGGTTCTCCCGTTTCCTTCCACTTTCTTCATTCCACCTTTCATTCATTGCTTATCATCAGCGTCTCCTTTAGCCTAACCGGCATAACTGTGGGACGTAAAACTCAAAGGTTTCATTTCATTTTTTCTTAATCTCTTTGGAATCTTGTATTTAGGTTCACAGCGGAAGCGACGAAATAACTCGACTCATCCATTGTAGCTCTCTTCGCAACCAGTTTCCAAAATGTTGGCAATAAGTTTGCGAAACGGGATATGACGACTCCAATTTTGGGTGAAAAGTCGCTATAAAAAATAATAGAGAAATTTATTGTCTATAAGCATTGTTTTAAAGTTGTAGATGTAAACTAAACAATATGTTCTACTCACTGGCGCAAATCCGTGGGGGGGATGACGGATACATGTCCCCTCCAATCTTGGAACTGAGGGGGACTTCTCCCCAATAATCCGATTTGAAATGTGTTTTTTGGGAGAAATTTGATTATTTTTGTCCGATTGCTACAAAGGAACGTGAGATAAAATAGATGTCCCCCAGAATAAGCCTCAAATCTGCAGCCTCCCAACGCTGAAGACAACTCTGATCCTCGACAACATTGTTTTTCAACTTCATAAGTATTTTGGACATCGTCAAAAAAAGTATGGTAACGGTCTTACCCCCCCCCTCCCAATGTTGAAGACAGATTTGCGCCGCTGGTTCTACTCACATCTTTGTAAATAGGGCGCAACCAATCCTTTAATTCAGGGATCATTTTTTTGTAAAAGAAAAAGTGCAGAATAATTAAAAGACCCCAAAGGACAAATATAACAAACATCTTCTTCGCCTTTATTCACGCAATCTATAGCTAATCTTGTTGCTATCGGTAATGATGTATTACGTGTGTTTCTCAACGGAAACTCTGCGAACTAAAGGACATCAAGTTTGTAGTTGTTCTTCGTTAGAGGGCAAGGGTAACATAACAATGCAGGATTGTGGGGCAGTGAGTATGCTGTATTTCCAAACTCTTCATCAGTTGCGCTGATTAAAACAAACAAACAGAAAAAAAGAACGTAAAAACTGTTTTGAACTAATAATGCTTCTCTACAGATGAACATTTTGTTTGGAGCAGAAAGTCGCTAAATGTGTAAGTAGGTAAATCGTCATTTAAAAATCACCCAAAAAAGTCTCCAATCGGAAAAAAATATTTTTTGTCGCTATCGTAGGGCGACCATACGTCCCGTTTTGACCGGGACAGTCCCGTTTTAGTGGCGTGTCCCGGCCGTCCCGTCAGTAGATGGAAAAAGTAGTATTCGTCCCGTCCTATGTAAATGAAAGAAGTAAATAACAAACCCAGTATCTTTACTCCTTTTAAAAGTATTAATAATTAATAATAACAAAGAGGCAAAAATTGAACTGAAATTCCCTATATTAAACATACTCTATAGTTCGCAGTACTGCTCGAAAGGCAGCAGAGGTTTTAGCAGTTGGTTGTGTGTTGAACAAATTTCAACGTGTCTTTCCTTTTTCATAAGTACCCGTTCTGTAACAAAGAGAGAGAGGAGGAAATCTGATATCAAGGCACTGATAAGAACAAAGGTAGATCTAAAAGTCTAGGGTTGCAAGAACCTGTCCCGTTTTTAACTGAAAATTTTATGGTCAACCTACGCTATCGTTGAGGTCGAATTCCCCTTATTTAGCGACTTTACCCAAAATTGGCAACATTGACCCCAACCGAACAACCAGGGTTGAATTGAGGGGGTAGCCCGGGGGGAATCTCCCCCCCGAAGAAAATTCATTCCCCCCCGGAGAAACTCCCAAAATTTCAGTCACAAAATGTAGAAATTACTTCACCCAATTATTTGCTTTTCTGTCCGTGTACGTGCAGACGAAATCCGATCTCTCAATATACATATAAATGACGCAGACCCATTCTATATAAATGTTAACATGTAACATCTAAGATAGAATACCAAATAGTGAATAAAACTTGTATTTCTTAACGCTATGACTGAGTTTGGCAGAACATGAAATTGTTAACTGTTGAAGAAAGGTTTGTATTTTAGTAGGTACTATACTCTCTCCCTATATTATATATTAGTAGGTAGCACTAGCACAGGTTGAGATACGAAAGGAAAGATAGGGAAGATCTTTCGATCATTCCATATAATCTCTCATGTCAGCAGACTTCAGTTCTTGAAAATATACAGTTCCTACATTATTTGAAATAGGGCGCCTAAATCCCATTTCTCGCATCGGAAGTAACAGACGTAAATGTGTTTTACGATTGTTAAAGTAAACACATCTTTCTTTAATTAAAAATAATTCAGTTAAAGGGTGAGATTCAGTGGGCGTCATTTAGAGGGATCAGGGAGGAACAGTTATCCCTCCTTGATTAGAGACTTATATAGAATTTATCAATATGATAATAGTATATAAGTGAAAGATTGCTATTGAAGGTGGCCAAGATCCTGCTCAGTGCCGTTCCATGGGGGAGGGGCAAGCGGGGCGACGGCCCCGGGCGCCGAAGTAAGGGGTGAAAAATTCGGGAGGGAAAAAGAAAAAAGAAGGAAAGAAAAACAGAGGAATGAAATACATGTGGACATATATAAAATGAAAGGAAAAAAGTAATGAAAAGTGCTCAAAATCAAGGAAAAGCAGGGTTTACTTTTTAAAATTTTCCCACCTTTGGCGGCTGGTCTGTCGACCTCACTCATATATACGGGGATGCCGTCGTATACTCTCGCGCCAAGCGCTGATTTTCCACGACACGGCACTAATCCTACTGAAGATTTCGTCAACTAAACTATTGATGTATATGCAGTGAAGAAACCAAGGCTAATATGTTTGATTTAGAATCAGAAGTGTGAGAAAGAATGATAACTTTTTATTAAGATATTCCTAAGTATGTTTGTTTTAGGAGAAAAAATATTTCAGTTAATTTAAATCTTTTTAAAAATTTTTACATTAGTAACAAACAGTAATTACTGAATATAGGAAATAATAAAAATAGTTACTGTAAATAGCAGTTAAAGTTTAGTGTAAACTATTTTTGCCAGTCTTTATTTAATGTTTTAGATGAAATCAAACGATTGTTTTCTTAAAATTATAATCTCATTGAATATTTATCAGCAATTAGTCTCAATATTAGGTAAGATGTGTATGTGAATGGAATTGTTAAATATGCTGCTTTCTTGAAAAAAATACAGAAAAATAACCCTCCCCCGAGCAGTTGACATTCCCCCCCGGGTGTAAATGTCTGAATTCAACACTGCGAACAACACCCCGTTATCTTTAGCCTAGCCAGCATAATAGTGGGACGTAAAACTTAAAGATTTCATTTCGAACAACACTCCCAGAAACCTATTGTTATACCATTCCCAAAACACCCTTTTGTACAGTTCTCCCTATTCGAAAAAAAAAATTGTAAATAGCAGTGTTCATATATAAATATGGAACTCAATTTCCCTGAATTTTCCAGGTTTTCCAGGTATTAATTTTTTCAATTTCCAGGTCTAGTGGAAGAAACTAATAGTACGAGAACACATAAATTTTAAGAATACTATATTTATATATTTGAGAATGGCCACCCTTCTCCCCAATGAACGATTGCAATTAAATATTGAGTCACAAGAAAATAAATAATTAAAATAAATAAAATTTAAGTTGAAAAATATGAAGTTGAGAAACCTACTAAGGGAATTATATAATACTTTTGTTCCATACTTGAATACATTCAAAATATACAAAAATATTGGCTTGGGGAAGAAAAAAGGGCCCGCGAGATTTTAACTGATTCTTATAGTACTCGACAACAGAAATAAATTACTGAAAGAATTTTCAAAATCGGCGCAGGTAAACATGCAGAAAATCGCATTTTCATGTACCGGTTCAAAATGGGGAAGAAAAGACGACCGCGAGATTTTAATTGATTCTTGTACACGACGAGAGAAATCGATTAGTGAAGGAATTTTCAAAATCGGCGCAGGCAAACATAGAGAAAATCGCATTTTCATGTACCAGTTCAAAATGGGGAATGAAAAAGAACCGCGAGATTTTAACTGATTCTTGTAGTACTCGACGAGAGAAATTGACTAGTGAAGAATTGTCAAAATCGGCGCAGGCAAGCATGAAGAAAATGGCATTTTCATGTATCAGTTCAAAATGGGGAAGAAAAAAGGGCCCGCGAGATTTTAACTGTTTCTTGTAGTACTCGACGAGAGAAATCGATTAGTGAAGGAATTTTCAAAATCGGCGCAGGCAAACATGGAGAAAATGGCATTTTCATGTACCGGTTCAAAATGGGGAAGGAAAAAGGGCCCGCGAGATTTTAACTGATTCTTGTAGTACTCGACGACAGAAATAGATTACTGAAAGAATTTTCAAAATCGGCACAGGCAAACATGAAGAAAATCGCATTTTCAGGTACCGGTTCAAAATGGGAAGAAAAAAGGACCGCGAGATTTTAACTGATTCTTGTAGTACTCGACGAGAGAAATCGACTAGTGAAGAATTGTCAAAATCGGCGCAGGCAAGCATGAAGAAAATCGCATTTTCATGTATCAGTTCAAAATGGGGAAGAAAAAAGGGCCCGCGAGATTTTAACTGTTTCTTGTAGTACTCGATGAGAGAAATCGATTAGTGAAGGAATTTTCAAAATCGGCGCAGGCAAACATGGAGAAAATGGCATTTTCATGTACCGGTTCAAAATGGGGAAGGAAAAAGGTTCCGCGAGTTTGAACCGCTACGATGTATGTTCACGAATGTCCCCGTCTTCTCAAATTTAGTTAATTACTGTGACACTGAAACATGTGACACAGAGTCACATTGTGGATGACTGCAATCGGCAACCACTGCACATATACTCCTCCCGCCCCACAGTTTGATTATTTCGATCCATTCCTCACGTGCTAACGGCATGGTTCAACATCTGCAAGAAAGAGGTAAATGTAACGTTCAATTGGCAATAGCTTTTCACCAAATTAAGCTGCATGAAATCTGATTGCATATTTGACATACTGAGAAAATTCTAGTCCGTGGCCATATGTATCACATATCCCATCAATTCATAAAAATTTTGAACACAAAATTACGGTCGTCCGTGTGACGTACTCCCAAAAGGCCTAATGTGTATCACCCACCTCACATTCAATGAAACCACATCCGTGTAGAATTAAGAAAGGAACCTCTTATGATGTATACAGGATGTCTCAAACGTTCCCTGACATAGGGTAACTCTGTTATTATCAGAGTTACGACAAAATGTAAGAGGAAAAACATCTCGAAATATGACGTTTTCAATCTAAAGTGAACACTTTTTTAAAAAATCGGACAAGATGAATGTGCTGTATACTCTTTATGCACCCAATTTTAAATGAAAATGCAACGTTGTCATTTACCTGGACCCACGACATAAGTGAATGAAGTTACTGTTTGAAACGGGGGCTGGCCATCGACATGTTAGCGTAAAAGACAGTAACTTCACTCACTTCTGTTGTGGGTCCAGGTAAATGGCAACGTTGCATTTTCATTTCACATTGGGCGCATAGAGAGTGTACAGCGCAAACGGGTCATCCGATTTTAAAAATTCCTTCACTTTAGATTGAAAACATCATAATTGGATATGCTTTTCCCTCCTACATTCTGTTGTAACTCTGATAATAACAGAGTTACCCTATGTCAGGGGACTTTTGAGACACCCTGTATACCTTATTTAATGTATGTTTGATGTCACTATAACTGTAGTATAATTTAGTTTGTTTAAATTTACAATTTAATACAAGTAGATTCGGATTTACATGCGTAGGATTTTGTATGCATCTAACTAATGAATTCTTTTATTTTTATGCTTAACTTAGTGACTTGGCTTTGGACTGCAACTGATTATTGTAACCCATTATTGCTTGAGAAGAAACAAGATATCCGAATCTTCATTTGGAGAAATCAAAGGTCTATTGGAAAGCTGGGGATTACAATCATTAATTTCTACATTTCAAGGTGCGTAGTAAATTATATATTGTGTTTATTGTTAAATTACTATTATTGGGTTTAGAATCAATGAAGCACTTCATGATATTTTATGGGGATCAAGATGGGTGCCGGATAGATAAGTATTTGAGCGTCAGGCTCTTATTTCTTTTCAATTTAATATTTAATCAATGATTATTTTTCTCCCTCATTATTCCACCAAATCGTATTCCAAGATCATATATCCATTTTTGTTCGATATATCCATATTTTTGATCTCTTTCATATTTCTATATTTTCGATTTTTGATATTGTTTATATTTCGATATTGCTGTATTTTTCGATATTTCGAACAAGTTTCGATAGTTTGTCGACATCGATTATCTATATCTAAATTCGGATATCCCAAAGCCCTATCGAGCACCCTCCGAAATGAAGTTTTTGGCTATGGACCTGATTAGGGATGCGCACGAGACAAGACGAGACAATTTTTGTTACGAAATTCGAGACAAGATAGAGCTTTTCCAATAGAAACGGATCCAGTTTTCGAGACGAGACAACTTTCGCGGCACCTTTTCGAGAGGAGACAACCTCAAATCTTTTCTCTTGCGCATCCCTAGACTTGATCATGAGTTATCAAAAAAAAAAAATGTTAATGAGAAATAACATGTAAATACAATATAGGTAGCTAAAACATTTTTGTTTTCATTCTTCAGTAATGCATTGTTATTAATCTCAGGGGGGGGGCTCAGTGGTAGAGCGTTCACCTCCGGTGCTTGGGGTCCCTGGTTCGATCCCAACTCGCGCCGTGTGGACTTTGTGGTGGACAAACACCTTGCTCGTGGGTTTTCTCGGGGTTCTCCCGTTTCCTCCCACTTTGTTCATTCCACCATTTCACTCATTTCTCATTATCACCGTCTCCTTATCCTAACCGGCATAACCGTGGGACGTTAAACTTAAAGATTTCATTTTTTATTAATCTCAGCATTTTATAGTGTATTCTTAAGCTTAAGGTGATGTATAATTAAATTTTGAATTCAGTTAACTTATTTTGTTTCTCAGATTGTTTTTAAAATGTATGTACAATTAATTGTTTATGTTCATTCTCGAGAGTTTAAAGTGACGTATAGTTATTAAACATAGTATTTAATATTGTACTCTTAACGCGGAAGTGATATACAGTTAACTTTTGTATTCAGTTAACATTTTTCTTTCTGAAATTGCTTTAAAAAGTATGTAAAAACGTTTTTATTTTCTTTCTTGAGTGCTAAAAGTGATGCAAAGTTATTAAGCTTACTACTTTATATTGTATTCTCAACCCTAAACTGATACACAGTGCGTTTTTGAATAAATTGTCAAGTTATTTGAGTGATGAACACTGGTAGAAAATCCTGATTACTACTGGAACATTTTGATTTTAAGGTGACGACTACTGGTGCAAGGATTTTAAAATATTGTTTTTCCTTCAAGGGCTACTCCTTTTTGAATTCTGACTACATGGTCACTATAGGAAGGATCAGTGAGTCTTTCCAACTATGGTACAGCTCCGACAGATTCACGATGCTCAGAGAAGAGACAAAATAGTATGTTTTCAAACTTAAAGTGAGAACCACTGGCGTTTTTACCTTGCTATGCAAAAGTAAGTGAGTACTCCAATGGGGTTCCAATGCGGTACCTAATTTCTGCATTTTAGATATATGGAAATACATGTCTCTAAAATGTAAAGAACTGATTTTTTTTTAGGGGGGGGGGGGAATAAACTATAGGTATGTGGGGCTTGCATACTTGACGCTACAATTCGGAAATTGAATTAAAATATGACTAACGGCTATCAAGATGTTGTCAAATAAAGGGAGGACCAACACAGTTAAGGGGTTTTCGTGTTAGATGCTAAAATTTCCGAAATCGGTCATGGAAAGTTAATAAACACCAGTAGCAATTTCATCTTAAAGTAATTAGATATCTTCATGGGGTGTTAGAACATCATGGAGTCTACCAAAATTAAATTTTAAAAGCTTTTGAAAATATAATCTGACATTTGTAAACAGTATTTGAAATATGTATTTACCCAAGACTTCCAGCTAGTACATCTAACATCTGGAGAAACACTGTGAAATAAAAGCTTGAAATTTCGGAAACAATTATTGGTCGCAACAAAATTAAATAAGATGGTACTTCTATGGGTTAAATCAGTACCTCAGTACAATTTCGATCGAAAGATTAGTTCAGTCCTAGGTTTTCTTCAGGCAATTCCAAGGGTTCATCGAGCTGTGCAAAAGAATGAAAATTCGCTGTCAATATCTAAGATAGTAAATAAGATATAAGGAATTATATATTTTATGACGTGAAAATAGAGATCTTTATGGATTTGTACTTTTGGGTCTTTCCTAAAAGAAAAAAATTCAGAAAACTACTGTATATACCTTAATAGACAATTCAGTGGGCGGGGACACAGTAGCTTAGTGGTAGGGTATTTAACTAATCTTTTTTTTTTTTGCAGAAACTATTGGAGTATTCACTTAACCCATAGAAATACGATCATACTTAACTCCCTATTTAATTTTAAAATTAAATAAAAGGAAATATTTCAGTGTAGCGACCCACGATTATGCATTTTAGTCTCAGGGAGATTATGATTAAAGCAAGTGAATGTTGTTGACAGAATTGATGGAATGCAAAGGTGGGAGGAGAGTACCCCGAGAAAACCCACGAATACGATGTCCACTACAAACTGACTTGGCCGTGGATCGAACCAAGAACCCAATACACCAGAGGTAAGCACTCTACCACTAAGCCACTGTGCCCCCGCCCATTTAATTGTCTATTAAGGTATATACGGTTGTTCTCTGAAATTTCTTCTTCTTACAGCAAATACTCAAAAGTACAAATCCATGTGGGTCTCTATTTTTACGACGTCATAAAATACATAATTCCTTATATCTCGCTTGCTATATTAGATATTGACAAAAAATGTTCACTTTATTTCAGAGCCCGATGAACGCTTGGAATTGTCCAAAGAAAATTTAGAGCTGAATTAATCTTTCGATCGAAATTGTACTGACGAGTCTGAGGTTCTCACTTAACCCATATAAGTACCATCTTATTTAACTTTTGTTAGGATCAATAATTGTTTTCTGAAATTTCAAGATCTAATACGCTTTTATTGTATGGTGTCTCTCTAGCTGCTAGATGTACTAGCTGGAACTTTTAGGTAAATACATATTTCTAATACTCTTTACAAATGTCAAAATATATTTTACAAAACTTTTAAAATTTAATCTTGGTAGACCCCATGATGTTCTTAAACTCCATGGAAATACCTAATTATTTTAAGATGAAATTGCTACTGATGCTTATTAACTTTACATGACCGGTTTCGGAAATTTTACCACCTAACACGAAAACCCCATAACTATATGGATCCTCCCTTTATTTGACAATATCTTGATAGTCATATTTTAATTAATTTTCTAAATTGTACTGTCTAATATGCAAGCTCCACGTACCTATGGTGTCGCTTTTTATTTCACCATATTTCGGTAACTGTTAGGCGTACCGACTTGCGGTTTCGGTAAACACACACCTCTAACGTTCTTTAAAACGTTATTAAGACATATTTTAGAATATTTAGAAATGAGAGTTCTGGGAATATCATGGTACCCGAAAACCCCCATCAGGGCGTGTGTGTAGTGTATTTAATTGAAACTACTTTTGAGGTTGTTGTAAGCCCTCGTAATTACGTTTCCGAAACTGCACCATCTAGTACGCAAACTCCACAGTTCTGTAGTGTCGCTCTTTATTTTCCCATATCTCGATATCCATAAGGCTTACCGAGTTGAGGTTTTCGGTAAACAGATGTCAGTTCCTTACATTTTAGAGACATATATTTTCATATATCTAAAAAATACAGACATTAGGTACCCCATGGTAGCCCGAACACCATTGAGGTACCCACTTACTTTTGAATGGTAATACATTTTGAGTTGTTGTTCAGCATCAATAAACACTTCATAGTTTTTCTACGTGCAACCCAAAAGTCCATACCTGACCGAACAGATTTTGTCCATTTAATCTCAAAAATGTTAAGATACTTTGTATTGTTAAGTACAACCAAATTAAGCACACTGAATATAACATTTTAAATATTTTCTGATTTTTGTTGCAGGTATTTCGTGCATCAAACCAGGATTCTGCTTGAAAGACAGTCAAAAGAAGCAGTGTAGGTTGTGGCTAAAAGTACGCCCTTTCTGAAGACAGACTCAGTTGTACTTACATTATTTTGTACGAATATATAACCCTAATAAAGATACTGTACTACAAATTATTTCTTTCTTCCATAAATTATAATAAAATATTATCTCTGTTTAAAGAAAATGATTGTTAATGTTAAGTCATTTTAATTCTTTTTCTCTGTAATAAGAACATTATCCCTAGCAATATTTTTTATCTTTGTGCTATTGCGATTGGATGAAGTAAAATTCTATACGAAGCACTATTATTTCAGACATGCATTAATAACTAATGTATTGTTCTGTATGTAAGACAATGTGTATACTGAACATGTCTAGCGAAGGTGTTGTTTTAATACAGAATCTATAACTCAGCTTTTCAGTAGTCAACTTTATTGGGAATCCGAAGAAAAGAAGTTAAAAAAAAAAAAATGTTGGACTTACCAGCGTGTGTGTGTTCGAATTCTGGACTAATCCAAATTATCCAGAGAAATCATTATATATTTCTTTGTTGCTATTTCAGAAGTATCCTTTATCCAAGTCGTATGAAACGGAGACTTCATACATCGCTATACTTTGTATGAACTATGTTCCGTATTTACTTAATCACTTTGTAACTTTCTCTAGTGTTGACAAGGCCGCAGGTGTCAATCGAATAGTTTAGTGTTTCACTCATGTCACCTTGTGACTAAGGTACGTCCTGTCGGTATATATATGGTACTGGGTTCAATTAGCGATAAAATACATTTTTAGCGTTAAACAAATGCAAAAATCTACACGAAATGAGATACCGTGATCTCTGACTTACGGATAACACCAAGCAACTAATGGTACTGAGTGTGATTGAGTTTACTAATTACTATTTGGCTAAAATCAGTGTTCCTTTATCTATAGTTCTTTTCGTGCTTTGAATTGCAAAGTTTGAAATAACCGTTTTAAATTATTGTGTATATATATCTTCCGAGTAATTCTGAGAATCATTGCTCTTTCTTTAAGCAATGTATGAGACTGTTAAATTGCTCTTTCCTTAAAATGTTGCACTAAGAAGGATGCATCCAGGAAAGTCCAAATTTGCAGAATGTCTATAGCAGGGAAGAATAAATATGTTTAGTCGATGGCTGCACAACGCCTCCGCTGTCACCACGTTGTCACACAGCGAATACAGCGAACGTTTAAGAGTATTCTGCACTTACTATTAGGTATCGGCCTGGGAACTTTGGCGCATCTACCCAGTCTCCTTCTTGGTGTTTCATTTTTAATGGCGAGTACTGAGTAGGAATAATATTGTAAGCGAATGCGTTTCCGGCTGACACCACACTTTTAATTATTGCGACATTAAAAAAAAAAAAAAAAAAAAAACCTGTTAATTAAAATGTACAGAGAAGTTATTTCTGGAAAATTCTATTCAGGCCTCTTGTGGTAACAACTGCACTTTAGTAGAAGATACTATTAAGGAAAAGAATGAGGTAAAATAATCTTTATATCGTACAAGCAATGGATGATAACAGCTTAATAAATGATTGTACGTAAATCTTGTTTGAGTTTGAATATAGGATTGTATAAGGCTGGGCATTTTGCATTATTATTGAGGTGCTGCAACTAACTAACTGCAAACCATATGATAAATTCTTACAGTAATATATCACATATTGATTTACTCTGTATGGAAACGAAAATAGTTTAATATATGGTTAACCTCCTTTGTGCCAGGGGCGGATCCAGAGGGGGGCGATCGGGGCGATCGCCCCCCCCCACAAGAGGAAACTTTCTTATTTTATATATAAATAAACCCATCCATAACAAGTTTGGAGCTCTTAAAAGTAGCAGTATTACCGCCGACCGCCCCCCCCCCAGAAGTCCGTCCTGGATCCGCCCCTGCTTTGTGCCCATAATTTTAAAATTAACGCTTGTGTCACTTTTCAACACTTGACTTTGCAGTAGCTTTCCAACGAATTAGCAGGAAGCCCAAACTTATAGGACACCCTGCAGGTAAATACATTTCTTTGGACAGCTTCACTGCTCCAAACTAAGATTTGAAAAGTGTAGTATTGTTAATTTTATTATTATTGGCACAAAGGAGATCAACCATATTTTAAGCTATTTTTGTTTTCATACAGAGTAAAACAATATTTGACAACATTACAGTAAGAATGTATCATGCACTTTGCAGTATGTTGCAGCACTTTAATAATGGTGCACTATACGTACACTCTAGATCCTGCATATGTCCGATCCATACATTACAAGAAGGCAATACGTATTCGATACAGGTAAAATCTGTATATTTCATATGGACAACCTATTAGCTATATACATCCAATCTATACATTACATATGGCCAACCTGTACGCGACATACGTATAATCTATATGCTGCATGCAGACAGTTTGTAAGCTACATATATGCACTCTGTATGGTGCATACGGATATTCTGTATGCTGTATCTGGACAAGCTGTGTGCGACATAAGGAAAATCTGTATAATACATACGTACAATACGTATACTGTATCTAGTCGTACGTATGGGGCACAAGTACAATATAGATGCTGTCTCGGGGTTGAACGCAAGAAACATACGTACAGAACGTATATTGCATACTTCTTGAAATCATGCTCCGTCCTGATAGTCAGTGTATGTCGTCATTATTAACCCACATGCTACATACGACCCTGACGTCACAAAGCTAGATATTACCTCCGTATATACTTGTTACTGCAGATAACATCACACGAATGACGTCATTGCACTTGTGCAGACAGTACGTATAATACATACTTTTTCAGCTATACGTTTGCTGCAGGATGTTATATACGGTTGTACGTTAAGTCCAGAAACTACAGAAATTACGAATGTAACCTACGTTTTTAAGTATGCCACCTACATTTTTTTTTCTCAGTGCAGCACTTCTCTCATAGCGGTCGCAAACCCGGGTCCCTATGGCTGAAAAAAAGTACGTTATCCTGTACCATGTTTGTTACTACTTTATTCTTTTTTTCAAAATAACGCATATTTCACTGCATTTCCCTACACTGACACACCACTAGGTTGCTTGCATATGACACCCGAGGATCACATATGCGTATTTTTACGTAACACAAAGAGAAACTACCTAATTCTATCAAACTTATATATTTTTCTGAAATCGAAGTGTTATCTTGTCTTCTGCAACGGGTTATTTTGATGCACCCTGTATATATATTTTCAATGTTAGAACAAAAAAAAATGTTTTCATATTCTACACATCAGGATAGGTACGAAAGGCACAAATTAGCAGAAAAAGCATAAAATAATGAAGTTAGAAACAAATATTCTATATGAACGACTATAACCCTTACCTTTTCTATGAGATCACATGACGCACACCTTCTGTCAAAAATTGATTCCAATTACCACGGAGCTATTCAATGTTGTTTTAATTTTCTGATTTCACGTAAAAATGTTGGCTGGCAACCGCCTAACAATATATTATATGTCATTATGTGCATATTGAATTGTTACTAATTGTCGTGTATTATAATCTGTTTTGGTCTATATCTTAAGAACCATTTAACATATTTTCACGAAATAAAGCTCAAACTCGAGTACCAGCACTTCTCTCATAGAGGACGTAAACCCGGGTCCCTATGGCTGAAAAAAGGTACCTTATCCTGTACCATGTTTGTTACTACTTTATTCTTTTTTTCAAAATAACGCATATTTCACTGCATTTCCCTACACTGACACACCACTAGGTTGCTTGCATATGACACCCGAGGATCACATATGCGTATTTTTACGTAACACAAAGAGAAACTACCTAATTCTATCAAACTTATATATTTTTCTGAAATCGAAGTGTTATCTTGTCTTCTGCAACGGGTTATTTTGATGCACCCTGTATATATATTTTCAATGTTAGAACAAAAAAAATGTTTTCATATTCTACACATCAGGATAGGTACGAAAGGCACAAATTAGCAGAAAAAGCATAAAATAATGAAGTTAGAAACAAATATTCTATATGAACGACTATAACCCTTACCTTTTCAATGAGATCACATGACGCACACCTTCTGTCAAAAATTGATTCCAATTACCACGGAGCTATTCAATTTTGTTTTAATTTTCTTATTTCACGTAAAAATGTTGGCTGGCAACCGCCTAACAATATATTATATGTCATTATGTGCATATTGAATTGTTACTAATTGTCGTGTATTATAATCTGTTTTGGTCTATATCTTAAGAACCATTTAACATATTTTCACGAAAGAAAGCTCAAACTCGAGAACCAGCACTTCTCTCACAGAGGACGTAAACCCGGGTCCCTATGGCTGAAAAAAGGTACCTTATCCTGTACCATGTTTGTTACTACTTTATTCTTTTTTTCAAAATAACGCATATTTCACTGCATTTCCCTACACTGACACACCACTAGGTTGCTTGCATATGACACCCGAGGATCACATATGCGTATTTTTACGTAACACAAAGAGAAACTACCTAATTCTATCAAACTTATATATTTTTCTGAAATCGAAGTGTTATTTTGTCTTCTGCAGCGCTATATTTTGATGCACCCTGTATATATATTTTCGATGTCAGAGCAAAATATGTTGTTTTCATATTCTACACATCAAGATAGGTAGGAAAAGCACAAATTAGCAGAATAAAAATAAAATAATGAAGTTAGAAACATATATTCTACATGAACGACTTTAACCCTTACCTTTTCAATGAGATCACATGACGCACACCTTCTGTCAAAAATTGATTCCAATTACCACGGAGCTATTCAATTTTGTTTCAATTTTCTTATTTCACGTAAAAATGTTGGCTGGCAACCGCCTAACAATATATTATATGTCATTATGTGCATATTGAATTGTTACTAATTGTCGTGTATTATAATCTGTTTTGGTCTATATCTTAAGAACCATTTAACATATTTTCACGAAATAAAGCTCAAACTCGAGTACCAGCACTTCTCTCATAGAGGTCGTAAACCCGGGTCCCTATGGCTGAAAAAAGGTACCTTATCCTGTACCATGTTTGTTACTACTTTATTCTTTTTTTCAAAATAACGCATATTTCACTGCATTTCCCTACACTGACACACCACTAGGTTGCTTGCATATGACACCCGAGGATCACATATGCGTATTTTTACGTAACACAAAGAGAAACTACCTAATTCTATCAAACTTATATATTTTTCTGAAATCGAAGTGTTATCTTGTCTTCTGCAACGGGTTATTTTGATGCACCCTGTATATATATTTTCAATGTTAGAACAAAAAAAATGTTTTCATATTCTACACATCAGGATAGGTACGAAAGGCACAAATTAGCAGAAAAAGCATAAAATAATGAAGTTAGAAACAAATATTCTATATGAACGACTATAACCCTTACCTTTTCTATGAGATCACATGACGCACACCTTCTGTCAAAAATTGATTCCAATTACCACGGAGCTATTCAATTTTGTTTTAATTTTCTTATTTCACGTAAAAATGTTGGCTGGCAACCGCCTAACAATATATTATATGTCATTATGTGCATATTGAATTGTTACTAATTGTCGTGTATTATAATCTGTTTTGGTCTATATCTTAAGAACCATTTAACATATTTTCACGAAAGAAAGCTCAAACTCGAGTACCAGCACTTCTCTCATAGAGGACGTTAACCCGGGTCCCTATGGCTGAAAAAAGGTACCTTATCCTGTACCATGTTTGTTACTACTTTATTCTTTTTTTCAAAATAACGCATATTTCACTGCATTTCCCTACACTGACACACCACTAGGTTGCTTGCATATGACACCCGAGGATCACATATGCGTATTTTTACGTAACACAAAGAGAAACTACCTAATTCTATCAAACTTATATATTTTTCTGAAATCGAAGTGTTATTTTGTCTTCTGCAGCGCTATATTTTGATGCACCCTGTATATATATTTTCGATGTCAGAGCAAAATATGTTGTTTTCATATTCTACACATCAAGATAGGTAGGAAAAGCACAAATTAGCAGAATAAAAATAAAATAATGAAGTTAGAATCATATATTCTACATGAACGACTTTAACCCTTACCTTTTCAATGAGATCACATGACGCACACCTTCTGTCAAAAATTGATTCCAATTACCACGGAGCTATTCAATTTTGTTTTAATTTTCTTATTTCACGTAAAAATGTTGGCTGGCAACCGCCTAACAATATATTATATGTCATTATGTGCATATTGAATTGTTACTAATTGTCGTGTATTATAATCTGTTTTGGTCTATATCTTAAGAACCATTTAACATATTTTCACGAAATAAAGCTCAAACTCGAGTACCAGCACTTCTCTCATAGAGGTCGTAAACCCGTTTCCCTATGGCTGATGAAAGGTACCTTATCCTGTACCATGTTTGTTACTACTTTATTCTTTTTTTCAAAATAACGCATATTTCACTGCATTTCCCTACACTGACACACCACTAGGTTGCTTGCATATGACACCCGAGGATCACATATGCGTATTTTTACGTAAGACAAAGAGAAATTACCTAATTCTATCAAACTTATATATTTTTCTGAAATCGAAGTGTTATTTTGTCTTCTGCAGCGCTATATTTTGATGCACCCTGTATATATATTTTCGATGTCAGAACAAAATATGTTGTTTTCATATTCTACACATCAGGACATGTACGAAAAGCACAAATTAGCAGAATAAAAATAAAATAATGAAGTTAGAAACATATATTCTACATGAACGACTTTAACCATTACCTTTTCAATGAGATCACATGACGCACACCTTCTGTCAAAAATTGATTCGAATTACCACGGAGCTATTCAATTTTGTTTTAATTTTCTGATTTCACGTAAAAATGTTGGCTGGCAACCGCCTAACAATATATTATATGTCATTATGTGCATATTGAATTGTTACTAATTGTCGTGTATTATAATCTGTTTTGGTCTATATCTTAAGAACCATTTAACATATTTTCACGAAATAAAGCTCAAACTCGAGTACCAGCACTTCTCTCATAGCGGTCGCAAACCCGGGTCCCTATGGCTGAAAAAAAGTACCTTATCCTGTACCATGTTTGTTACTACTTTATTCTTTTTTTCAAAATAACGCATATTTCACTGCATTTCCCTACACTGACACACCACTAGGTTGCTTGCATATGACACCCGAGGATCACATATGCGTATTTTTACGTAACACAAAGAGAAACTACCTAATTCTATCAAACTTATATATTTTTCTGAAATCGAAGTGTTATCTTGTCTTCTGCAACGGGTTATTTTGATGCACCCTGTATATATATTTTCAATGTTAGAACAAAAAAAATGTTTTCATATTCTACACATCAGGATAGGTACGAAAGGCACAAATTAGCAGAAAAAGCATAAAATAATGAAGTTAGAAACAAATATTCTATATGAACGACTATAACCCTTACCTTTTCTATGAGATCACATGACGCACACCTTCTGTCAAAAATTGATTCCAATTACCACGGAGCTATTCAATTTTGTTTCAATTTTCTGATTTCACGTAAAAATGTTGGCTGGCAACCGCCTAACAATATATTATATGTCATTATGTGCATATTGAATTGTTACTAATTGTCGTGTATTATAATCTGTTTTGGTCTATATCTTAAGAACCATTTAACATATTTTCACGAAATAAAGCTCAAACTCGAGTACCAGCACTTCTCTCATAGAGGACGTAAACCCGGGTCCCTATGACTGAAAAAAGGTACCTTATCCTGTACCATGTTTGTTACTACTTTATTCTTTTTTTCAAAATAACGCATATTTCACTGCATTTCCCTACACTGACACACCACTAGGTTGCTTGCATATGACACCCGAGGATCACATATGCGTATTTTTACGTAACACAAAGAGAAACTACCTAATTCTATCAAACTTATATATTTTTCTGAAATCGAAGTGTTATTTTGTCTTCTGCAGCGCTATATTTTGATGCACCCTGTATATATATTTTCGATGTCAGAGCAAAATATGTTGTTTTCATATTCTACACATCAAGATAGGTAGGAAAAGCACAAATTAGCAGAATAAAAATAAAATAATGAAGTTAGAAACATATATTCTACATGAACGACTTTAACCCTTACCTTTTCAATGAGATCACATGACGCACACCTTCTGTCAAAAATTGATTCCAATTACCACGGAGCTATTCAATTTTGTTTCAATGTTCTTATTTCACGTAAAAATGTTGGCTGGCTACCGCCTAACAATATATTATATGTCATTATGTGCATATTGAATTGTTACTAATTGTCGTGTATATAATCTGTTTTGGTCTATATCTTAAGAACCATTTAACATATTTTCACGAAATAAAGCTCAAACTCGAGTACCAGCACTTCTCTCATAGCGGTCGCAAACCCGGGTCCCTATGGCTGAAAAAAAGTACGTTATCCTGTACCATGTTTGTTACTACTTTATTCTTTTTTTCAAAATAACGCATATTTCACTGCATTTCCCTACACTGACATACCACTAGGTTGCTTGCATATGACACCCGAGGATCACATATGCGTATTTTTACGTAACACAAAGAGAAACTACCTAATTCTATCAAACTTATATATTTTTCTGAAATCGAAGTGTTATCTTGTATTCTGCAACGGGTTATTTTGATGCACCCTGTATATATATTTTCAATGTTAGAACAAAAAAAATGTTTTCATATTCTACACATCAGGATAGGTACGAAAGGCACAAATTAGCAGAAAAAGCATAAAATAATGAAGTTAGAAACAAATATTCTATATGAACGACTATAACCCTTACCTTTTCTATGAGATCACATGACGCACACCTTCTGTCAAAAATTGATTCCAATTACCACAGAGCTATTCAATTTTGTTTTAATTTTCTTATTTCACGTAAAAATGTTGGCTGGCAACCGCCTAACAATATATTATATGTCATTATGTGCATATTGAATTGTTACTAATTGTCGTGTATATAATCTGTTTTGGTCTATATCTTAAGAACCATTTAACATATTTTCACGAAATAAAGCACAAACTCGAGTACCAGCACTTCTCTCATAGCGGTCGCAAACCCGGGTCCCTATGGCTGAAACAAAGTACCTTATTCTCTACCATGTTTGTTACTACTTTATTCTTTTTTTCAAAATAACGCATATTTCACTGCATTTCCCTACACTGACACACCACTAGGTTGCTTGCATATGACACCCGAGGATCACATATGCGTATTTTTACGTAACACAAAGAGAAACTACCTAATTCTATCAAACTTATATATTTTTCTGAAATCGAAGTGTTATTTTGTCTTCTGCAGCGCTATATTTTGATGCACCCTGTATATATATTTTCGATGTCAGAACAAAATATGTTGTTTTCATATTCTACACATCAGGACATGTACGAAAAGCACAAATTAGCAGAATAAAAATAAAATAATGAAGTTATAAACATATATTCTACATGAACGACTTTAACCCTTACCTTTTGAATGAGATCACATGACGCACACCTTCTGTCAAAAATTGATTCCAATTACCACGGAGCTATTCAATTTTGTTTTAATTTTCTGATTTCACGTAAAAATGTTTGCTGGCAACCGCCTAACAATATATTGTATGTGATTATGTGCATATTGAATTGTTACTAATTGTCGTGTATTATAATCTGTTTTGGTCTATATCTTAAGAACCATTTAACATATTTTCACGAAATAAAGCTCAAACTCGAGTACCAGCACTTCTCTCATAGCGGTCGCAAACCCGGGTCCCTATGGCTGAAAAAAAGTACGTTATCCTGTACCATGTTTGTTACTACTTTATTCTTTTTTTCAAAATAACGCATATTTCACTGCATTTCCCTACACTGACACACCACTAGGTTGCTTGCATATGACACCCGAGGATCACATATGCGTATTTTTACGTAACACAAAGAGAAACTACCTAATTCTATCAAACTTATATATTTTTCTGAAATCGAAGTGTTATTTTGTCTTCTGCAGCGCTATATTTTGATGCACCCTGTATATATATTTTCGATGTCAGAGCAAAATATGTTGTTTTCATATTCTACACATCAAGATAGGTAGGAAAAGCACAAATTAGCAGAATAAAAATAAAATAATGAAGTTAGAAACATATATTCTACATGAACCACTTTAACCCTTACCTTTTCAATGAGATCACTTGACGCACACCTTCTGTCAAAAATTGATTCCAATTACCACGGAGCTATTCAATTTTGTTTCAATTTTCTTATTTCACGTAAAAATGTTGGCTGGCAACCGCCTAACAATATATTATATGTCATTATGTGCATATTGAATTGTTACTAATTGTCGTGTATATAATCTGTTTTGGTCTATATCTTAAGAACCATTTAACACATTTTCACGAAATAAAGCTCAAACTCGAGTACCAGCACTTCTCTCATAGCGGTCGCAAACCCGGGTCCCTATGGCTGAAAAAAAGTACGTTATCCTGTACCATGTTTGTTACTACTTTATTCTTTTTTTCAAAATAACGCATATTTCACTGCATTTCCCTACACTGACATACCACTAGGTTGCTTGCATATGACACCCGAGGATCACATATGCGTATTTTTACGTAACACAAAGAGAAACTACCTAATTCTATCAAACTTATATATTTTTCTGAAATCGAAGTGTTATTTTGTCTTCTCCAGCGCTATATTTTGATGCACCCTGTATATATATTTTCGATGTCAGAGCAAAATATGTTGTTTTCATATTCTACACATCAAGATAGGTAGGAAAAGCACAAATTAGCAGAATAAAAAAAAATAATGAAGTTAGAAACATATATTCTACATGAACGACTTTAACCCTTACCTTTTCAATGAGATCACATGACGCACACCTTCTGTCAAAAATTGATTCCAATTACCACGGAGCTATTCAATTTTGTTTCAATTTTCTTATTTCACGTAAAAATGTTGGCTGGCTACCGCCTAACAATATATTATATGTGATTATGTGCATATTGAATTGTTACTAATTGTCGTGTATATAATCTGTTTTGGTCTATATCTTAAGAACCATTTAACATATTTTCACGAAATAAAGCTCAAACTCGAGTACCAGCACTTCTCTCATAGCGGTCGCAAACCCGGGTCCCTATGGCTGAAAAAAAGTACGTTATCCTGTACCATGTTTGTTACTACTTTATTCTTTTTTTCAAAATAACGCATATTTCACTGCATTTCCCTACACTGACATACCACTAGGTTGCTTGCATTTGACACCCGAGGATCACATATGCGTATTTTTACGTAACACAAAGAGAAACTACCTAATTCTATCAAACTTATATATTTTTCTGAAATCGAAGTGTTATCTTGTATTCTGCAACGGGTTATTTTGATGCACCCTGTATATATATTTTCAATGTTAGAACAAAAAAAATGTTTTCATATTCTACACATCAGGATAGGTACGAAAGGCACAAATTAGCAGAAAAAGCATAAAATAATGAAGTTAGAAACAAATATTCTATATGAACGACTATAACCCTTACCTTTTCTATGAGATCACATGACGCACACCTTCTGTCAAAAATTGATTCCAATTACCACGGAGCTATTCAATTTTGTTTTAATTTTCTTATTTCACGTAAAAATGTTGGCTGGCAACCGCCTAACAATATATTATATGTCATTATGTGCATATTGAATTGTTACTAATTGTCGTGTATATAATCTGTTTTGGTCTATATCTTAAGAACCATTTAACATATTTTCACGAAATAAAGCTCAAACTCGAGTACCAGCACTTCTCTCATAGCGGTCGCAAACCCGGGTCCCTATGGCTGAAACAAAGTACCTTATTCTCTACCATGTTTGTTACTACTTTATTCTTTTTTTCAAAATAACGCATATTTCACTGCATTTCCCTACACTGACACACCACTAGGTTGCTTGCATATGACACCCGAGGATCACATATGCGTATTTTTACGTAACACAAAGAGAAACTACCTAATTCTATCAAACTTATATATTTTTCTGAAATCGAAGTGTTATTTTGTCTTCTGCAGCGCTATATTTTGATGCACCCTGTATATATATTTTCGATGTCAGAACAAAATATGTTGTTTTCATATTCTACACATCAGGACATGTACGAAAAGCACAAATTAGCAGAATAAAAATAAAATAATGAAGTTATAAACATATATTCTACATGAACGACTTTAACCCTTACCTTTTGAATGAGATCACATGACGCACACCTTCTGTCAAAAATTGATTCCAATTACCACGGAGCTATTCAATTTTGTTTTAATTTTCTGATTTCACGTAAAAATGTTTGCTGGCAACCGCCTAACAATATATTATATGTGATTATGTGCATATTGAATTGTTACTAATTGTCGTGTATTATAATCTGTTTTGGTCTATATCTTAAGAACCATTTAACATATTTTCACGAAATAAAGCTCAAACTCGAGTACCAGCACTTCTCTCATAGCGGTCGCAAACCCGGGTCCCTATGGCTGAAAAAAAGTACGTTATCCTGTACCATGTTTGTTACTACTTTATTCTTTTTTTCAAAATAACGCATATTTCACTGCATTTCCCTACACTGACACACCACTAGGTTGCTTGCATATGACACCCGAGGATCACATATGCGTATTTTTACGTAACACAAAGAGAAACTACCTAATTCTATCAAACTTATATATTTTTCTGAAATCGAAGTGTTATTTTGTCTTCTGCAGCGCTATATTTTGATGCACCCTGTATATATATTTTCGATGTCAGAGCAAAATATGTTGTTTTCATATTCTACACATCAAGATAGGTAGGAAAAGCACAAATTAGCAGAATAAAAATAAAATAATGAAGTTAGAAACATATATTCTACATGAACGACTTTAACCCTTACCTTTTCAATGAGATCACATGACGCACACCTTCTGTCAAAAATTGATTCCAATTACCAGGGAGCTATTCAATTTTGTTTCAATTTTCTTATTTCACGTAAAAATGTTGGCTGGCAACCGCCTAACAATATATTATATGTCATTATGTGCATATTGAATTGTTACTAATTGTCGTGTATATAATCTGTTTTGGTCTATATCTTAAGAACCATTTAACATATTTTCACGAAATAAAGCTCAAACTCGAGTACCAGCACTTCTCTCATAGCGGTCGCAAACCCGGGTCCCTACGGCTGAAAAAAAGTACGTTATCCTGTACCATGTTTGTTACTACTTTATTCTTTTTTTTCAAAATAACGCATATTTCACTGCATTTCCCTACACTGACATACCACTAGGTTGCTTGCATATGACACCCGAGGATCACATATGCGTATTTTTACGTAACACAAAGAGAAACTACCTAATTCTATCAAACTTATATATTTTTCTGAAATCGAAGTGTTATCTTGTATTCTGCAACGGGTTATTTTGATGCACCCTGTATATATATTTTCAATGTTAGAACAAAAAAAATGTTTTCATATTCTACACATCAGGATAGGTACGAAAGGCACAAATTAGCAGAAAAAGCATAAAATAATGAAGTTAGAAACAAATATTCTATATGAACGACTATAACCCTTACCTTTTCTATGAGATCACATGACGCACACCTTCTGTCAAAAATTGATTCCAATTACCACGGAGCTATTCAATTTTGTTTTAATTTTCTTATTTCACGTAAAAATGTTGGCTGGCAACCGCCTAACAATATATTATATGTCATTATGTGCATATTGAATTGTTACTAATTGTCGTGTATATAATCTGTTTTGGTCTATATCTTAAGAACCATTTAACATATTTTCACGAAATAAAGCTCAAACTCGAGTACCAGCACTTCTCTCATAGCGGTCGCAAACCCGGGTCCCTATGGCTGAAACAAAGTACCTTATTCTCTACCATGTTTGTTACTACTTTATTCTTTTTTTCAAAATAACGCATATTTCACTGCATTTCCCTACACTGACACACCACTAGGTTGCTTGCATATGACACCCGAGGATCACATATGCGTATTTTTACGTAACACAAAGAGAAACTACCTAATTCTATCAAACATATATTTTTCTGAAATCGAAGTGTTATCTTGTCTTCTGCAACGGGTTATTTTGATGCACCCTGTATATATATTTTCGATGTCAGAGCAAAATATGTTGTTTTCATATTCTATACATCAAGATAGGTAGGAAAAGCACAAATTAGCAGAATAAAAATAAAATAATGAAGTTAGAAACATATATTCTACATGAACGACTTTAACCCTTACCTTTTGAATGAGATCACATGACGCACACCTTCTGTCAAAAATTGATTCCAATTACCACGGAGCTATTCAATTTTGTTTTAATTTTCTGATTTCACGTAAAAATGTTTGCTGGCAACCGCCTAACAATATATTATATGTGATTATGTGCATATTGAATTGTTACTAATTGTCGTGTATTATAATCTGTTTTGGTCTATATCTTAAGAACCATTTAACATATTTTCACGAAATAAAGCTCAAACTCGAGTACCAGCACTTCTCTCATAGCGGTCGCAAACCCGGGTCCCTATGGCTGAAAAAAAGTACGTTATCCTGTACCATGTTTGTTACTACTTTATTCTTTTTTTCAAAATAACGCATATTTCACTGCATTTCCCTACACTGACACACCACTAGGTTGCTTGCATATGACACCCGAGGATCACATATGCGTATTTTTACGTAACACAAAGAGAAACTACCTAATTCTATCAAACTTATATATTTTTCTGAAATCGAAGTGTTATTTTGTCTTCTGCAGCGCTATATTTTGATGCACCCTGTATATATATTTTCGATGTCAGAGCAAAATATGTTGTTTTCATATTCTACACATCAAGATAGGTAGGAAAAGCACAAATTAGCAGAATAAAAATAAAATAATGAAGTTAGAAACATATATTCTACATGAACGACTTTAACCCTTACCTTTTCAATGAGATCACATGACGCACACCTTCTGTCAAAAATTGATTCCAATTACCACGGAGCTATTCAATTTTGTTTTAATTTTCTTATTTCACGTAAAAATGTTGGCTGGCAACCGCCTAACAATATATTATATGTGATTATGTGCATATTGAATTGTTACTAATTGTCGTGTATATAATCTGTTTTGGTCTATATCTTAAGAACCATTTAACATATTTTCACGAAATAAAGCTCAAACTCGAGTACCAGCACTTCTCTCATAGCGGTCGCAAACCCGGCTCCCTATGGCTGAAAAAAAGTACGTTATCCTGTACCATGTTTGTTACTACTTTATTCTTTTTTTCAAAATAACGCATATTTCACTGCATTTCCCTACACTGACACACCACTAGGTTGCTTGCATATGACACCCGAGGATCACATATGCGTATTTTTACGTAACACAAAGAGAAACTACCTAATTCTATCAAACTTATATATTTTTCTGAAATCGAAGTGTTATTTTGTCTTCTGCAGCGCTATATTTTGATGCACCCTGTATATATATTTTCGATGTCAGAACAAAATATGTTGTTTTCATATTCTACACGTCAGGACATGTACGAAAAGCACAAATTGGCAGAATAAAAATAAAATAATGAAGTTATAAACATATATTCTACATGAACGACTTTAACCCTTACCTTTTCAATGAGATCACATGACGCACACCTTCTGTCAAAAATTGATTCGAATTACCACGGAGCTATTCAATTTTGTTTTAATTTTCTGATTTCACGGAAAAATGTTGGCTGGCAACCGCCTAACAATATATTATATGTGATTATGTGCATATTGAATTGTTACTAATTGTCGTGTATTATAATCTGTTTTGGTCTATATCTTAAGAACCATTTAACATATTTTCACGAAATAAAGCTCAAACTCGAGTACCAGCACTTCTCTCATAGCGGTCGCAAACCCGGGTCCCTATGGCTGAAAAAAAGTACGTTATCCTGTACCATGTTTGTTACTACTTTATTCTTTTTTTCAAAATAACGCATATTTCACTGCATTTCCCTACACTGACACACCACTAGGTTGCTTGCATATGACACCCGAGGATCACATATGCGTATTTTTACGTAACACAAAGAGAAACTACCTAATTCTATCAAACTTATATATTTTTCTGAAATCGAAGTGTTATCTTGTCTTCTGCAACGGGTTATTTTGATGCACCCTGTATATATATTTTCAATGTTAGAACAAAAAAATGTTTTCATATTCTACACATCAGGATAGGTACGAAAGGCACAAATTAGCAGAAAAAGCATAAAATAATGAATTTAGAAACAAATATTCTATATGAACGACTATAACCCTTACCTTTTCTATGAGATCACATGACGCACACCTTCTGTCAAAAATTGATTCCAATTACCACGGAGCTATTCAATTTTGTTTCAATTTTCTTATTTCACGTAAAAATGTTGGCTGGCAACCGCCTAACAATATATTATATGTCATTATGTGCATATTGAATTGTTACTAATTGTCGTGTATTATAATCTGTTTTGGTCTATATCTTAAGAACCATTTAACATATTTTCACGAAATAAAGCTCAAACTCGAGTACCAGCACTTCTCTCATAGAGGTCGTAAACCCGGGTCCCTATGGCTGATAAAAGGTACCTTATCCTGTACCATGTTTGTTACTACTTTATTCTTTTTTTCAAAATAACGCATATTTCACTGCATTTCCCTACACTGACACACCACTAGGTTGCTTGCATATGACACCCGAGGATCACATATGCGTATTTTTACGTAACACAAAGAGAAACTACCTAATTCTATCAAACTTATATATTTTTCTGAAATCGAAGTGTTATTTTGTCTTCTGCAGCGCTATATTTTGATGCACCCTGTATATATATTTTCGATGTCAGAACAAAATATGTTGTTTTCATATTCTACACATCAGGACATGTACGAAAAGAACAAATTAGCAGAATAAAAATAAAATAATGAAGTTATAAACATATATTCTACATGAACGACTTTAACCCTTACCTTTTCAATGAGATCACATGACGCACACCTTCTGTCAAAAATTGATTCGAATTACCACGGAGCTATTCAATTTTGTTTTAATTTTCTGATTTCACGTAAAAATGTTGGCTGGCAACCGGCTAACAATATATTATATGTGATTATGTGCATATTGAATTGTTACTAATTGTCGTGTATTATAATCTGTTTTGGTCTATATCTTAAGAACCATTTAACATATTTTCACGAAATAAAGCTCAAACTCGAGTACCAGCACTTCTCTCATAGCGGTCGCAAACCCGGGTCCCTATGGCTGAAAAAAAGTACGTTATCCTGTACCATGTTTGTTACTACTTTATTCTTTTTTTCAAAATAACGCATATTTCACTGCATTTCCCTACACTGACACACCACTAGGTTGCTTGCATATGACACCCGAGGATCACATATGCGTATTTTTACGTAACACAAAGAAAAACTACCTACTTCTATCAAACTTATATATTTTTCTGAAATCGAAGTGTTATTTTGTTTTCTGCAGCGCTATATTTTGATGCACCCTGTATATATATTTTCGATGTCAGAGCAAAATATGTTGTTTTCATATTCTACACATCAGGACATGTACGAAAAGCACAAATTAGCAGAATAAAAATAAAATAATGAAGTTATAAACATATATTCTACATGAACGACTTTAACCCTTACCTTTTCAATGAGATCACATGATGCACACCTTCTGTCAAAAATTGATTCCAATTACCACGGAGCTATTCAATTTTGTTTTAATTTTCTTATTTCACGTAAAAATGTTGGCTGGCAACCGCCTAACAATATATTATATGTCATTATGTGCATATTGAATTGTTACTAATTGTCGTGTATTATAATCTGTTTTGGTCTATATCTTAAGAACCATTTAACATATTTTCACGAAATAAAGCTCAAACTCGAGTACCAGCACTTCTCTCATAGCGGTCGCAAACCCGGGTCCCTATGGCTGAAAAAAAGTACGTTATCCTGTACCATGTTTGTTACTACTTTATTCTTTTTTTCAAAATAACGCATATTTCACTGCATTTCCCTACACTGACACACCACTAGGTTGCTTGCATATGACACCCGAGGATCACATATGCGTATTTTCACGTAACACAAAGAGAAACTACCTAATTCTATCAAACTTATATATTTTTCTGAAATCGAAGTGTTATCTTGTCTTCTGCAACGGGTTATTTTGATGCACCCTGTATATATATTTTCAATGTTAGAACAAAAAAAATGTTTTCATATTCTACACATCAGGATAGGTACGAAAGGCACAAATTAGCAGAAAAAGCATAAAATAATGAAGTTAGAAACAAATATTCTATATGAACGACTTTAACCCTTACCTTTTCAATGAGATCACATGACGCACACCTTCTGTCAAAAATTGATTCGAATTACCACGGAGCTATTCAATTTTGTTTTAATTTTCTGATTTCACGGAAAAATGTTGGCTGGCAACCGCCTAACAATATATTATATGTGATTATGTGCATATTGAATTGTTACTAATTGTCGTGTATTATAATCTGTTTTGGTCTATATCTTAAGAACCATTTAACATATTTTCACGAAATAAAGCTCAAACTCGAGTACCAGCACTTCTCTCATAGCGGTCGCAAACCCGGGTCCCTATGGCTGAAAAAAAGTACGTTATCCTGTACCATGTTTGTTACTACTTTATTCTTTTTTTCAAAATAACGCATATTTCACTGCATTTCCCTACACTGACACACCACTAGGTTGCTTGCATATGACACCCGAGGATCACATATGCGTATTTTTACGTAACACAAAGAGAAACTACCTAATTCTATCAAACTTATATATTTTTCTGAAATCGAAGTGTTATCTTGTCTTCTGCAACGGGTTATTTTGATGCACCCTGTATATATATTTTCAATGTTAGAACAAAAAAATGTTTTCATATTCTACACATCAGGATAGGTACGAAAGGCACAAATTAGCAGAAAAAGCATAAAATAATGAATTTAGAAACAAATATTCTATATGAACGACTATAACCCTTACCTTTTCTATGAGATCACATGACGCACACCTTCTGTCAAAAATTGATTCCAATTACCACGGAGCTATTCAATTTTGTTTCAATTTTCTTATTTCACGTAAAAATGTTGGCTGGCAACCGCCTAACAATATATTATATGTCATTATGTGCATATTGAATTGTTACTAATTGTCGTGTATTATAATCTGTTTTGGTCTATATCTTAAGAACCATTTAACATATTTTCACGAAATAAAGCTCAAACTCGAGTACCAGCACTTCTCTCATAGAGGTCGTAAACCCGGGTCCCTATGGCTGATAAAAGGTACCTTATCCTGTACCATGTTTGTTACTACTTTATTCTTTTTTTCAAAATAACGCATATTTCACTGCATTTCCCTACACTGACACACCACTAGGTTGCTTGCATATGACACCCGAGGATCACATATGCGTATTTTTACGTAACACAAAGAGAAACTACCTAATTCTATCAAACTTATATATTTTTCTGAAATCGAAGTGTTATTTTGTCTTCTGCAGCGCTATATTTTGATGCACCCTGTATATATATTTTCGATGTCAGAACAAAATATGTTGTTTTCATATTCTACACATCAGGACATGTACGAAAAGAACAAATTAGCAGAATAAAAATAAAATAATGAAGTTATAAACATATATTCTACATGAACGACTTTAACCCTTACCTTTTCAATGAGATCACATGACGCACACCTTCTGTCAAAAATTGATTCGAATTACCACGGAGCTATTCAATTTTGTTTTAATTTTCTGATTTCACGTAAAAATGTTGGCTGGCAACCGGCTAACAATATATTATATGTGATTATGTGCATATTGAATTGTTACTAATTGTCGTGTATTATAATCTGTTTTGGTCTATATCTTAAGAACCATTTAACATATTTTCACGAAATAAAGCTCAAACTCGAGTACCAGCACTTCTCTCATAGCGGTCGCAAACCCGGGTCCCTATGGCTGAAAAAAAGTACGTTATCCTGTACCATGTTTGTTACTACTTTATTCTTTTTTTCAAAATAACGCATATTTCACTGCATTTCCCTACACTGACACACCACTAGGTTGCTTGCATATGACACCCGAGGATCACATATGCGTATTTTTACGTAACACAAAGAAAAACTACCTACTTCTATCAAACTTATATATTTTTCTGAAATCGAAGTGTTATTTTGTTTTCTGCAGCGCTATATTTTGATGCACCCTGTATATATATTTTCGATGTCAGAGCAAAATATGTTGTTTTCATATTCTACACATCAGGACATGTACGAAAAGCACAAATTAGCAGAATAAAAATAAAATAATGAAGTTATAAACATATATTCTACATGAACGACTTTAACCCTTACCTTTTCAATGAGATCACATGATGCACACCTTCTGTCAAAAATTGATTCCAATTACCACGGAGCTATTCAATTTTGTTTTAATTTTCTTATTTCACGTAAAAATGTTGGCTGGCAACCGCCTAACAATATATTATATGTCATTATGTGCATATTGAATTGTTACTAATTGTCGTGTATTATAATCTGTTTTGGTCTATATCTTAAGAACCATTTAACATATTTTCACGAAATAAAGCTCAAACTCGAGTACCAGCACTTCTCTCATAGCGGTCGCAAACCCGGGTCCCTATGGCTGAAAAAAAGTACGTTATCCTGTACCATGTTTGTTACTACTTTATTCTTTTTTTCAAAATAACGCATATTTCACTGCATTTCCCTACACTGACACACCACTAGGTTGCTTGCATATGACACCCGAGGATCACATATGCGTATTTTCACGTAACACAAAGAGAAACTACCTAATTCTATCAAACTTATATATTTTTCTGAAATCGAAGTGTTATCTTGTCTTCTGCAACGGGTTATTTTGATGCACCCTGTATATATATTTTCAATGTTAGAACAAAAAAAATGTTTTCATATTCTACACATCAGGATAGGTACGAAAGGCACAAATTAGCAGAAAAAGCATAAAATAATGAAGTTAGAAACAAATATTCTATATGAACGACTATAACCCTTACCTTTTCTATGAGATCACATGACGCACACCTTCTGTCAAAAATTGATTCCAATTACCACGGAGCTATTCAATTTTGTTTTAATTTTCTTATTTCACGTAAAAATGTTGGCTGGCAACCGCCTAACAATATATTATATGTCATTATGTGCATATTGAATTGTTACTAATTGTCGTGTATTATAATCTGTTTTGGTCTATATCTTAAGAACCATTTAACATATTTTCACGAAATAAAGCTCAAACTCGAGTACCAGCACTTCTCTCATAGAGGACGTAAACCCGGGTCCCTATGGCTGAAAAAAGGTACCTTATCCTGTACCATGTTTGTTACTACTTTATTCTTTTTTTCAAAATAACGCATATTTCACTGCATTTCCCTACACTGACACACCACTAGGTTGCTTGCATATGACACCCGAGGATCACATATGCGTATTTTTACGTAACACAAAGAGAAACTACCTAATTCTATCAAACTTATATATTTTTCTGAAATCGAAGTGTTATTTTGTCTTCTGCAGCGCTATATTTTGATGCACCCTGTATATATATTTTCGATGTCAGAACAAAATATGTTGTTTTCATATTCTACACATCAGGACATGTACGAAAAGAACAAATTAGCAGAATAAAAATAAAATAATGAAGTTATAAACATATATTCTACATGAACGACTTTAACCCTTACCTTTTCAATGAGATCACATGACGCACACCTTCTGTCAAAAATTGATTCGAATTACCACGGAGCTATTCAATTTTGTTTTAATTTTCTTATTTCACGTAAAAATGTTGGCTGGCAACCGCCTAACAATATATTATATGTGATTATGTGCATATTGAATTGTTACTAATTGTCGTGTATTATAATCTGTTTTGGTCTATATCTTAAGAACCATTTAACATATTTTCACGAAATAAAGCTCAAACTCGAGTACCAGCACTTCTCTCATAGCGGTCGCAAACCCGGGTCCCTATGGCTGAAAAAAAGTACGTTATCCTGTACCATGTTTGTTACTACTTTATTCTTTTTTTCAAAATAACGCATATTTCACTGCATTTCCCTACACTGACACACCACTAGGTTGCTTGCATATGACACCCGAGGATCACATATGCGTATTTTCACGTAACACAAAGAGAAACTACCTAATTCTATCAAACTTATATATTTTTCTGAAATCGAAGTGTTATCTTGTCTTCTGCAACGGGTTATTTTGATGCACCCTGTATATATATTTTCAATGTTAGAACAAAAAAAATGTTTTCATATTCTACACATCAGGATAGGTACGAAAGGCACAAATTAGCAGAAAAAGCATAAAATAATGAAGTTAGAAACAAATATTCTATATGAACGACTTTAACCCTTACCTTTTCAATGAGATCACATGACGCACACCTTCTGTCAAAAATTGATTCGAATTACCACGGAGCTATTCAATTTTGTTTTAATTTTCTGATTTCACGGAAAAATGTTGGCTGGCAACCGCCTAACAATATATTATATGTGATTATGTGCATATTGAATTGTTACTAATTGTCGTGTATTATAATCTGTTTTGGTCTATATCTTAAGAACCATTTAACATATTTTCACGAAATAAAGCTCAAACTCGAGTACCAGCACTTCTCTCATAGCGGTCGCAAACCCGGGTCCCTATGGCTGAAAAAAAGTACGTTATCCTGTACCATGTTTGTTACTACTTTATTCTTTTTTTCAAAATAACGCATATTTCACTGCATTTCCCTACACTGACACACCACTAGGTTGCTTGCATATGACACCCGAGGATCACATATGCGTATTTTTACGTAACACAAAGAGAAACTACCTAATTCTATCAAACTTATATATTTTTCTGAAATCGAAGTGTTATCTTGTCTTCTGCAACGGGTTATTTTGATGCACCCTGTATATATATTTTCAATGTTAGAACAAAAAAATGTTTTCATATTCTACACATCAGGATAGGTACGAAAGGCACAAATTAGCAGAAAAAGCATAAAATAATGAATTTAGAAACAAATATTCTATATGAACGACTATAACCCTTACCTTTTCTATGAGATCACATGACGCACACCTTCTGTCAAAAATTGATTCCAATTACCACGGAGCTATTCAATTTTGTTTCAATTTTCTTATTTCACGTAAAAATGTTGGCTGGCAACCGCCTAACAATATATTATATGTCATTATGTGCATATTGAATTGTTACTAATTGTCGTGTATTATAATCTGTTTTGGTCTATATCTTAAGAACCATTTAACATATTTTCACGAAATAAAGCTCAAACTCGAGTACCAGCACTTCTCTCATAGAGGTCGTAAACCCGGGTCCCTATGGCTGATAAAAGGTACCTTATCCTGTACCATGTTTGTTACTACTTTATTCTTTTTTTCAAAATAACGCATATTTCACTGCATTTCCCTACACTGACACACCACTAGGTTGCTTGCATATGACACCCGAGGATCACATATGCGTATTTTTACGTAACACAAAGAGAAACTACCTAATTCTATCAAACTTATATATTTTTCTGAAATCGAAGTGTTATTTTGTCTTCTGCAGCGCTATATTTTGATGCACCCTGTATATATATTTTCGATGTCAGAACAAAATATGTTGTTTTCATATTCTACACATCAGGACATGTACGAAAAGAACAAATTAGCAGAATAAAAATAAAATAATGAAGTTATAAACATATATTCTACATGAACGACTTTAACCCTTACCTTTTCAATGAGATCACATGACGCACACCTTCTGTCAAAAATTGATTCGAATTACCACGGAGCTATTCAATTTTGTTTTAATTTTCTGATTTCACGTAAAAATGTTGGCTGGCAACCGCCTAACAATATATTATATGTGATTATGTGCATATTGAATTGTTACTAATTGTCGTGTATTATAATCTGTTTTGGTCTATATCTTAAGAACCATTTAACATATTTTCACGAAATAAAGCTCAAACTCGAGTACCAGCACTTCTCTCATAGCGGTCGCAAACCCGGGTCCCTATGGCTGAAAAAAAGTACGTTATCCTGTACCATGTTTGTTACTACTTTATTCTTTTTTTCAAAATAACGCATATTTCACTGCATTTCCCTACACTGACACACCACTAGGTTGCTTGCATATGACACCCGAGGATCACATATGCGTATTTTTACGTAACACAAAGAAAAACTACCTACTTCTATCAAACTTATATATTTTTCTGAAATCGAAGTGTTATTTTGTTTTCTGCAGCGCTATATTTTGATGCACCCTGTATATATATTTTCGATGTCAGAGCAAAATATGTTGTTTTCATATTCTACACATCAGGACATGTACGAAAAGCACAAATTAGCAGAATAAAAATAAAATAATGAAGTTATAAACATATATTCTACATGAACGACTTTAACCCTTACCTTTTCAATGAGATCACATGATGCACACCTTCTGTCAAAAATTGATTCCAATTACCACGGAGCTATTCAATTTTGTTTTAATTTTCTTATTTCACGTAAAAATGTTGGCTGGCAACCGCCTAACAATATATTATATGTCATTATGTGCATATTGAATTGTTACTAATTGTCGTGTATTATAATCTGTTTTGGTCTATATCTTAAGAACCATTTAACATATTTTCACGAAATAAAGCTCAAACTCGAGTACCAGCACTTCTCTCATAGCGGTCGCAAACCCGGGTCCCTATGGCTGAAAAAAAGTACGTTATCCTGTACCATGTTTGTTACTACTTTATTCTTTTTTTCAAAATAACGCATATTTCACTGCATTTCCCTACACTGACACACCACTAGGTTGCTTGCATATGACACCCGAGGATCACATATGCGTATTTTCACGTAACACAAAGAGAAACTACCTAATTCTATCAAACTTATATATTTTTCTGAAATCGAAGTGTTATCTTGTCTTCTGCAACGGGTTATTTTGATGCACCCTGTATATATATTTTCAATGTTAGAACAAAAAAAATGTTTTCATATTCTACACATCAGGATAGGTACGAAAGGCACAAATTAGCAGAAAAAGCATAAAATAATGAAGTTAGAAACAAATATTCTATATGAACGACTATAACCCTTACCTTTTCTATGAGATCACATGACGCACACCTTCTGTCAAAAATTGATTCCAATTACCACGGAGCTATTCAATTTTGTTTTAATTTTCTTATTTCACGTAAAAATGTTGGCTGGCAACCGCCTAACAATATATTATATGTCATTATGTGCATATTGAATTGTTACTAATTGTCGTGTATTATAATCTGTTTTGGTCTATATCTTAAGAACCATTTAACATATTTTCACGAAATAAAGCTCAAACTCGAGTACCAGCACTTCTCTCATAGAGGACGTAAACCCGGGTCCCTATGGCTGAAAAAAGGTACCTTATCCTGTACCATGTTTGTTACTACTTTATTCTTTTTTTCAAAATAACGCATATTTCACTGCATTTCCCTACACTGACACACCACTAGGTTGCTTGCATATGACACCCGAGGATCACATATGCGTATTTTTACGTAACACAAAGAGAAACTACCTAATTCTATCAAACTTATATATTTTTCTGAAATCGAAGTGTTATTTTGTCTTCTGCAGCGCTATATTTTGATGCACCCTGTATATATATTTTCGATGTCAGAACAAAATATGTTGTTTTCATATTCTACACATCAGGACATGTACGAAAAGAACAAATTAGCAGAATAAAAATAAAATAATGAAGTTATAAACATATATTCTACATGAACGACTTTAACCCTTACCTTTTCAATGAGATCACATGACGCACACCTTCTGTCAAAAATTGATTCGAATTACCACGGAGCTATTCAATTTTGTTTTAATTTTCTTATTTCACGTAAAAATGTTGGCTGGCAACCGCCTAACAATATATTATATGTGATTATGTGCATATTGAATTGTTACTAATTGTCGTGTATTATAATCTGTTTTGGTCTATATCTTAAGAACCATTTAACATATTTTCACGAAATAAAGCTCAAACTCGAGTACCAGCACTTCTCTCATAGCGGTCGCAAACCCGGGTCCCTATGGCTGAAAAAAAGTACGTTATCCTGTACCATGTTTGTTACTACTTTATTCTTTTTTTCAAAATAACGCATATTTCACTGCATTTCCCTACACTGACACACCACTAGGTTGCTTGCATATGACACCCGAGGATCACATATGCGTATTTTTACGTAACACAAAGAAAAACTACCTACTTCTATCAAACTTATATATTTTTCTGAAATCGAAGTGTTATTTTGTTTTCTGCAGCGCTATATTTTGATGCACCCTGTATATATATTTTCGATGTCAGAGCAAAATATGTTGTTTTCATATTCTACACATCAGGACATGTACGAAAAGCACAAATTAGCAGAATAAAAATAAAATAATGAAGTTATAAACATATATTCTACATGAACGACTTTAACCCTTACCTTTTCAATGAGATCACATGATGCACACCTTCTGTCAAAAATTGATTCCAATTACCACGGAGCTATTCAATTTTGTTTTAATTTTCTTATTTCACGTAAAAATGTTGGCTGGCAACCGCCTAACAATATATTATATGTCATTATGTGCATATTGAATTGTTACTAATTGTCGTGTATTATAATCTGTTTTGGTCTATATCTTAAGAACCATTTAACATATTTTCACGAAATAAAGCTCAAACTCGAGTACCAGCACTTCTCTCATAGCGGTCGCAAACCCGGGTCCCTATGGCTGAAAAAAAGTACGTTATCCTGTACCATGTTTGTTACTACTTTATTCTTTTTTTCAAAATAACGCATATTTCACTGCATTTCCCTACACTGACACACCACTAGGTTGCTTGCATATGACACCCGAGGATCACATATGCGTATTTTCACGTAACACAAAGAGAAACTACCTAATTCTATCAAACTTATATATTTTTCTGAAATCGAAGTGTTATCTTGTCTTCTGCAACGGGTTATTTTGATGCACCCTGTATATATATTTTCAATGTTAGAACAAAAAAAATGTTTTCATATTCTACACATCAGGATAGGTACGAAAGGCACAAATTAGCAGAAAAAGCATAAAATAATGAAGTTAGAAACAAATATTCTATATGAACGACTATAACCCTTACCTTTTCTATGAGATCACATGACGCACACCTTCTGTCAAAAATTGATTCCAATTACCACGGAGCTATTCAATTTTGTTTTAATTTTCTTATTTCACGTAAAAATGTTGGCTGGCAACCGCCTAACAATATATTATATGTCATTATGTGCATATTGAATTGTTACTAATTGTCGTGTATTATAATCTGTTTTGGTCTATATCTTAAGAACCATTTAACATATTTTCACGAAATAAAGCTCAAACTCGAGTACCAGCACTTCTCTCATAGAGGACGTAAACCCGGGTCCCTATGGCTGAAAAAAGGTACCTTATCCTGTACCATGTTTGTTACTACTTTATTCTTTTTTTCAAAATAACGCATATTTCACTGCATTTCCCTACACTGACACACCACTAGGTTGCTTGCATATGACACCCGAGGATCACATATGCGTATTTTTACGTAACACAAAGAGAAACTACCTAATTCTATCAAACTTATATATTTTTCTCAAATCGAAGTGTTATCTTGTCTTCTGCAACGGGTTATTTTGATGCACCCTGTATATATATTTTCAATGTTAGAACAAAAAAAATGTTTTCATATTCTACACATCAGGATAGGTACGAAAGGCACAAATTAGCAGAAAAAGCATAAAATAATGAAGTTAGAAACAAATATTCTATATGAACGACTTTAACCCTTACCTTTTCAATGAGATCACATGACGCACACCTTCTGTCAAAAATTGATTCCAATTACCACGGAGCTATTCAATTTTGTTTCAATTTTCTTATTTCACGTAAAAATGTTGGCTGGCAACCGCCTAACAATATATTATATGTCATTATGTGCATATTGAATTGTTACTAATTGTCGTGTATTATAATCTGTTTTGGTCTATATCTTAAGAACCATTTAACATATTTTCACGAAATAAAGCTCAAACTCGAGTACCAGCACTTCTCTCATAGAGGTCGTAAACCCGGGTCCCTATGGCTGATAAAAGGTACCTTATCCTGTACCATGTTTGTTACTACTTTATTCTTTTTTTCAAAATAACGCATATTTCACTGCATTTCCCTACACTGACACACCACTAGGTTGCTTGCATATGACACCCGAGGATCACATATGCGTATTTTTACGTAACACAAAGAGAAACTACCTAATTCTATCAAACTTATATATTTTTCTGAAATCGAAGTGTTATTTTGTCTTCTGCAGCGCTATATTTTGATGCACCCTGTATATATATTTTCGATGTCAGAACAAAATATGTTGTTTTCATATTCTACACATCAGGACATGTACGAAAAGAACAAATTAGCAGAATAAAAATAAAATAATGAAGTTATAAACATATATTCTACATGAACGACTTTAACCCTTACCTTTTCAATGAGATCACATGACGCACACCTTCTGTCAAAAATTGATTCGAATTACCACGGAGCTATTCAATTTTGTTTTAATTTTCTTATTTCACGTAAAAATGTTGGCTGGCAACCGCCTAACAATATATTATATGTGATTATGTGCATATTGAATTGTTACTAATTGTCGTGTATTATAATCTGTTTTGGTCTATATCTTAAGAACCATTTAACATATTTTCACGAAATAAAGCTCAAACTCGAGTACCAGCACTTCTCTCATAGCGGTCGCAAACCCGGGTCCCTATGGCTGAAAAAAAGTACGTTATCCTGTACCATGTTTGTTACTACTTTATTCTTTTTTTCAAAATAACGCATATTTCACTGCATTTCCCTACACTGACACACCACTAGGTTGCTTGCATATGACACCCGAGGATCACATATGCGTATTTTTACGTAACACAAAGAAAAACTACCTACTTCTATCAAACTTATATATTTTTCTGAAATCGAAGTGTTATTTTGTTTTCTGCAGCGCTATATTTTGATGCACCCTGTATATATATTTTCGATGTCAGAGCAAAATATGTTGTTTTCATATTCTACACATCAGGACATGTACGAAAAGCACAAATTAGCAGAATAAAAATAAAATAATGAAGTTATAAACATATATTCTACATGAACGACTTTAACCCTTACCTTTTCAATGAGATCACATGATGCACACCTTCTGTCAAAAATTGATTCCAATTACCACGGAGCTATTCAATTTTGTTTTAATTTTCTTATTTCACGTAAAAATGTTGGCTGGCAACCGCCTAACAATATATTATATGTCATTATGTGCATATTGAATTGTTACTAATTGTCGTGTATTATAATCTGTTTTGGTCTATATCTTAAGAACCATTTAACATATTTTCACGAAATAAAGCTCAAACTCGAGTACCAGCACTTCTCTCATAGCGGTCGCAAACCCGGGTCCCTATGGCTGAAAAAAAGTACGTTATCCTGTACCATGTTTGTTACTACTTTATTCTTTTTTTCAAAATAACGCATATTTCACTGCATTTCCCTACACTGACACACCACTAGGTTGCTTGCATATGACACCCGAGGATCACATATGCGTATTTTCACGTAACACAAAGAGAAACTACCTAATTCTATCAAACTTATATATTTTTCTGAAATCGAAGTGTTATCTTGTCTTCTGCAACGGGTTATTTTGATGCACCCTGTATATATATTTTCAATGTTAGAACAAAAAAAATGTTTTCATATTCTACACATCAGGATAGGTACGAAAGGCACAAATTAGCAGAAAAAGCATAAAATAATGAAGTTAGAAACAAATATTCTATATGAACGACTATAACCCTTACCTTTTCTATGAGATCACATGACGCACACCTTCTGTCAAAAATTGATTCCAATTACCACGGAGCTATTCAATTTTGTTTTAATTTTCTTATTTCACGTAAAAATGTTGGCTGGCAACCGCCTAACAATATATTATATGTCATTATGTGCATATTGAATTGTTACTAATTGTCGTGTATTATAATCTGTTTTGGTCTATATCTTAAGAACCATTTAACATATTTTCACGAAATAAAGCTCAAACTCGAGTACCAGCACTTCTCTCATAGAGGACGTAAACCCGGGTCCCTATGGCTGAAAAAAGGTACCTTATCCTGTACCATGTTTGTTACTACTTTATTCTTTTTTTCAAAATAACGCATATTTCACTGCATTTCCCTACACTGACACACCACTAGGTTGCTTGCATATGACACCCGAGGATCACATATGCGTATTTTTACGTAACACAAAGAGAAACTAACTAATTCTATCAAACTTATATATTTTTCTCAAATCGAAGTGTTATCTTGTCTTCTGCAACGGGTTATTTTGATGCACCCTGTATATATATTTTCAATGTTAGAACAAAAAAAATGTTTTCATATTCTACACATCAGGATAGGTACGAAAGGCACAAATTAGCAGAAAAAGCATAAAATAATGAAGTTAGAAACAAATATTCTATATGAACGACTTTAACCCTTACCTTTTCAATGAGATCACATGACGCACACCTTCTGTCAAAAATTGATTCCAATTACCACGGAGCTATTCAATTTTGTTTCAATTTTCTTATTTCACGTAAAAATGTTGGCTGGCAACCGCCTAACAATATATTATATGTCATTATGTGCATATTGAATTGTTACTAATTGTCGTGTATTATAATCTGTTTTGGTCTATATCTTAAGAACCATTTAACATATTTTCACGAAATAAAGCTCAAACTCGAGTACCAGCACTTCTCTCATAGAGGTCGTAAACCCGGGTCCCTATGGCTGATAAAAGGTACCTTATCCTGTACCATGTTTGTTACTACTTTATTCTTTTTTTCAAAATAACGCATATTTCACTGCATTTCCCTACACTGACACACCACTAGGTTGCTTGCATATGACACCCGAGGATCACATATGCGTATTTTTACGTAACACAAAGAGAAACTACCTAATTCTATCAAACTTATATATTTTTCTGAAATCGAAGTGTTATTTTGTCTTCTGCAGCGCTATATTTTGATGCACCCTGTATATATATTTTCGATGTCAGAACAAAATATGTTGTTTTCATATTCTACACATCAGGACATGTACGAAAAGAACAAATTAGCAGAATAAAAATAAAATAATGAAGTTATAAACATATATTCTACATGAACGACTTTAACCCTTACCTTTTCAATGAGATCACATGATGCACACCTTCTGTCAAAAATTGATTCCAATTACCACGGAGCTATTCAATTTTGTTTTAATTTTCTTATTTCACGTAAAAATGTTGGCTGGCAACCGCCTAACAATATATTATATGTCATTATGTGCATATTGAATTGTTAGTAATTGTCGTGTATTATAATCTGTTTTGGTCTATATCTTAAGAACCATTTAACATATTTTCACGAAATAAAGCTCAAACTCGAGTACCAGCACTTCTCTCATAGCGGTCGCAAACCCGGGTCCCTATGGCTGAAAAAAAGTACGTTATCCTGTACCATGTTTGTTACTACTTTATTCTTTTTTTCAAAATAACGCATATTTCACTGCATTTCCCTACACTGACACACCACTAGGTTGCTTGCATATGACACCCGAGGATCACATATGCGTATTTTCACGTAACACAAAGAGAAACTACCTAATTCTATCAAACTTATATATTTTTCTGAAATCGAAGTGTTATCTTGTCTTCTGCAACGGGTTATTTTGATGCACCCTGTATATATATTTTCAATGTTAGAACAAAAAAAATGTTTTCATATTCTACACATCAGGATAGGTACGAAAGGCACAAATTAGCAGAAAAAGCATAAAATAATGAAGTTAGAAACAAATATTCTATATGAACGACTATAACCCTTACCTTTTCTATGAGATCACATGACGCACACCTTCTGTCAAAAATTGATTCCAATTACCACGGAGCTATTCAATTTTGTTTTAATTTTCTTATTTCACGTAAAAATGTTGGCTGGCAACCGCCTAACAATATATTATATGTCATTATGTGCATATTGAATTGTTACTAATTGTCGTGTATTATAATCTGTTTTGGTCTATATCTTAAGAACCATTTAACATATTTTCACGAAATAAAGCTCAAACTCGAGTACCAGCACTTCTCTCATAGAGGACGTAAACCCGGGTCCTTATGGCTGAAAAAAGGTACCTTATCCTGTACCATGTTTGTTACTACTTTATTCTTTTTTTCAAAATAACGCATATTTCACTGCATTTCCCTACACTGACACACCACTAGGTTGCTTGCATATGACACCCGAGGATCACATATGCGTATTTTTACGTAACACAAAGAGAAACTACCTAATTCTATCAAACTTATATATTTTTCTGAAATCGAAGTGTTATTTTGTCTTCTGCAGCGCTATATTTTGATGCACCCTGTATATATATTTTCGATGTCAGAACAAAATATGTTGTTTTCATATTCTACACATCAGGACATGTACGAAAAGAACAAATTAGCAGAATAAAAATAAAATAATGAAGTTATAAACATATATTCTACATGAACGACTTTAACCCTTACCTTTTCAATGAGATCACATGACGCACACCTTCTGTCAAAAATTGATTCGAATTACCACGGAGCTATTCAATTTTGTTTTAATTTTCTGATTTCACGTAAAAATGTTGGCTGGCAACCGCCTAACAATATATTATATGTGATTATGTGCATATTGAATTGTTACTAATTGTCGTGTATTATAATCTGTTTTGGTCTATATCTTAAGAACCATTTAACATATTTTCACGAAATAAAGCTCAAACTCGAGTACCAGCACTTCTCTCATAGCGGTCGCAAACCCGGGTCCCTATGGCTGAAAAAAAGTACGTTATCCTGTACCATGTTTGTTACTACTTTATTCTTTTTTTCAAAATAACGCATATTTCACTGCATTTCCCTACACTGACACACCACTAGGTTGCTTGCATATGACACCCGAGGATCACATATGCGTATTTTTACGTAACACAAAGAAAAACTACCTACTTCTATCAAACTTATATATTTTTCTGAAATCGAAGTGTTATTTTGTTTTCTGCAGCGCTATATTTTGATGCACCCTGTATATATATTTTCGATGTCAGAGCAAAATATGTTGTTTTCATATTCTACACATCAGGACATGTACGAAAAGCACAAATTAGCAGAATAAAAATAAAATAATGAAGTTATAAACATATATTCTACATGAACGACTTTAACCCTTACCTTTTCAATGAGATCACATGATGCACACCTTCTGTCAAAAATTGATTCCAATTACCACGGAGCTATTCAATTTTGTTTTAATTTTCTTATTTCACGTAAAAATGTTGGCTGGCAACCGCCTAACAATATATTATATGTCATTATGTGCATATTGAATTGTTACTAATTGTCGTGTATTATAATCTGTTTTGGTCTATATCTTAAGAACCATTTAACATATTTTCACGAAATAAAGCTCAAACTCGAGTACCAGCACTTCTCTCATAGCGGTCGCAAACCCGGGTCCCTATGGCTGAAAAAAAGTACGTTATCCTGTACCATGTTTGTTACTACTTTATTCTTTTTTTCAAAATAACGCATATTTCACTGCATTTCCCTACACTGACACACCACTAGGTTGCTTGCATATGACACCCGAGGATCACATATGCGTATTTTCACGTAACACAAAGAGAAACTACCTAATTCTATCAAACTTATATATTTTTCTGAAATCGAAGTGTTATCTTGTCTTCTGCAACGGGTTATTTTGATGCACCCTGTATATATATTTTCAATGTTAGAACAAAAAAAATGTTTTCATATTCTACACATCAGGATAGGTACGAAAGGCACAAATTAGCAGAAAAAGCATAAAATAATGAAGTTAGAAACAAATATTCTATATGAACGACTATAACCCTTACCTTTTCTATGAGATCACATGACGCACACCTTCTGTCAAAAATTGATTCCAATTACCACGGAGCTATTCAATTTTGTTTTAATTTTCTTATTTCACGTAAAAATGTTGGCTGGCAACCGCCTAACAATATATTATATGTCATTATGTGCATATTGAATTGTTACTAATTGTCGTGTATTATAATCTGTTTTGGTCTATATCTTAAGAACCATTTAACATATTTTCACGAAATAAAGCTCAAACTCGAGTACCAGCACTTCTCTCATAGAGGACGTAAACCCGGGTCCCTATGGCTGAAAAAAGGTACCTTATCCTGTACCATGTTTGTTACTACTTTATTCTTTTTTTCAAAATAACGCATATTTCACTGCATTTCCCTACACTGACACACCACTAGGTTGCTTGCATATGACACCCGAGGATCACATATGCGTATTTTTACGTAACACAAAGAGAAACTACCTAATTCTATCAAACTTATATATTTTTCTCAAATCGAAGTGTTATCTTGTCTTCTGCAACGGGTTATTTTGATGCACCCTGTATATATATTTTCAATGTTAGAACAAAAAAAATGTTTTCATATTCTACACATCAGGATAGGTACGAAAGGCACAAATTAGCAGAAAAAGCATAAAATAATGAAGTTAGAAACAAATATTCTATATGAACGACTTTAACCCTTACCTTTTCAATGAGATCACATGACGCACACCTTCTGTCAAAAATTGATTCCAATTACCACGGAGCTATTCAATTTTGTTTCAATTTTCTTATTTCACGTAAAAATGTTGGCTGGCAACCGCCTAACAATATATTATATGTCATTATGTGCATATTGAATTGTTACTAATTGTCGTGTATTATAATCTGTTTTGGTCTATATCTTAAGAACCATTTAACATATTTTCACGAAATAAAGCTCAAACTCGAGTACCAGCACTTCTCTCATAGAGGTCGTAAACCCGGGTCCCTATGGCTGATAAAAGGTACCTTATCCTGTACCATGTTTGTTACTACTTTATTCTTTTTTTCAAAATAACGCATATTTCACTGCATTTCCCTACACTGACACACCACTAGGTTGCTTGCATATGACACCCGAGGATCACATATGCGTATTTTTACGTAACACAAAGAGAAACTACCTAATTCTATCAAACTTATATATTTTTCTGATATCGAAGTGTTATTTTGTCTTCTGCAGCGCTATATTTTGATGCACCCTGTATATATATTTTCGATGTCAGAACAAAATATGTTGTTTTCATATTCTACACATCAGGACATGTACGAAAAGAACAAATTAGCAGAATAAAAATAAAATAATGAAGTTATAAACATATATTCTACATGAACGACTTTAACCCTTACCTTTTCAATGAGATCACATGACGCACACCTTCTGTCAAAAATTGATTCGAATTACCACGGAGCTATTCAATTTTGTTTTAATTTTCTGATTTCACGTAAAAATGTTGGCTGGCAACCGCCTAACAATATATTATATGTGATTATGTGCATATTGAATTGTTACTAATTGTCGTGTATTATAATCTGTTTTGGTCTATATCTTAAGAACCATTTAACATATTTTCACGAAATAAAGCTCAAACTCGAGTACCAGCACTTCTCTCATAGCGGTCGCAAACCCGGGTCCCTATGGCTGAAAAAAAGTACGTTATCCTGTACCATGTTTGTTACTACTTTATTCTTTTTTTCAAAATAACGCATATTTCACTGCATTTCCCTACACTGACACACCACTAGGTTGCTTGCATATGACACCCGAGGATCACATATGCGTATTTTTACGTAACACAAAGAAAAACTACCTACTTCTATCAAACTTATATATTTTTCTGAAATCGAAGTGTTATTTTGTTTTCTGCAGCGCTATATTTTGATGCACCCTGTATATATATTTTCGATGTCAGAGCAAAATATGTTGTCTTCATATTCTACACATCAGGACATGTACGAAAAGCACAAATTAGCAGAATAAAAATAAAATAATGAAGTTATAAACATATATTCTACATGAACGACTTTAACCCTTACCTTTTCAATGAGATCACATGATGCACACCTTCTGTCAAAAATTGATTCCAATTACCACGGAGCTATTCAATTTTGTTTTAATTTTCTTATTTCACGTAAAAATGTTGGCTGGCAACCGCCTAACAATATATTATATGTCATTATGTGCATATTGAATTGTTACTAATTGTCGTGTATTATAATCTGTTTTGGTCTATATCTTAAGAACCATTTAACATATTTTCACGAAATAAAGCTCAAACTCGAGTACCAGCACTTCTCTCATAGCGGTCGCAAACCCGGGTCCCTATGGCTGAAAAAAAGTACGTTATCCTGTACCATGTTTGTTACTACTTTATTCTTTTTTTCAAAATAACGCATATTTCACTGCATTTCCCTACACTGACACACCACTAGGTTGCTTGCATATGACACCCGAGGATCACATATGCGTATTTTCACGTAACACAAAGAGAAACTACCTAATTCTATCAAACTTATATATTTTTCTGAAATCGAAGTGTTATCTTGTCTTCTGCAACGGGTTATTTTGATGCACCCTGTATATATATTTTCAATGTTAGAACAAAAAAAATGTTTTCATATTCTACACATCAGGATAGGTACGAAAGGCACAAATTAGCAGAAAAAGCATAAAATAATGAAGTTAGAAACAAATATTCTATATGAACGACTATAACCCTTACCTTTTCTATGAGATCACATGACGCACACCTTCTGTCAAAAATTGATTCCAATTACCACGGAGCTATTCAATTTTGTTTTAATTTTCTTATTTCACGTAAAAATGTTGGCTGGCAACCGCCTAACAATATATTATATGTCATTATGTGCATATTGAATTGTTACTAATTGTCGTGTATTATAATCTGTTTTGGTCTATATCTTAAGAACCATTTAACATATTTTCACGAAATAAAGCTCAAACTCGAGTACCAGCACTTCTCTCATAGAGGACGTAAACCCGGGTCCTTATGGCTGAAAAAAGGTACCTTATCCTGTACCATGTTTGTTACTACTTTATTCTTTTTTTCAAAATAACGCATATTTCACTGCATTTCCCTACACTGACACACCACTAGGTTGCTTGCATATGACACCCGAGGATCACATATGCGTATTTTTACGTAACACAAAGAGAAACTACCTAATTCTATCAAACTTATATATTTTTCTGAAATCGAAGTGTTATTTTGTCTTCTGCAGCGCTATATTTTGATGCACCCTGTATATATATTTTCGATGTCAGAACAAAATATGTTGTTTTCATATTCTACACATCAGGACATGTACGAAAAGAACAAATTAGCAGAATAAAAATAAAATAATGAAGTTATAAACATATATTCTACATGAACGACTTTAACCCTTACCTTTTCAATGAGATCACATGACGCACACCTTCTGTCAAAAATTGATTCGAATTACCACGGAGCTATTCAATTTTGTTTTAATTTTCTGATTTCACGTAAAAATGTTGGCTGGCAACCGCCTAACAATATATTATATGTGATTATGTGCATATTGAATTGTTACTAATTGTCGTGTATTATAATCTGTTTTGGTCTATATCTTAAGAACCATTTAACATATTTTCACGAAATAAAGCTCAAACTCGAGTACCAGCACTTCTCTCATAGCGGTCGCAAACCCGGGTCCCTATGGCTGAAAAAAAGTACGTTATCCTGTACCATGTTTGTTACTACTTTATTCTTTTTTTCAAAATAACGCATATTTCACTGCATTTCCCTACACTGACACACCACTAGGTTGCTTGCATATGACACCCGAGGATCACATATGCGTATTTTTACGTAACACAAAGAAAAACTACCTACTTCTATCAAACTTATATATTTTTCTGAAATCGAAGTGTTATTTTGTTTTCTGCAGCGCTATATTTTGATGCACCCTGTATATATATTTTCGATGTCAGAGCAAAATATGTTGTTTTCATATTCTACACATCAGGACATGTACGAAAAGCACAAATTAGCAGAATAAAAATAAAATAATGAAGTTATAAACATATATTCTACATGAACGACTTTAACCCTTACCTTTTCAATGAGATCACATGATGCACACCTTCTGTCAAAAATTGATTCCAATTACCACGGAGCTATTCAATTTTGTTTTAATTTTCTTATTTCACGTAAAAATGTTGGCTGGCAACCGCCTAACAATATATTATATGTCATTATGTGCATATTGAATTGTTACTAATTGTCGTGTATTATAATCTGTTTTGGTCTATATCTTAAGAACCATTTAACATATTTTCACGAAATAAAGCTCAAACTCGAGTACCAGCACTTCTCTCATAGCGGTCGCAAACCCGGGTCCCTATGGCTGAAAAAAAGTACGTTATCCTGTACCATGTTTGTTACTACTTTATTCTTTTTTTCAAAATAACGCATATTTCACTGCATTTCCCTACACTGACACACCACTAGGTTGCTTGCATATGACACCCGAGGATCACATATGCGTATTTTCACGTAACACAAAGAGAAACTACCTAATTCTATCAAACTTATATATTTTTCTGAAATCGAAGTGTTATCTTGTCTTCTGCAACGGGTTATTTTGATGCACCCTGTATATATATTTTCAATGTTAGAACAAAAAAAATGTTTTCATATTCTACACATCAGGATAGGTACGAAAGGCACAAATTAGCAGAAAAAGCATAAAATAATGAAGTTAGAAACAAATATTCTATATGAACGACTATAACCCTTACCTTTTCTATGAGATCACATGACGCACACCTTCTGTCAAAAATTCATTCCAATTACCACGGAGCTATTCAATTTTGTTTTAATTTTCTTATTTCACGTAAAAATGTTGGCTGGCAACCGCCTAACAATATATTATATGTCATTATGTGCATATTGAATTGTTACTAATTGTCGTGTATTATAATCTGTTTTGGTCTATATCTTAAGAACCATTTAACATATTTTCACGAAATAAAGCTCAAACTCGAGTACCAGCACTTCTCTCATAGAGGACGTAAACCCGGGTCCCTATGGCTGAAAAAAGGTACCTTATCCTGTACCATGTTTGTTACTACTTTATTCTTTTTTTCAAAATAACGCATATTTCACTGCATTTCCCTACACTGACACACCACTAGGTTGCTTGCATATGACACCCGAGGATCACATATGCGTATTTTTACGTAACACAAAGAGAAACTACCTAATTCTATCAAACTTATATATTTTTCTCAAATCGAAGTGTTATCTTGTCTTCTGCAACGGGTTATTTTGATGCACCCTGTATATATATTTTCAATGTTAGAACAAAAAAAATGTTTTCATATTCTACACATCAGGATAGGTACGAAAGGCACAAATTAGCAGAAAAAGCATAAAATAATGAAGTTAGAAACAAATATTCTATATGAACGACTTTAACCCTTACCTTTTCAATGAGATCACCTGACGCACACCTTCTGTCAAAAATTGATTCCAATTACCACGGAGCTATTCAATTTTGTTTCAATTTTCTTATTTCACGTAAAAATGTTGGCTGGCAACCGCCTAACAATATATTATATGTCATTATGTGCATATTGAATTGTTACTAATTGTCGTGTATTATAATCTGTTTTGGTCTATATCTTAAGAACCATTTAACATATTTTCACGAAATAAAGCTCAAACTCGAGTACCAGCACTTCTCTCATAGAGGTCGTAAACCCGCGTCCCTATGGCTGATAAAAGGTACCTTATCCTGTACCATGTTTGTTACTACTTTATTCTTTTTTTCAAAATAACGCATATTTCACTGCATTTCCCTACACTGACACACCACTAGGTTGCTTGCATATGACACCCGAGGATCACATATGCGTATTTTTACGTAACACAAAGAGAAACTACCTAATTCTATCAAACTTATATATTTTTCTGATATCGAAGTGTTATTTTGTCTTCTGCAGCGCTATATTTTGATGCACCCTGTATATATATTTTCGATGTCAGAACAAAATATGTTGTTTTCATATTCTACACATCAGGACATGTACGAAAAGAACAAATTAGCAGAATAAAAATAAAATAATGAAGTTATAAACATATATTCTACATGAACGACTTTAACCCTTACCTTTTCAATGAGATCACATGACGCACACCTTCTGTCAAAAATTGATTCGAATTACCACGGAGCTATTCAATTTTGTTTTAATTTTCTGATTTCACGTAAAAATGTTGGCTGGCAACCGCCTAACAATATATTATATGTGATTATGTGCATATTGAATTGTTACTAATTGTCGTGTATTATAATCTGTTTTGGTCTATATCTTAAGAACCATTTAACATATTTTCACGAAATAAAGCTCAAACTCGAGTACCAGCACTTCTCTCATAGCGGTCGCAAACCCGGGTCCCTATGGCTGAAAAAAAGTACGTTATCCTGTACCATGTTTGTTACTACTTTATTCTTTTTTTCAAAATAACGCATATTTCACTGCATTTCCCTACACTGACACACCACTAGGTTGCTTGCATATGACACCCGAGGATCACATATGCGTATTTTTACGTAACACAAAGAAAAACTACCTACTTCTATCAAACTTATATATTTTTCTGAAATCGAAGTGTTATTTTGTTTTCTGCAGCGCTATATTTTGATGCACCCTGTATATATATTTTCGATGTCAGAGCGAAATATGTTGTCTTCATATTCTACACATCAGGACATGTACGAAAAGCACAAATTAGCAGAATAAAAATAAAATAATGAAGTTATAAACATATATTCTACATGAACGACTTTAACCCTTACCTTTTCAATGAGATCACATGATGCACACCTTCTGTCAAAAATTGATTCCAATTACCACGGAGCTATTCAATTTTGTTTTAATTTTCTTATTTCACGTAAAAATGTTGGCTGGCAACCGCCTAACAATATATTATATGTCATTATGTGCATATTGAATTGTTACTAATTGTCGTGTATTATAATCTGTTTTGGTCTATATCTTAAGAACCATTTAACATATTTTCACGAAATAAAGCTCAAACTCGAGTACCAGCACTTCTCTCATAGCGGTCGCAAACCCGGGTCCCTATGGCTGAAAAAAAGTACGTTATCCTGTACCATGTTTGTTACTACTTTATTCTTTTTTTCAAAATAACGCATATTTCACTGCATTTCCCTACACTGACACACCACTAGGTTGCTTGCATATGACACCCGAGGATCACATATGCGTATTTTCACGTAACACAAAGAGAAACTACCTAATTCTATCAAACTTATATATTTTTCTGAAATCGAAGTGTTATCTTGTCTTCTGCAACGGGTTATTTTGATGCACCCTGTATATATATTTTCAATGTTAGAACAAAAAAAATGTTTTCATATTCTACACATCAGGATAGGTACGAAAGGCACAAATTAGCAGAAAAAGCATAAAATAATGAAGTTAGAAACAAATATTCTATATGAACGACTATAACCCTTACCTTTTCTATGAGATCACATGACGCACACCTTCTGTCAAAAATTGATTCCAATTACCACGGAGCTATTCAATTTTGTTTTAATTTTCTTATTTCACGTAAAAATGTTGGCTGGCAACCGCCTAACAATATATTATATGTCATTATGTGCATATTGAATTGTTACTAATTGTCGTGTATTATAATCTGTTTTGGTCTATATCTTAAGAACCATTTAACATATTTTCACGAAATAAAGCTCAAACTCGAGTACCAGACCTTCTCTCATAGAGGACGTAACCCCGGGTCCCTATGGCTGAAAAAAGGTACCTTATCCTGTACCATGTTTGTTACTACTTTATTCTTTTTTTCAAAATAACGCATATTTCACTGCATTTCCCTACACTGACACACCACTAGGTTGCTTGCATATGACACCCGAGGATCACATATGCGTATTTTTACGTAACACAAAGAGAAACTACCTAATTCTATCAAACTTATATATTTTTCTCAAATCGAAGTGTTATCTTGTCTTCTGCAACGGGTTATTTTGATGCACCCTGTATATATATTTTCAATGTTAGAACAAAAAAAATGTTTTCATATTCTACACATCAGGATAGGTACGAAAGGCACAAATTAGCAGAAAAAGCATAAAATAATGAAGTTAGAAACAAATATTCTATATGAACGACTTTAACCCTTACCTTTTCAATGAGATCACATGACGCACACCTTCTGTCAAAAATTGATTCCAATTACCACGGAGCTATTCAATTTTGTTTCAATTTTCTTATTTCACGTAAAAATGTTGGCTGGCAACCGCCTAACAATATATTATATGTCATTATGTGCATATTGAATTGTTACTAATTGTCGTGTATTATAATCTGTTTTGGTCTATATCTTAAGAACCATTTAACATATTTTCACGAAATAAAGCTCAAACTCGAGTACCAGCACTTCTCTCATAGAGGTCGTAAACCCGGGTCCCTATGGCTGATAAAAGGTACCTTATCCTGTACCATGTTTGTTACTACTTTATTCTTTTTTTCAAAATAACGCATATTTCACTGCATTTCCCTACACTGACACACCACTAGGTTGCTTGCATATGACACCCGAGGATCACATATGCGTATTTTTATGTAACACAAAGAGAAACTACCTAATTCTATCAAACTTATATATTTTTCTGAAATCGAAGTGTTATTTTGTCTTCTGCAGCGCTATATTTTGATGCACCCTGTATATATATTTTCGATGTCAGAACAAAATATGTTGTTTTCATATTCTACACATCAGGACATGTACGAAAAGAACAAATTAGCAGAATAAAAATAAAATAATGAAGTTATAAACATATATTCTACATGAACGACTTTAACCCTTACCTTTTCAATGAGATCACATGACGCACACCTTCTGTCAAAAATTGATTCGAATTACCACGGAGCTATTCAATTTTGTTTTAATTTTCTGATTTCACGTAAAAATGTTGGCTGGCAACCGCCTAACAATATATTATATGTGATTATGTGCATATTGAATTGTTACTAATTGTCGTGTATTATAATCTGTTTTGGTCTATATCTTAAGAACCATTTAACATATTTTCACGAAATAAAGCTCAAACTCGAGTACCAGCACTTCTCTCATAGCGGTCGCAAACCCGGGTCCCTATGGCTGAAAAAAAGTACGTTATCCTGTACCATGTTTGTTACTACTTTATTCTTTTTTTCAAAATAACGCATATTTCACTGCATTTCCCTACACTGACACACCACTAGGTTGCTTGCATATGACACCCGAGGATCACATATGCGTATTTTTACGTAACACAAAGAAAAACTACCTACTTCTATCAAACTTATATATTTTTCTGAAATCGAAGTGTTATTTTGTTTTCTGCAGCGCTATATTTTGATGCACCCTGTATATATATTTTCGATGTCAGAGCAAAATATGTTGTTTTCATATTCTACACATCAGGACATGTACGAAAAGCACAAATTAGCAGAATAAAAATAAAATAATGAAGTTATAAACATATATTCTACATGAACGACTTTAACCCTTACCTTTTCAATGAGATCACATGATGCACACCTTCTGTCAAAAATTGATTCCAATTACCACGGAGCTATTCAATTTTGTTTTAATTTTCTTATTTCACGTAAAAATGTTGGCTGGCAACCGCCTAACAATATATTATATGTCATTATGTGCATATTGAATTGTTACTAATTGTCGTGTATTATAATCTGTTTTGGTCTATATCTTAAGAACCATTTAACATATTTTCACGAAATAAAGCTCAAACTCGAGTACCAGCACTTCTCTCATAGCGGTCGCAAACCCGGGTCCCTATGGCTGAAAAAAAGTACGTTATCCTGTACCATGTTTGTTACTACTTTATTCTTTTTTTCAAAATAACGCATATTTCACTGCATTTCCCTACACTGACACACCACTAGGTTGCTTGCATATGACACCCGAGGATCACATATGCGTATTTTCACGTAACACAAAGAGAAACTACCTAATTCTATCAAACTTATATATTTTTCTGAAATCGAAGTGTTATCTTGTCTTCTGCAACGGGTTATTTTGATGCACCCTGTATATATATTTTCAATGTTAGAACAAAAAAAATGTTTTCATATTCTACACATCAGGATAGGTACGAAAGGCACAAATTAGCAGAAAAAGCATAAAATAATGAAGTTAGAAACAAATATTCTATATGAACGACTATAACCCTTACCTTTTCTATGAGATCACATGACGCACACCTTCTGTCAAAAATTGATTCCAATTACCACGGAGCTATTCAATTTTGTTTTAATTTTCTTATTTCACGTAAAAATGTTGGCTGGCAACCGCCTAACAATATATTATATGTCATTATGTGCATATTGAATTGTTACTAATTGTCGTGTATTATAATCTGTTTTGGTCTATATCTTAAGAACCATTTAACATATTTTCACGAAATAAAGCTCAAACTCGAGTACCAGCACTTCTCTCATAGAGGACGTAAACCCGGGTCCTTATGGCTGAAAAAAGGTACCTTATCCTGTACCATGTTTGTTACTACTTTATTCTTTTTTTCAAAATAACGCATATTTCACTGCATTTCCCTACACTGACACACCACTAGGTTGCTTGCATATGACACCCGAGGATCACATATGCGTATTTTTACGTAACACAAAGAGAAACTACCTAATTCTATCAAACTTATATATTTTTCTCAAATCGAAGTGTTATCTTGTCTTCTGCAACGGGTTATTTTGATGCACCCTGTATATATATTTTCAATGTTAGAACAAAAAAAATGTTTTCATATTCTACACATCAGGATAGGTACGAAAGGCACAAATTAGCAGAAAAAGCATAAAATAATGAAGTTAGAATCAAATATTCTATATGAACGACTTTAACCCTTACCTTTTCAATGAGATCACATGACGCACACCTTCTGTCAAAAATTGATTCCAATTACCACGGAGCTATTCAATTTTGTTTCAATTTTCTTATTTCACGTAAAAATGTTGGCTGGCAACCGCCTAACAATATATTATATGTCATTATGTGCATATTGAATTGTTACTAATTGTCGTGTATTATAATCTGTTTTGGTCTATATCTTAAGAACCATTTAACATATTTTCACGAAATAAAGCTCAAACTCGAGTACCAGCACTTCTCTCATAGAGGTCGTAAACCCGGGTCCCTATGGCTGATAAAAGGTACCTTATCCTGTACCATGTTTGTTACTACTTTATTCTTTTTTTCAAAATAACGCATATTTCACTGCATTTCCCTACACTGACACACCAATAGGTTGCTTGCATATGACACCCGAGGATCACATATGCGTATTTTTACGTAACACAAAGAGAAACTACCTAATTCTATCAAACTTATATATTTTTCTGAAATCGAAGTGTTATTTTGTCTTCTGCAGCGCTATATTTTGATGCACCCTGTATATATATTTTCGATGTCAGAACAAAATATGTTGTTTTCATACTCTACACATCAGGACATGTACGAAAAGCACAAATTAGCAGAATAAAAATAAAATAATGAAGTTATAAACATATATTCTACATGAACGACTTTAACCCTTACCTTTTCAATGAGATCACATGACGCACACCTTCTGTCAAAAATTGATTCGAATTACCACGGAGCTATTCAATTTTGTTTTAATTTTCTGATTTCACGTAAAAATGTTGGCTGGCAACCGCCTAACAATATATTATATGTGATTATGTGCATATTGAATTGTTACTAATTGTCGTGTATTATAATCTGTTTTGGTCTATATCTTAAGAACCATTTAACATATTTTCACGAAATAAAGCTCAAACTCGAGTACCAGCACTTCTCTCATAGCGGTCGCTAACCCGGGTCCCTATGGCTGAAAAAAAGTACGTTATCCTGTACCATGTTTGTTACTACTTTATTCTTTTTTTCAAAATAACGCATATTTCACTGCATTTCCCTACACTGACACACCACTAGGTTGCTTGCATATGACACCCGAGGATCACATATGCGTATTTTTACGTAACACAAAGAAAAACTACCTACTTCTATCAAACTTATATATTTTTCTGAAATCGAAGTGTTATTTTGTTTTCTGCAGCGCTATATTTTGATGCACCCTGTATATATATTTTCGATGTCAGAGCAAAATATATTGTTTTCATATTCTACACATCAGGACATGTACGAAAAGCACAAATTAGCAGAATAGAAATAAAATAATGAAGTTATAAACATATATTCTACATGAACGACTTTAACCCTTACCTTTTCAATGAGATCACATGATGCACACCTTCTGTCAAAAATTGATTCCAATTACCACGGAGCTATTCAATTTTGTTTTAATTTTCTTATTTCACGTAAAAATGTTGGCTGGCAACCGCCTAACAATATATTATATGTGATTATGTGCATATTGAATTGTTACTAATTGTCGTGAATATAATCTGTTTTGGTCTATATCTTAAGAACCATTTAACATATTTTCACGAAATAATGCTCAAACTCGAGTACCAGCACTTCTCTCATAGCGGTCGCAAACCCGGGTCCCTATGGCTGAAAAAAAGTACGTTATCCTGTACCATGTTTGTTACTACTTTATTCTTTTTTTCAAAATAACGCATATTTCACTGCATTTCCCTACACTGACACACCACTAGGTTGCTTGCATATGACACCCGAGGATCACATATGCGTATTTTTACGTAACACAAAGAGAAACTACCTAATTCTATCAAACTTATATATTTTTCTGAAATCGAAGTGTTATTTTGTCTTCTGCAGCGCTATATTTTGATGCACCCTGTATATATATTTTCGATGTCAGAGCAAAATATGTTGTTTTCATATTCTACACATCAAGATAGGTAGGAAAAGCACAAATTAGCAGAATAAAAATAAAATAATGAAGTTAGAAACATATATTCTACATGAACGACTTTAACCCTTACCTTTTCAATGAGATCACATGACGCACACCTTCTGTCAAAAATTGATTCCAATTACCACGGAGCTATTCAATTTTGTTTTAATTTTCTTATTTCACGTAAAAATGTTGGCTGGCAACCGCCTAACAATATATTATATGTGATTATGTGCATATTGAATTGTTACTAATTGTCGTGTATATAATCTGTTTTGGTCTATATCTTAAGAACCATTTAACATATTTTCACGAAATAAAGCTCAAACTCGAGTACCAGCACTTCTCTCATAGCGGTCGCAAACCCGGGTCCCTGTGGCTGAAAAAAGTACCTTATCCTGTACCATGTTTGTTACTACTTTATTCTTTTTTTCAAAATAACGCATATTTCACTGCATTTCCCTACACTGACACACCACTAGGTTGCTTGCATATGACACCCGAGGATCACATATGCGTATTTTTACGTAACACAAAGAGAAACTACCTAATTCTATCAAACTTATATATTTTTCTGAAATCGAAGTGTTATCTTGTCTTCTGCAACGGGTTATTTTGATGCACCCTGTATATATATTTTCAATGTTAGAACAAAAAAAATGTTTTCATATTCTACACATCAGGATAGGTACGAAAGGCACAAATTAGCAGAAAAAGCATAAAATAATGAAGTTAGAAACAAATATTCTATATGAACGACTATAACCCTTACCTTTTCTATGAGATCACATGACGCACACCTTCTGTCAAAAATTGATTCCAATTACCACGGAGCTATTCAATTTTGTTTTAATTTTCTTATTTCACGTAAAAATGTTGGCTGGCAACCGCCTAACAATATATTATATGTCATTATGTGCATATTGAATTGTTACTAATTGTCGTGTATATAAACTGTTTTGGTCTATATCTTAAGAACCATTTAACATATTTTCACGAAATAAAGCTCAAACTCGAGTACCAGCACTTCTCTCATAGCGGTCGCAAACCCGGGTCCCTATGGCTGAAAAAAAGTACGTTATCCTGTACCATGTTTGTTACTACTTTATTCTTTTTTTCAAAATAACGCATATTTCACTGTATTTCCCTACACTGACACACCACTACGTTGCTTGCATATGACACCCGAGGATCACATATGCGTATTTTTACGTAACACAAAGAGAAACTACCTAATTCTATCAAACTTATATATTTTTCTGAAATCGAAGTGTTATTTTGTCTTCTGCAGCGCTATATTTTGATGCACCCTGTATATATATTTTCGACGTCAGAGCAAAATATGTTGTTTTCATATTCTACACATCAAGATAGGTAGGAAAAGCACAAATTAGCAGAATAAAAATAAAATAATGAAGTTAGAAACATATATTCTACATGAACGACTTTAACCCTTACCTTTTCAATGAGATCACATGACGCACACCTTCTGTCAAAAATTGATTCCAATTACCACGGAGCTATTCAATTTTGTTTCAATTTTCTTATTTCACGTAAAAATGTTGGCTGGCAACCGCCTAACAATATATTATATGTCATTATGTGCATATTGAATTGTTACTAATTGTCGTGTATTATAATCTGTTTTGGTCTATATCTTAAGAACCATTTAACATATTTTCACGAAATAAAGCTCAAACTCGAGTACCAGCACTTCTCTCATAGAGGTCGTAAACCCGGGTCCCTATGGCTGATGAAAGGTACCTTATCCTGTACCATGTTTGTTACTACTTTATTCTTTTTTTCAAAATAACGCATATTTCACTGCATTTCCCTACACTGACACACCACTAGGTTGCTTGCATATGACACCCGAGGATCACATATGCGTATTTTTACGTAACACAAAGAGAAACTACCTAATTCTATCAAACTTATATATTTTTCTGAAATCGAAGTGTTATTTTGTCTTCTGCAGCGCTATATTTTGATGCACCCTGTATATATATTTTCGATGTCAGAACAAAATATGTTGTTTTCATATTCTACACATCAGGACATGTACGAAAAGAACAAATTAGCAGAATAAAAATAAAATAATGAAGTTATAAACATATATTCTACATGAACGACTTTAACCCTTACCTTTTCAATGAGATCACATGACGCACACCTTCTGTCAAAAATTGATTCCAATTACCACGGAGCTATTCAATTTTGTTTTAATTTTCTGATTTCACGTAAAAATGTTGGCTGGCAACCGCCTAACAATATATTATATGTCATTATGTGCATATTGAATTGTTACTAATTGTCGTGTATTATAATCTGTTTTGGTCTATATCTTAAGAACCATTTAACATATTTTCACGAAATAAAGCTCAAACTCGAGTACCAGCACTTCTCTCATAGCGGTCGCAAACCCGGGTCCCTATGGCTGAAAAAAAGTACGTTATCCTGTACCATGTTTGTTACTACTTTATTCTTTTTTTCAAAATAACGCATATTTCACTGCATTTCCCTACACTGACACACCACTAGGTTGCTTGCATATGACACCCGAGGATCACATATGCGTATTTTTACGTAACACAAAGAGAAACTACCTAATTCTATCAAACTTATATATTTTTCTGAAATCGAAGTGTTATCTTGTCTTCTGCAACGGGTTATTTTGATGCACCCTGTATATATATTTTCAATGTTAGAACAAAAAAAATGTTTTCATATTCTACACATCAGGATAGGTACGAAAGGCACAAATTAGCAGAAAAAGCATAAAATAATGAAGTTAGAAACAAATATTCTATATGAACGACTATAACCCTTACCTTTTCTATGAGATCACATGACGCACACCTTCTGTCAAAAATTGATTCCAATTACCACGGAGCTATTCAATTTTGTTTTAATTTTCTTATTTCACGTAAAAATGTTGGCTGGCAACCGCCTAACAATATATTATATGTCATTATGTGCATATTGAATTGTTACTAATTGTCGTGTATTATAATCTGTTTTGGTCTATATCTTAAGAACCATTTAACATATTTTCACGAAATAAAGCTCAAACTCGAGTACCAGCACTTCTCTCATAGAGGACGTAAACCCGGGTCCTTATGGCTGAAAAAAGGTACCTTATCCTGTACCATGTTTGTTACTACTTTATTCTTTTTTTCAAAATAACGCATATTTCACTGCATTTCCCTACACTGACACACCACTAGGTTGCTTGCATATGACACCCGAGGATCACATATGCGTATTTTTACGTAACACAAAGAGAAACTACCTAATTCTATCAAACTTATATATTTTTCTCAAATCGAAGTGTTATCTTGTCTTCTGCAACGGGTTATTTTGATGCACCCTGTATATATATTTTCAATGTTAGAACAAAAAAAATGTTTTCATATTCTACACATCAGGATAGGTACGAAAGGCACAAATTAGCAGAAAAAGCATAAAATAATGAAGTTAGAATCAAATATTCTATATGAACGACTATAACCCTTACCTTTTCTATGAGATCACATGACGCACACCTTCTGTCAAAAATTGATTCCAATTACCACGGAGCTATTCAATTTTGTTTTAATTTTCTTATTTCACGTAAAAATGTTGGCTGGCAACCGCCTAACAATATATTATATGTCATTATGTGCATATTGAATTGTTACTAATTGTCGTGTATATAAACTGTTTTGGTCTATATCTTAAGAACCATTTAACATATTTTCACGAAATAAAGCTCAAACTCGAGTACCAGCACTTCTCTCATAGCGGTCGCAAACCCGGGTCCCTATGGCTGAAAAAAAGTACGTTATCCTGTACCATGTTTGTTACTACTTTATTCTTTTTTTCAAAATAACGCATATTTCACTGCATTTCCCTACACTGACACACCACTAGGTTGCTTGCATATGACACCCGAGGATCACATATGCGTATTTTTACGTAACACAAAGAGAAACTACCTAATTCTATCAAACTTATATATTTTTCTCAAATCGAAGTGTTATCTTGTCTTCTGCAACGGGTTATTTTGATGCACCCTGTATATATATTTTCGATGTCAGAGCAAAATATATTGTTTTCATATTCTACACATCAGGACATGTACGAAAAGCACAAATTAGCAGAATAGAAATAAAATAATGAAGTTATAAACATATATTCTACATGAACGACTTTAACCCTTACCTTTTCAATGAGATCACATGATGCACACCTTCTGTCAAAAATTGATTCCAATTACCACGGAGCTATTCAATTTTGTTTTAATTTTCTTATTTCACGTAAAAATGTTGGCTGGCAACCGCCTAACAATATATTATATGTGATTATGTGCATATTGAATTGTTACTAATTGTCGTGAATATAATCTGTTTTGGTCTATATCTTAAGAACCATTTAACATATTTTCACGAAATAATGCTCAAACTCGAGTACCAGCACTTCTCTCATAGCGGTCGCAAACCCGGGTCCCTATGGCTGAAAAAAAGTACGTTATCCTGTACCATGTTTGTTACTACTTTATTCTTTTTTTCAAAATAACGCATATTTCACTGCATTTCCCTACACTGACACACCACTAGGTTGCTTGCATATGACACCCGAGGATCACATATGCGTATTTTTACGTAACACAAAGAGAAACTACCTAATTCTATCAAACTTATATATTTTTCTGAAATCGAAGTGTTATTTTGTCTTCTGCAGCGCTATATTTTGATGCACCCTGTATATATATTTTCGATGTCAGAGCAAAATATGTTGTTTTCATATTCTACACATCAAGATAGGTAGGAAAAGCACAAATTAGCAGAATAAAAATAAAATAATGAAGTTAGAAACATATATTCTACATGAACGACTTTAACCCTTACCTTTTCAATGAGATCACATGACGCACACCTTCTGTCAAAAATTGATTCCAATTACCACGGAGCTATTCAATTTTGTTTTAATTTTCTTATTTCACGTAAAAATGTTGGCTGGCAACCGCCTAACAATATATTATATGTGATTATGTGCATATTGAATTGTTACTAATTGTCGTGTATATAATCTGTTTTGGTCTATATCTTAAGAACCATTTAACATATTTTCACGAAATAAAGCTCAAACTCGAGTACCAGCACTTCTCTCATAGCGGTCGCAAACCCGGGTCCCTGTGGCTGAAAAAAGTACCTTATCCTGTACCATGTTTGTTACTACTTTATTCTTTTTTTCAAAATAACGCATATTTCACTGCATTTCCCTACACTGACACACCACTAGGTTGCTTGCATATGACACCCGAGGATCACATATGCGTATTTTTACGTAACACAAAGAGAAACTACCTAATTCTATCAAACTTATATATTTTTCTGAAATCGAAGTGTTATCTTGTCTTCTGCAACGGGTTATTTTGATGCACCCTGTATATATATTTTCAATGTTAGAACAAAAAAAATGTTTTCATATTCTACACATCAGGATAGGTACGAAAGGCACAAATTAGCAGAAAAAGCATAAAATAATGAAGTTAGAAACAAATATTCTATACGAACGACTATAACCCTTACCTTTTCTATGAGATCACATGACGCACACCTTCTGTCAAAAATTGACTCCAATTACCACGGAGCTATTCAATTTTGTTTTAATTTTCTTATTTCACGTAAAAATGTTGGCTGGCAACCGCCTAACAATATATTATATGTCATTATGTGCATATTGAATTGTTACTAATTGTCGTGTATATAATCTGTTTTGGTCTATATCTTAAGAACCATTTAACATATTTTCACGAAATAAAGCTCAAACTCGAGTACCAGCACTTCTCTCATAGCGGTCGCAAACCCGGGTCCCTATGGCTGAAAAAAAGTACGTTATCCTGTACCATGTTTGTTACTACTTTATTCTTTTTTTCAAAATAACGCATATTTCACTGTATTTCCCTACACTGACACACCACTACGTTGCTTGCATATGACACCCGAGGATCACATATGCGTATTTTTACGTAACACAAAGAGAAACTACCTAATTCTATCAAACTTATATATTTTTCTGAAATCGAAGTGTTATTTTGTCTTCTGCAGCGCTATATTTTGATGCACCCTGTATATATATTTTCGACGTCAGAGCAAAATATGTTGTTTTCATATTCTACACATCAAGATAGGTAGGAAAAGCACAAATTAGCAGAATAAAAATAAAATAATGAAGTTAGAAACATATATTCTACATGAACGACTTTAACCCTTACCTTTTCAATGAGATCACATGACGCACACCTTCTGTCAAAAATTGATTCCAATTACCACGGAGCTATTCAATTTTGTTTCAATTTTCTTATTTCACGTAAAAATGTTGGCTGGCAACCGCCTAACAATATATTATATGTCATTATGTGCATATTGAATTGTTACTAATTGTCGTGTATTATAATCTGTTTTGGTCTATATCTTAAGAACCATTTAACATATTTTCACGAAATAAAGCTCAAACTCGAGTACCAGCACTTCTCTCATAGAGGTCGTAAACCCGGGTCCCTATGGCTGATGAAAGGTACCTTATCCTGTACCATGTTTGTTACTACTTTATTCTTTTTTTCAAAATAACGCATATTTCACTGCATTTCCCTACACTGACACACCACTAGGTTGCTTGCATATGACACCCGAGGATCACATATGCGTATTTTTACGTAACACAAAGAGAAACTACCTAATTCTATCAAACTTATATATTTTTCTGAAATCGAAGTGTTATTTTGTCTTCTGCAGCGCTATATTTTGATGCACCCTGTATATATATTTTCGATGTCAGAACAAAATATGTTGTTTTCATATTCTACACATCAGGACATGTACGAAAAGAACAAATTAGCAGAATAAAAATAAAATAATGAAGTTATAAACATATATTCTACATGAACGACTTTAACCCTTACCTTTTCAATGAGATCACATGACGCACACCTTCTGTCAAAAATTGATTCCAATTACCACGGAGCTATTCAATTTTGTTTTAATTTTCTGATTTCACGTAAAAATGTTGGCTGGCAACCGCCTAACAATATATTATATGTCATTATGTGCATATTGAATTGTTACTAATTGTCGTGTATTATAATCTGTTTTGGTCTATATCTTAAGAACCATTTAACATATTTTCACGAAATAAAGCTCAAACTCGAGTACCAGCACTTCTCTCATAGCGGTCGCAAACCCGGGTCCCTATGGCTGAAAAAAAGTACGTTATCCTGTACCATGTTTGTTACTACTTTATTCTTTTTTTCAAAATAACGCATATTTCACTGCATTTCCCTACACTGACACACCACTAGGTTGCTTGCATATGACACCCGAGGATCACATATGCGTATTTTTACGTAACACAAAGAGAAACTACCTAATTCTATCAAACTTATATATTTTTCTGAAATCGAAGTGTTATCTTGTCTTCTGCAACGGGTTATTTTGATGCACCCTGTATATATTTTTTCGATGTCAGAGCAAAATATGTTGTTTTCATATTCTACACATCAAGATAGGTAGGAAAAGCACAAATTAGCAGAATAAAAATAAAATAATGAAGTTAGAAACATATATTCTACATGAACGACTTTAACCCTTACCTTTTCAATGAGATCACATGACGCACACCTTCTGTCAAAAATTGATTCCAATTACCACGGAGCTATTCAATTTTGTTTTAATTTTCTTATTTCACGTAAAAATGTTGGCTGGCAACCGCCTAACAATATATTATATGTGATTATGTGCATATTGAATTGTTACTAATTGTCGTGTATATAATCTGTTTTGGTCTATATCTTAAGAACCATTTAACATATTTTCACGAAATAAAGCTCAAACTCGAGTACCAGCACTTCTCTCATAGCGGTCGCAAACCCGGGTCCCTATGGCTGAAAAAAAGTACCTTATCCTGTACCATGTTTGTTACTACTTTATTCTTTTTTTCAAAATAACGCATATTTCACTGCATTTCCCTACACTGACACACCACTAGGTTGCTTGCATATGACACCCGAGGATCACATATGCGTATTTTTACGTAACACAAAGAGAAACTACCTAATTCTATCAAACTTATATATTTTTCTGAAATCGAAGTGTTATCTTGTCTTCTGCAACGGGTTATTTTGATGCACCCTGTATATATATTTTCAATGTTAGAACAAAAAAAATGTTTTCATATTCTACACATCAGGATAGGTACGAAAGGCACAAATTAGCAGAAAAAGCATAAAATAATGAAGTTAGAAACAAATATTCTATATGAACGACTATAACCCTTACCTTTTCTATGAGATCACATGACGCACACCTTCTGTCAAAAATTGATTCCAATTACCACGGAGCTATTCAATTTTGTTTTAATTTTCTTATTTCACGTAAAAATGTTGGCTGGCAACCGCCTAACAATATATTATATGTCATTATGTGCATATTGAATTGTTACTAATTGTCGTGTATATAATCTGTTTTGGTCTATATCTTAAGAACCATTTAACATATTTTCACGAAATAAAGCTCAAACTCGAGTACCAGCACTTCTCTCATAGCGGTCGCAAACCCGGGTCCCTATGGCTGAAAAAAAGTACGTTATCCTGTACCATGTTTGTTACTACTTTATTCTTTTTTTCAAAATAACGCATATTTCACTGTATTTCCCTACACTGACACACCACTACGTTGCTTGCATATGACACCCGAGGATCACATATGCGTATTTTTACGTAACACAAAGAGAAACTACCTAATTCTATCAAACTTATATATTTTTCTGAAATCGAAGTGTTATTTTGTCTTCTGCAGCGCTATACTTTGATGCACCCTGTATATATATTTTCGATGTCAGAGCAAAATATGTTGTTTTCATATTCTACACATCAAGATAGGTAGGAAAAGCACAAATTAGCAGAATAAAAATAAAATAATGAAGTTAGAAACATATATTCTACATGAACGACTTTAACCCTTACCTTTTCAATGAGATCACATGACGCACACCTTCTGTCAAAAATTGATTCCAATTACCACGGAGCTATTCAATTTTGTTTCAATTTTCTTATTTCACGTAAAAATGTTGGCTGGCAACCGCCTAACAATATATTATATGTCATTATGTGCATATTGAATTGTTACTAATTGTCGTGTATTATAATCTGTTTTGGTCTATATCTTAAGAACCATTTAACATATTTTCACGAAATAAAGCTCAAACTCGAGTACCAGCACTTCTCTCATAGAGGTCGTAAACCCGGGTCCCTATGGCTGATAAAAGGTACCTTATCCTGTACCATGTTTGTTACTACTTTATTCTTTTTTTCAAAATAACGCATATTTCACTGCATTTCCCTACACTGACACACCACTATGTTGCTTGCATATGACACCCGAGGATCACATATGCGTATTTTTACGTAACACAAAGAGAAACTACCTAATTCTATCAAACTTATATATTTTTCTGAAATCGAAGTGTTATTTTGTCTTCTGCAGCGCTATATTTTGATGCACCCTGTATATATATTTTCGATGTCAGAACAAAATATGTTGTTTTCATATTCTACACATCAGGACATGTACGAAAAGAACAAATTAGCAGAATAAAAATAAAATAATGAAGTTATAAACATATATTCTACATGAACGACTTTAACCCTTACCTTTTCAATGAGATCACATGACGCACACCTTCTGTCAAAAATTGATTCCAATTACCACGGAGCTATTCAATTTTGTTTTAATTTTCTTATTTCACGTAAAAATGTTGGCTGGCAACCGCCTAACAATATATTATATGTCATTATGTGCATATTGAATTGTTACTAATTGTCGTGTATTATAATCTGTTTTGGTCTATATCTTAAGAACCATTTAACATATTTTCACGAAATAAAGCTCAAACTCGAGTACCAGCACTTCTCTCATAGCGGTCGCAAACCCGGGTCCCTATGGCTGAAAAAAAGTACGTTATCCTGTACCATGTTTGTTACTACTTTATTCTTTTTTTCAAAATAACGCATATTTCACTGCATTTCCCTACACTGACACACCACTAGGTTGCTTGCATATGACACCCGAGGATCACATATGCGTATTTTTACGTAACACAAAGAGAAACTACCTAATTCTATCAAACTTATATATTTTTCTGAAATCGAAGTGTTATCTTGTCTTCTGCAACGGGTTATTTTGATGCACCCTGTATATATTTTTTCGATGTCAGAGCAAAATATGTTGTTTTCATATTCTACACATCAAGATAGGTAGGAAAAGCACAAATTAGCAGAATAAAAATAAAATAATGAAGTTATAAACATATATTCTACATGAACGACTTTAACCCTTACCTTTTCAATGAGATCACATGACGCACACCTTCTGTCAAAAATTGATTCGAATTACCACGGAGCTATTCAATTTTCTTTTAATTTTCTTATTTCACGTAAAAATGTTGGCTGGCAACCGCCTAACAATATATTATATGTCATTATGTGCATATTGAATTGTTACTAATTGTCGTGTATTATAATCTGTTTTGGTCTATATCTTAAGAACCATTTAACATATTTTCACGAAATAAAGCTCAAACTCGAGTACCAGCACTTCTCTCATAGCGGTCGCAAACCCGGGTCCCTATGGCTGATAAAAGGTACCTTATCCTGTACCATGTTTGTTACTACTTTATTCTTTTTTTCAAAATAACGCATATTTCACTGCATTTCCCTACACTGACACACCACTAGGTTGCTTGCATATGACACCCGAGGATCACATATGCGTATTTTTACGTAACACAAAGAGAAACTACCTAATTCTATCAAACTTATATATTTTTCTGAAATCGAAGTGTTATTTTGTCCTCTGCAGCGCTATATTTTGATGCACCCTGTATATATATTTTCGATGTCAGAACAAAATATGTTGTTTTCATATTCTACACATCAGGACATGTACGAAAAGCACAAATTAGCAGAATAAAAATAAAATAATGAAGTTATAAACATATATTCTACATGAACGACTTTAACCCTTACCTTTTCAATGAGATCACATGACGCACACCTTCTGTCAAAAATTGATTCGAATTACCACGGAGCTATTCAATTTTGTTTTAATTTTCTTATTTCACGTAAAAATGTTGGCTGGCAACCGCCTAACAATATATTATATGTCATTATGTGCATATTGAATTGTTACTAATTGTCGTGTATTATAATCTGTTTTGGTCTATATCTTAAGAACCATTTAACATATTTTCACGAAATAAAGCTCAAACTCGAGTACCAGCACTTCTCTCATAGCGGTCGCAAACCCGGCTCCCTATGGCTGAAAAAAAGTACGTTATCCTGTACCATGTTTGTTACTACTTTATTCTTTTTTTCAAAATAACGCATATTTCACTGCATTTCCCTACACTGACACACCACTAGGTTGCTTGCATATGACACCCGAGGATCACATATGCGTATTTTTACGTAACACAAAGAGAAACTACCTAATTCTATCAAACTTATATATTTTTCTGAAATCGAAGTGTTATCTTGTCTTCTACAACGGGTTATTTTGATGCACCCTGTATATATATTTTCGATGTCAGAGCAAAATATGTTGTTTTCATATTCTACACATCAAGATAGGTAGGAAAAGCACAAATTAGCAGAATAAAAATAAAATAATGAAGTTAGAAACATATATTCTACATGAACGACTTTAACCCTTACCTTTTCAATGAGATCACATGACGCACACCTTCTGTCAAAAATTGATTCCAATTACCACGGAGCTATTCAATTTTGTTTTAATTTTCTTATTTCACGTAAAAATGTTGGCTGGCAACCGCCTAACAATATATTATATGTCATTATGTGCATATTGAATTGTTACTAATTGTCGTGTATTATAATCTGTTTTGGTCTATATCTTAAGAACCATTTAACATATTTTCACGAAATAAAGCTCAAACTCGAGTACCAGCACTTCTCTCATAGCGGTCGCTAACCCGGGTCCCTATGGCTGAAAAAAAGTACGTTATCCTGTACCATGTTTGTTACTACTTTATTCTTTTTTTCAAAATAACGCATATTTCACTGCATTTCCCTACACTGACACACCACTAGGTTGCTTGCATATGACACCCGAGGATCACATATGCGTATTTTTACGTAACACAAAGAAAAACTACCTACTTCTATCAAACTTATATATTTTTCTGAAATCGAACTGTTATTTTGTTTTCTGCAGCGCTATATTTTGATGCACCCTGTATATATATTTTCGATGTCAGAGCAAAATATATTGTTTTCATATTCTACACATCAGGACATGTACGAAAAGCACAAATTAGCAGAATAGAAATAAAATAATGAAGTTATAAACATATATTCTACATGAACGACTTTAACCCTTACCTTTTCAATGAGATCACATGATGCACACCTTCTGTCAAAAATTGATTCCAATTACCACGGAGCTATTCAATTTTGTTTTAATTTTCTTATTTCACGTAAAAATGTTGGCTGGCAACCGCCTAACAATATATTATATGTGATTATGTGCATATTGAATTGTTACTAATTGTCGTGAATATAATCTGTTTTGGTCTATATCTTAAGAACCATTTAACATATTTTCACGAAATAATGCTCAAACTCGAGTACCAGCACTTCTCTCATAGCGGTCGCAAACCCGGGTCCCTATGGCTGAAAAAAAGTACGTTATCCTGTACCATGTTTGTTACTACTTTATTCTTTTTTTCAAAATAACGCATATTTCACTGCATTTCCCTACACTGACACACCACTAGGTTGCTTGCATATGACACCCGAGGATCACATATGCGTATTTTTACGTAACACAAAGAGAAACTACCTAATTCTATCAAACTTATATATTTTTCTGAAATCGAAGTGTTATTTTGTCTTCTGCAGCGCTATATTTTGATGCACCCTGTACATATATTTTCGATGTCAGAGCAAAATATGTTGTTTTCATATTCTACACATCAAGATAGGTAGGAAAAGCACAAATTAGCAGAATAAAAATAAAATAATGAAGTTAGAAACATATATTCTACATGAACGACTTTAACCCTTACCTTTTCAATGAGATCACATGACGCACACCTTCTGTCAAAAATTGATTCCAATTACCACGGAGCTATTCAATTTTGTTTTAATTTTCTTATTTCACGTAAAAATGTTGGCTGGCAACCGCCTAACAATATATTATATGTGATTATGTGCATATTGAATTGTTACTAATTGTCGTGTATATAATCTGTTTTGGTCTATATCTTAAGAACCATTTAACATATTTTCACGAAATAAAGCTCAAACTCGAGTACCAGCACTTCTCTCATAGCGGTCGCAAACCCGGGTCCCTGTGGCTGAAAAAAGTACCTTATCCTGTACCATGTTTGTTACTACTTTATTCTTTTTTTCAAAATAACGCATATTTCACTGCATTTCCCTACACTGACACACCACTAGGTTGCTTGCATATGACACCCGAGGATCACATATGCGTATTTTTACGTAACACAAAGAGAATCTACCTAATTCTATCAAACTTATATATTTTTCTGAAATCGAAGTGTTATCTTGTCTTCTGCAACGGGTTATTTTGATGCACCCTGTATATATATTTTCAATGTTAGAACAAAAAAAATGTTTTCATATTCTACACATCAGGATAGGTACGAAAGGCACAAATTAGCAGAAAAAGCATAAAATAATGAAGTTAGAAACAAATATTCTATATGAACGACTATAACCCTTACCTTTTCTATGAGATCACATGACGCACACCTTCTGTCAAAAATTGACTCCAATTACCACGGAGCTATTCAATTTTGTTTTAATTTTCTTATTTCACGTAAAAATGTTGGCTGGCAACCGCCTAACAATATATTATATGTCATTATGTGCATATTGAATTGTTACTAATTGTCGTGTATATAATCTGTTTTGGTCTATATCTTAAGAACCATTTAACATATTTTCACGAAATAAAGCTCAAACTCGAGTACCAGCACTTCTCTCATAGCGGTCGCAAACCCGGGTCCCTATGGCTGAAAAAAAGTACGTTATCCTGTACCAGGTTTGTTACTACTTTATTCTTTTTTTCAAAATAACGCATATTTCACTGTATTTCCCTACACTGACACACCACTACGTTGCTTGCATATGACACCCGAGGATCACATATGCGTATTTTTACGTAACACAAAGAGAAACTACCTAATTCTATCAAACTTATATATTTTTCTGAAATCGAAGTGTTATTTTGTCTTCTGCAGCGCTATATTTTGATGCACCCTGTATATATATTTTCGACGTCAGAGCAAAATATGTTGTTTTCATATTCCACACATCAAGATAGGTAGGAAAAGCACAAATTAGCAGAATAAAAATAAAATAATGAAGTTAGAAACATATATTCTACATGAACGACTTTAACCCTTACCTTTTCAATGAGATCACATGACGCACACCTTCTGTCAAAAATTGATTCCAATTACCACGGAGCTATTCAATTTTGTTTCAATTTTCTTATTTCACGTAAAAATGTTGGCTGGCAACCGCCTAACAATATATTATATGTCATTATGTGCATATTGAATTGTTACTAATTGTCGTGTATTATAATCTGTTTTGGTCTATATCTTAAGAACCATTTAACATATTTTCACGAAATAAAGCTCAAACTCGAGTACCAGCACTTCTCTCATAGAGGTCGTAAACCCGGGTCCCTATGGCTGATGAAAGGTACCTTATCCTGTACCATGTTTGTTACTACTTTATTCTTTTTTTCAAAATAACGCATATTTCACTGCATTTCCCTACACTGACACACCACTAGGTTGCTTGCATATGACACCCGAGGATCACATATGCGTATTTTTACGTAACACAAAGAGAAACTACCTAATTCTATCAAACTTATATATTTTTCTGAAATCGAAGTGTTATTTTGTCTTCTGCAGCGCTATATTTTGATGCACCCTGTATATATATTTTCGATGTCAGAACAAAATATGTTGTTTTCATATTCTACACATCAGGACATGTACGAAAAGAACAAATTAGCAGAATAAAAATAAAATAATGAAGTTATAAACATATATTCTACATGAACGACTTTAACCCTTACCTTTTCAATGAGATCACATGACGCACACCTTCTGTCAAAAATTGATTCCAATTACCACGGAGCTATTCAATTTTGTTTTAATTTTCTGATTTCACGTAAAAATGTTGGCTGGCAACCGCCTAACAATATATTATATGTCATTATGTGCATATTGAATTGTTACTAATTGTCGTGTATTATAATCTGTTTTGGTCTATATCTTAAGAACCATTTAACATATTTTCACGAAATAAAGCTCAAACTCGAGTACCAGCACTTCTCTCATAGAGGTCGCAAACCCGGGTCCCTATGGCTGAAAAAAAGTACGTTATCCTGTACCATGTTTGTTACTACTTTATTCTTTTTTTCAAAATAACGCATATTTCACTGCATTTCCCTACACTGACACACCACTAGGTTGCTTGCATATGACACCCGAGGATCACATATGCGTATTTTTACGTAACACAAAGAGAAACTACCTAATTCTATCAAACTTATATATTTTTCTGAAATCGAAGTGTTATCTTGTCTTCTGCAACGGGTTATTTTGATGCACCCTGTATATATTTTTTCGATGTCAGAGCAAAATATGTTGTTTTCATATTCTACACATCAAGATAGGTAGGAAAAGCACAAATTAGCAGAATAAAAATAAAATAATGAAGTTAGAAACATATATTCTACATGAACGACTTTAACCCTTACCTTTTCAATGAGATCACATGACGCACACCTTCTGTCAAAAATTGATTCCAATTACCACGGAGCTATTCAATTTTGTTTTAATTTTCTTATTTCACGTAAAAATGTTGGCTGGCAACCCCTAACAATATATTATATGTCATTATGTGCATATTGAATTGTTACTAATTGTCGTGTATTATAATCTGTTTTGGTCTATATCTTAAGAACCATTTAACATATTTTCACGAAATAAAGCTCAAACTCGAGTACCAGCACTTCTCTCATAGCGGTCGCAAACCCGGGTCCCTATGGCTGATAAAAGGTACCTTATCCTGTACCATGTTTGTTACTACTTTATTCTTTTTTTCAAAATAACGCATATTTCACTGCATTTCCCTACATTGACACACCACTAGGTTGCTTGCATATGACACCCGAGGATCACATATGCGTATTTTTACGTAACACAAAGAGAAACTACCTAATTCTATCAAACTTATATATTTTTCTGAAATCGAAGTGTTATTTTGTCTTCTGCAGCGCTATATTTTGATGCACCCTGTATATATATTTTCGATGTCAGAACAAAATATGTTGTTTTCATATTCTACACATCAGGACATGTACGAAAAGCACAAATTAGCAGAATAAAAATAAAATAATGAAGTTATAAACATATATTCTACATGAACGACTTTAACCCTTACCTTTTCAATGAGATCACATGACGCACACCTTCTGTCAAAAATTGATTCCAATTACCACGGAGCTATTCAATTTTGTTTTAATTTTCTGATTTCACGTAAAAATGTTGGCTGGCAACCGCCTAACAATATATTATATGTGATTATGTGCATATTGAATTGTTACTAATTGTCGTGTATTATAATCTGTTTTGGTCTATATCTTAAGAACCATTTAACATATTTTCACGAAATAAAGCTCAAACTCGAGTACCAGCACTTCTCTCATAGCGGTCGCTAACCCGGGTCCCTATGGCTGAAAAAAAGTACGTTATCCTGTACCATGTTTGTTACTACTTTATTCTTTTTTTCAAAATAACGCATATTTCACTGCATTTCCCTACACTGACACACCACTAGGTTGCTTGCATATGACACCCGAGGATCACATATGCCTATTTTTACGTAACACAAAGAAAAACTACCTACTTCTATCAAACTTATATATTTTTCTGAAATCGAAGTGTTATTTTGTTTTCTGCAGCGCTATATTTTGATGCACCCTGTATATATATTTTCGATGTCAGAGCAAAATATGTTGTTTTCATATTCTACACATCAGGACATGTACGAAAAGCACAAATTAGCAGAATAAAAATAAAATAATGAAGTTATAAACATATATTCTACATGAACGACTTTAACCCTTACCTTTTCAATGAGATCACATGATGCACACCTTCTGTCAAAAATTGATTCCAATTACCACGGAGCTATTCAATTTTGTTTTAATTTTCTTATTTCACGTAAAAATGTTGGCTGGCAACCGCCTAACAATATATTATATGTGATTATGTGCATATTGAATTGTTACTAATTGTCGTGTATATAATCTGTTTTGGTCTATATCTTAAGAACCATTTAACATATTTTCACGAAATAATGCTCAAACTCGAGTACCAGCACTTCTCTCATAGCGGTCGCAAACCCGGGTCCCTATGGCTGAAAAAAAGTACGTTATCCTGTACCATGTTTGTTACTACTTTATTCTTTTTTTCAAAATAACGCATATTTCACTGCATTTCCCTTCACTGACACACCACTAGGTTGCTTGCATATGACACCCGAGGATCACATATGCGTATTTTTACGTAACACAAAGAGAAACTACCTAATTCTATCAAACTTATATATTTTTCTGAAATCGAAGTGTTATTTTGTCTTCTGCAGCGCTATATTTTGATGCACCCTGTATATATATTTTCGATGTCAGAGCAAAATATGTTGTTTTCATATTCTACACATCAAGATAGGTAGGAAAAGCACAAATTAGCAGAATAAAAATAAAATAATGAAGTTAGAAACATATATTCTACATGAACGACTTTAACCCTTACCTTTTCAATGAGATCACATGACGCACACCTTCTGTCAAAAATTGATTCCAATTACCACGGAGCTATTCAATTTTGTTTTAATTTTCTTATTTCACGTAAAAATGTTGGCTGGCAACCGCCTAACAATATATTATATGTGATTATGTGCATATTGAATTGTTACTAATTGTCGTGTATATAATCTGTTTTGGTCTATATCTTAAGAACCATTTAACATATTTTCACGAAATAAAGCTCAAACTCGAGTACCAGCACTTCTCTCATAGCGGTCGCAAACCCGGGTCCCTATGGCTGAAAAAAAGTACCTTATCCTGTACCATGTTTGTTACTACTTTATTCTTTTTTTCAAAATAACGCATATTTCACTGCATTTCCCTACACTGACACACCACTAGGTTGCTTGCATATGACACCCGAGGATCACATATGCGTATTTTTACGTAACACAAAGAGAAACTACCTAATTCTATCAAACTTATATATTTTTCTGAAATCGAAGTGTTATCTTGTCTTCTGCAACGGGTTATTTTGATGCACCCTGTATATATATTTTCAATGTTAGAACAAAAAAAATGTTTTCATATTCTACACATCAGGATAGGTACGAAAGGCACAAATTAGCAGAAAAAGCATAAAATAATGAAGTTAGAAACAAATATTCTATATGAACGACTATAACCCTTACCTTTTCTATGAGATCACATGACGCACACCTTCTGTCAAAAATTGATTCCAATTACCACGGAGCTATTCAATTTTGTTTTAATTTTCTTATTTCACGTAAAAATGTTGGCTGGCAACCGCCTAACAATATATTATATGTCATTATGTGCATATTGAATTGTTACTAATTGTCGTGTATATAATCTGTTTTGGTCTATATCTTAAGAACCATTTAACATATTTTCACGAAATAAAGCTCAAACTCGAGTACCAGCACTTCTCTCATAGCGGTCGCAAACCCGGGTCCCTATGGCTGAAAAAAAGTACGTTATCCTGTACCATGTTTGTTACTACTTTATTCTTTTTTTCAAAATAACGCATATTTCACTGTATTTCCCTACACTGACACACCACTACGTTGCTTGCATATGACACCCGAGGATCACATATGCGTATTTTTACGTAACACAAAGAGAAACTACCTAATTCTATCAAACTTATATATTTTTCTGAAATCGAAGTGTTATTTTGTCTTCTGCAGCGCTATACTTTGATGCACCCTGTATATATATTTTCGATGTCAGAGCAAAATATGTTGTTTTCATATTCTACACATCAAGATAGGTAGGAAAAGCACAAATTAGCAGAATAAAAATAAAATAATGAAGTTAGAAACATATATTCTACATGAACGACTTTAACCCTTACCTTTTCAATGAGATCACATGACGCACACCTTCTGTCAAAAATTGATTCCAATTACCACGGAGCTATTCAATTTTGTTTCAATTTTCTTATTTCACGTAAAAATGTTGGCTGGCAACCGCCTAACAATATATTATATGTCATTATGTGCATATTGAATTGTTACTAATTGTCGTGTATTATAATCTGTTTTGGTCTATATCTTAAGAACCATTTAACATATTTTCACGAAATAAAGCTCAAACTCGAGTACCAGCACTTCTCTCATAGAGGTCGTAAACCCGGGTCCCTATGGCTGATAAAAGGTACCTTATCCTGTACCATGTTTGTTACTACTTTATTCTTTTTTTCAAAATAACGCATATTTCACTGCATTTCCCTACACTGACACACCACTATGTTGCTTGCATATGACACCCGAGGATCACATATGCGTATTTTTACGTAACACAAAGAGAAACTACCTAATTCTATCAAACTTATATATTTTTCTGAAATCGAAGTGTTATTTTGTCTTCTGTAGCGCTATATTTTGATGCACCCTGTATATATATTTTCGATGTCAGAACAAAATATGTTGTTTTCATATTCTACACATCAGGACATGTACGAAAAGAACAAATTAGCAGAATAAAAATAAAATAATGAAGTTATAAACATATATTCTACATGAACGACTTTAACCCTTACCTTTTCAATGAGATCACATGACGCACACCTTCTGTCAAAAATTGATTCCAATTACCACGGAGCTATTCAATTTTGTTTTAATTTTCTTATTTCACGTAAAAATGTTGGCTGGCAACCGCCTAACAATATATTATATGTCATTATGTGCATATTGAATTGTTACTAATTGTCGTGTATTATAATCTGTTTTGGTCTATATCTTAAGAACCATTTAACATATTTTCACGAAATAAAGCTCAAACTCGAGTACCAGCACTTCTCTCATAGCGGTCGCAAACCCGGGTCCCTATGGCTGAAAAAAAGTACGTTATCCTGTACCATGTTTGTTACTACTTTATTCTTTTTTTCAAAATAACGCATATTTCACTGCATTTCCCTACACTGACACACCACTAGGTTGCTTGCATATGACACCCGAGGATCACATATGCGTATTTTTACGTAACACAAAGAGAAACTACCTAATTCTATCAAACTTATATATTTTTCTGAAATCGAAGTGTTATCTTGTCTTCTGCAACGGGTTATTTTGATGCACCCTGTATATATTTTTTCGATGTCAGAGCAAAATATGTTGTTTTCATATTCTACACATCAAGATAGGTAGGAAAAGCACAAATTAGCAGAATAAAAATAAAATAATGAAGTTATAAACATATATTCTACATGAACGACTTTAACCCTTACCTTTTCAATGAGATCACATGACGCACACCTTCTGTCAAAAATTGATTCGAATTACCACGGAGCTATTCAATTTTCTTTTAATTTTCTTATTTCACGTAAAAATGTTGGCTGGCAACCGCCTAACAATATATTATATGTCATTATGTGCATATTGAATTGTTACTAATTGTCGTGTATTATAATCTGTTTTGGTCTATATCTTAAGAACCATTTAACATATTTTCACGAAATAAAGCTCAAACTCGAGTACCAGCACTTCTCTCATAGCGGTCGCAAACCCGGGTCCCTATGGCTGATAAAAGGTACCTTATCCTGTACCATGTTTGTTACTACTTTATTCTTTTTTTCAAAATAACGCATATTTCACTGCATTTCCCTACACTGACACACCACTAGGTTGCTTGCATATGACACCCGAGGATCACATATGCGTATTTTTACGTAACACAAAGAGAAACTACCTAATTCTATCAAACTTATATATTTTTCTGAAATCGAAGTGTTATTTTGTCCTCTGCAGCGCTATATTTTGATGCACCCTGTATATATATTTTCGATGTCAGAACAAAATATGTTGTTTTCATATTCTACACATCAGGACATGTACGAAAAGCACAAATTAGCAGAATAAAAATAAAATAATGAAGTTATAAACATATATTCTACATGAACGACTTTAACCCTTACCTTTTCAATGAGATCACATGACGCACACCTTCTGTCAAAAATTGATTCGAATTACCACGGAGCTATTCAATTTTGTTTTAATTTTCTTATTTCACGTAAAAATGTTGGCTGGCAACCGCCTAACAATATATTATATGTCATTATGTGCATATTGAATTGTTACTAATTGTCGTGTATTATAATCTGTTTTGGTCTATATCTTAAGAACCATTTAACATATTTTCACGAAATAAAGCTCAAACTCGAGTACCAGCACTTCTCTCATAGCGGTCGCAAACCCGGCTCCCTATGGCTGAAAAAAAGTACGTTATCCTGTACCATGTTTGTTACTACTTTATTCTTTTTTTCAAAATAACGCATATTTCACTGCATTTCCCTACACTGACACACCACTAGGTTGCTTGCATATGACACCCGAGGATCACATATGCGTATTTTTACGTAACACAAAGAGAAACTACCTAATTCTATCAAACTTATATATTTTTCTGAAATCGAAGTGTTATCATGTCTTCTACAACGGGTTATTTTGATGCACCCTGTATATATATTTTCGATGTCAGAGCAAAATATGTTGTTTTCATATTCTACACATCAAGATAGGTAGGAAAAGCACAAATTAGCAGAATAAAAATAAAATAATGAAGTTAGAAACATATATTCTACATGAACGACTTTAACCCTTACCTTTTCAATGAGATCACATGACGCACACCTTCTGTCAAAAATTGATTCCAATTACCACGGAGCTATTCAATTTTGTTTTAATTTTCTTATTTCACGTAAAAATGTTGGCTGGCAACCGCCTAACAATATATTATATGTCATTATGTGCATATTGAATTGTTACTAATTGTCGTGTATTATAATCTGTTTTGGTCTATATCTTAAGAACCATTTAACATATTTTCACGAAATAAAGCTCAAACTCGAGTACCAGCACTTCTCTCATAGCGGTCGCAAACCCGGGTCCCTATGGCTGATAAAAGGTACCTTATCCTGTACCATGTTTGTTACTACTTTATTCTTTTTTTCAAAATAACGCATATTTCACTGCATTTCCCTACACTGACACACCACTAGGTTGCTTGCATATGACACCCGAGGATCACATATGCGTATTTTTACGTAACACAAAGAGGAACTACCTAATTCTATCAAACTTATATATTTTTCTGAAATCGAAGTGTTATTTTGTCTTCTGCAGCGGGTTATTTTGATGCACCCTGTATATATATTTTCGATGTCAGAACAAAATATGTTGTTTTCATATTCTACACATCAGGACATGTACGAAAAGCACAAATTAGCAGAATAAAAATAAAATAATGAAGTTATAAACATATATTCTACATGAACGACTTTAACCCTTACCTTTTCAATGAGATCACATGACGCACACCTTCTGTCAAAAATTGATTCCAATTACCACGGAGCTATTCAATTTTGTTTTAATTTTCTTATTTCACGTAAAAATGTTGGCTGGCAACCGCCTAACAATATATTATATGTCATTATGTGCATATTGAATTGTTACTAATTGTCGTGTATTATAATCTGTTTTGGTCTATATCTTAAGAACCATTTAACATATTTTCACGAAATAAAGCTCAAACTCGAGTACCAGCACTTCTCTCATAGCGGTCGCAAACCCGGGTCCCTATGGCTGAAAAAAGGTACGTTATCCTGTACCATGTTTGTTACTACTTTATTCTTTTTTTCAAAATAACGCATATTTCACTGCATTTCCCTACACTGACACACCACTAGGTTGCTTGCATATGACACCCGAGGATCACATATGCGTATTTTTACGTAACACAAAGAGAAACTACCTAATTCTATCAAACTTATATATTTTTCTGAAATCGAAGTGTTATCTTGTCTTCTGCAACGGGTTATTTTGATGCACCCTGTATATATATTTTCAATGTTAGAACAAAAAAAATGTTTTCATATTCTACACATCAGGATAGGTACGAAAGGCACAAATTAGCAGAAAAAGCATAAAATAATGAAGTTAGAAACAAATATTCTATATGAACGACTATAACCCTTACCTTTTCTATGAGATCACATGACGCACACCTTCTGTCAAAAATTGATTCCAATTACCACGGAGCTATTCAATTTTGTTTTAAGTTTCTTATTTCACGTAAAAATGTTGGCTGGCAACCGCCTAACAATATATTATATGTCATTATGTGCATATTGAATTGTTACTAATTGTCGTGTATTATAATCTGTTTTGGTCTATATCTTAAGAACCATTTAACATATTTTCACGAAATAAAGCTCAAACTCGAGTACCAGCACTTCTCTCATAGAGGACGTAAACCCGGGTCCCTATGGCTGAAAAAAGGTACCTTATCCTGTACCATGTTTGTTACTACTTTATTCTTTTTTTCAAAATAACGCATATTTCACTGCATTTCCCTACACTGACACACCACTAGGTTGCTTGCATATGACACCCGAGGATCACATATGCGTATTTTTACGTAACACAAAGAGAAACTACCTAATTCTATCAAACTTATATATTTTTCTGAAATCGAAGTGTTATTTTGTCTTCTGCAGCGCTATATTTTGATGCACCCTGTATATATATTTTCGATGTCAGAACAAAATATGTTGTTTTCATATTCTACACATCAGGACATGTACGAAAAGCACAAATTAGCAGAATAAAAATAAAATAATGAAGTTATAAACATATATTCTACATGAACGACTTTAACCCTTACCTTTTCAATGAGATCACATGACGCACACCTTCTGTCAAAAATTGATTCGAATTACCACGGAGCTATTCAATTTTGTTTTAATTTTCTTATTTCACGTAAAAATGTTGGCTGGCAACCGCCTAACAATATATTATATGTCATTATGTGCATATTGAATTGTTACTAATTGTCGTGTATTATAATCTGTTTTGGTCTATATCTTAAGAACCATTTAACATATTTTCACGAAATAAAGCTCAAACTCGAGTACCAGCACTTCTCTCATAGCGGTCGCAAACCCGGCTCCCTATGGCTGAAAAAAAGTACGTTATCCTGTACCATGTTTGTTACTACTTTATTCTTTTTTTCAAAATAACGCATATTTCACTGCATTTCCCTACACTGACACACCACTAGGTTGCTTGCATATGACACCCGAGGATCACATATGCGTATTTTTACGTAACACAAAGAGAAACTACCTAATTCTATCAAACTTATATATTTTTCTGAAATCGAAGTGTTATCTTGTCTTCTACAACGGGTTATTTTGATGCACCCTGTATATATATTTTCGATGTCAGAGCAAAATATGTTGTTTTCATATTCTACACATCAAGATAGGTAGGAAAAGCACAAATTAGCAGAATAAAAATAAAATAATGAAGTTAGAAACATATATTCTACATGAACGACTTTAACCCTTACCTTTTCAATGAGATCACATGACGCACACCTTCTGTCAAAAATTGATTCCAATTACCACGGAGCTATTCAATTTTGTTTTAATTTTCTTATTTCACGTAAAAATGTTGGCTGGCAACCGCCTAACAATATATTATATGTCATTATGTGCATATTGAATTGTTACTAATTGTCGTGTATTATAATCTGTTTTGGTCTATATCTTAAGAACCATTTAACATATTTTCACGAAATAAAGCTCAAACTCGAGTACCAGCACTTCTCTCATAGCGGTCGCAAACCCGGGTCCCTATGGCTGATAAAAGGTACCTTATCCTGTACCATGTTTGTTACTACTTTATTCTTTTTTTCAAAATAACGCATATTTCACTGCATTTCCCTACACTGACACACCACTAGGTTGCTTGCATATGACACCCGAGGATCACATATGCGTATTTTTACGTAACACAAAGAGAAACTACCTAATTCTATCAAACTTATATATTTTTCTGAAATCGAAGTGTTATCTTGTCTTCTGCAACGGGTTATTTTGATGCACCCTGTATATATATTTTCAATGTTAGAACAAAAAAAATGTTTTCATATTCTACACATCAGGATAGGTACGAAAGGCACAAATTAGCAGAAAAAGCATAAAATAATGAAGTTAGAAACAAATATTCTATATGAACGACTATAACCCTTACCTTTTCTATGAGATCACATGACGCACACCTTCTGTCAAAAATTGATTCCAATTACCACGGAGCTATTCAATTTTGTTTTAATTTTCTTATTTCACGTAAAAATGTTGGCTGGCAACCGCCTAACAATATATTATATGTCATTATGTGCATATTGAATTGTTACTAATTGTCGTGTATATAATCTGTTTTGGTCTATATCTTAAGAACCATTTAACATATTTTCACGAAATAAAGCTCAAACTCGAGTACCAGCACTTCTCTCATAGCGGTCGCAAACCCGGGTCCCTATGGCTGAAAAAAAGTACGTTATCCTGTACCATGTTTGTTACTACTTTATTCTTTTTTTCAAAATAACGCATATTTCACTGTATTTCCCTACACTGACACACCACTACGTTGCTTGCATATGACACCCGAGGATCACATATGCGTATTTTTACGTAACACAAAGAGAAACTACCTAATTCTATCAAACTTATATATTTTTCTGAAATCGAAGTGTTATTTTGTCTTCTGCAGCGCTATACTTTGATGCACCCTGTATATATATTTTCGATGTCAGAGCAAAATATGTTGTTTTCATATTCTACACATCAAGATAGGTAGGAAAAGCACAAATTAGCAGAATAAAAATAAAATAATGAAGTTAGAAACATATATTCTACATGAACGACTTTAACCCTTACCTTTTCAATGAGATCACATGACGCACACCTTCTGTCAAAAATTGATTCCAATTACCACGGAGCTATTCAATTTTGTTTCAATTTTCTTATTTCACGTAAAAATGTTGGCTGGCAACCGCCTAACAATATATTATATGTCATTATGTGCATATTGAATTGTTACTAATTGTCGTGTATTATAATCTGTTTTGGTCTATATCTTAAGAACCATTTAACATATTTTCACGAAATAAAGCTCAAACTCGAGTACCAGCACTTCTCTCATAGAGGTCGTAAACCCGGGTCCCTATGGCTGATAAAAGGTACCTTATCCTGTACCATGTTTGTTACTACTTTATTCTTTTTTTCAAAATAACGCATATTTCACTGCATTTCCCTACACTGACACACCACTATGTTGCTTGCATATGACACCCGAGGATCACATATGCGTATTTTTACGTAACACAAAGAGAAACTACCTAATTCTATCAAACTTATATATTTTTCTGAAATCGAAGTGTTATTTTGTCTTCTGCAGCGCTATATTTTGATGCACCCTGTATATATATTTTCGATGTCAGAACAAAATATGTTGTTTTCATATTCTACACATCAGGACATGTACGAAAAGAACAAATTAGCAGAATAAAAATAAAATAATGAAGTTATAAACATATATTCTACATGAACGACTTTAACCCTTACCTTTTCAATGAGATCACATGACGCACACCTTCTGTCAAAAATTGATTCCAATTACCACGGAGCTATTCAATTTTGTTTTAATTTTCTTATTTCACGTAAAAATGTTGGCTGGCAACCGCCTAACAATATATTATATGTCATTATGTGCATATTGAATTGTTACTAATTGTCGTGTATTATAATCTGTTTTGGTCTATATCTTAAGAACCATTTAACATATTTTCACGAAATAAAGCTCAAACTCGAGTACCAGCACTTCTCTCATAGCGGTCGCAAACCCGGGTCCCTATGGCTGAAAAAAAGTACGTTATCCTGTACCATGTTTGTTACTACTTTATTCTTTTTTTCAAAATAACGCATATTTCACTGCATTTCCCTACACTGACACACCACTAGGTTGCTTGCATATGACACCCGAGGATCACATATGCGTATTTTTACGTAACACAAAGAGAAACTACCTAATTCTATCAAACTTATATATTTTTCTGAAATCGAAGTGTTATCTTGTCTTCTGCAACGGGTTATTTTGATGCACCCTGTATATATTTTTTCGATGTCAGAGCAAAATATGTTGTTTTCATATTCTACACATCAAGATAGGTAGGAAAAGCACAAATTAGCAGAATAAAAATAAAATAATGAAGTTATAAACATATATTCTACATGAACGACTTTAACCCTTACCTTTTCAATGAGATCACATGACGCACACCTTCTGTCAAAAATTGATTCGAATTACCACGGAGCTATTCAATTTTCTTTTAATTTTCTTATTTCACGTAAAAATGTTGGCTGGCAACCGCCTAACAATATATTATATGTCATTATGTGCATATTGAATTGTTACTAATTGTCGTGTATTATAATCTGTTTTGGTCTATATCTTAAGAACCATTTAACATATTTTCACGAAATAAAGCTCAAACTCGAGTACCAGCACTTCTCTCATAGCGGTCGCAAACCCGGGTCCCTATGGCTGATAAAAGGTACCTTATCCTGTACCATGTTTGTTACTACTTTATTCTTTTTTTCAAAATAACGCATATTTCACTGCATTTCCCTACACTGACACACCACTAGGTTGCTTGCATATGACACCCGAGGATCACATATGCGTATTTTTACGTAACACAAAGAGAAACTACCTAATTCTATCAAACTTATATATTTTTCTGAAATCGAAGTGTTATTTTGTCCTCTGCAGCGCTATATTTTGATGCACCCTGTATATATATTTTCGATGTCAGAACAAAATATGTTGTTTTCATATTCTACACATCAGGACATGTACGAAAAGCACAAATTAGCAGAATAAAAATAAAATAATGAAGTTATAAACATATATTCTACATGAACGACTTTAACCCTTACCTTTTCAATGAGATCACATGACGCACACCTTCTGTCAAAAATTGATTCGAATTACCACGGAGCTATTCAATTTTGTTTTAATTTTCTTATTTCACGTAAAAATGTTGGCTGGCAACCGCCTAACAATATATTATATGTCATTATGTGCATATTGAATTGTTACTAATTGTCGTGTATTATAATCTGTTTTGGTCTATATCTTAAGAACCATTTAACATATTTTCACGAAATAAAGCTCAAACTCGAGTACCAGCACTTCTCTCATAGCGGTCGCAAACCCGGCTCCCTATGGCTGAAAAAAAGTACGTTATCCTGTACCATGTTTGTTACTACTTTATTCTTTTTTTCAAAATAACGCATATTTCACTGCATTTCCCTACACTGACACACCACTAGGTTGCTTGCATATGACACCCGAGGATCACATATGCGTATTTTTACGTAACACAAAGAGAAACTACCTAATTCTATCAAACTTATATATTTTTCTGAAATCGAAGTGTTATCATGTCTTCTACAACGGGTTATTTTGATGCACCCTGTATATATATTTTCGATGTCAGAGCAAAATATGTTGTTTTCATATTCTACACATCAAGATAGGTAGGAAAAGCACAAATTAGCAGAATAAAAATAAAATAATGAAGTTATAAACATATATTCTACATGAACGACTTTAACCCTTACCTTTTCAATGAGATCACATGACGCACACCTTCTGTCAAAAATTGATTCGAATTACCACGGAGCTATTCAATTTTGTTTTAATTTTCTTATTTCACGTAAAAATGTTGGCTGGCAACCGCCTAACAATATATTATATGTCATTATGTGCATATTGAATTGTTACTAATTGTCGTGTATTATAATCTGTTTTGGTCTATATCTTAAGAACCATTTAACATATTTTCACGAAATAAAGCTCAAACTCGAGTACCAGCACTTCTCTCATAGCGGTCGCAAACCCGGGTCCCTATGGCTGATAAAAGGTACCTTATCCTGTACCATGTTTGTTACTACTTTATTCTTTTTTTCAAAATAACGCATATTTCACTGCATTTCCCTACACTGACACACCACTAGGTTGCTTGCATATGACACCCGAGGATCACATATGCGTATTTTTACGTAACACAAAGAGGAACTACCTAATTCTATCAAACTTATATATTTTTCTGAAATCGAAGTGTTATTTTGTCTTCTGCAGCGGGTTATTTTGATGCACCCTGTATATATATTTTCGATGTCAGAACAAAATATGTTGTTTTCATATTCTACACATCAGGACATGTACGAAAAGCACAAATTAGCAGAATAAAAATAAAATAATGAAGTTATAAACATATATTCTACATGAACGACTTTAACCCTTACCTTTTCAATGAGATCACATGACGCACACCTTCTGTCAAAAATTGATTCCAATTACCACGGAGCTATTCAATTTTGTTTTAATTTTCTTATTTCACGTAAAAATGTTGGCTGGCAACCGCCTAACAATATATTATATGTCATTATGTGCATATTGAATTGTTACTAATTGTCGTGTATTATAATCTGTTTTGGTCTATATCTTAAGAACCATTTAACATATTTTCACGAAATAAAGCTCAAACTCGAGTACCAGCACTTCTCTCATAGCGGTCGCAAACCCGGGTCCCTATGGCTGAAAAAAGGTACGTTATCCTGTACCATGTTTGTTACTACTTTATTCTTTTTTTCAAAATAACGCATATTTCACTGCATTTCCCTACACTGACACACCACTAGGTTGCTTGCATATGACACCCGAGGATCACATATGCGTATTTTTACGTAACACAAAGAGAAACTACCTAATTCTATCAAACTTATATATTTTTCTGAAATCGAAGTGTTATCTTGTCTTCTGCAACGGGTTATTTTGATGCACCCTGTATATATATTTTCAATGTTAGAACAAAAAAAATGTTTTCATATTCTACACATCAGGATAGGTACGAAAGGCACAAATTAGCAGAAAAAGCATAAAATAATGAAGTTAGAAACAAATATTCTATATGAACGACTATAACCCTTACCTTTTCTATGAGATCACATGACGCACACCTTCTGTCAAAAATTGATTCCAATTACCACGGAGCTATTCAATTTTGTTTTAATTTTCTTATTTCACGTAAAAATGTTGGCTGGCAACCGCCTAACAATATATTATATGTCATTATGTGCATATTGAATTGTTACTAATTGTCGTGTATTATAATCTGTTTTGGTCTATATCTTAAGAACCATTTAACATATTTTCACGAAATAAAGCTCAAACTCGAGTACCAGCACTTCTCTCATAGAGGACGTAAACCCGGGTCCCTATGGCTGAAAAAAGGTACCTTATCCTGTACCATGTTTGTTACTACTTTATTCTTTTTTTCAAAATAACGCATATTTCACTGCATTTCCCTACACTGACACACCACTAGGTTGCTTGCATATGACACCCGAGGATCACATATGCGTATTTTTACGTAACACAAAGAGAAACTACCTAATTCTATCAAACTTATATATTTTTCTGAAATCGAAGTGTTATTTTGTCTTCTGCAGCGCTATATTTTGATGCACCCTGTATATATATTTTCGATGTCAGAACAAAATATGTTGTTTTCATATTCTACACATCAGGACATGTACGAAAAGCACAAATTAGCAGAATAAAAATAAAATAATGAAGTTATAAACATATATTCTACATGAACGACTTTAACCCTTACCTTTTCAATGAGATCACATGACGCACACCTTCTGTCAAAAATTGATTCGAATTACCACGGAGCTATTCAATTTTGTTTTAATTTTCTTATTTCACGTAAAAATGTTGGCTGGCAACCGCCTAACAATATATTATATGTCATTATGTGCATATTGAATTGTTACTAATTGTCGTGTATTATAATCTGTTTTGGTCTATATCTTAAGAACCATTTAACATATTTTCACGAAATAAAGCTCAAACTCGAGTACCAGCACTTCTCTCATAGCGGTCGCAAACCCGGCTCCCTATGGCTGAAAAAAAGTACGTTATCCTGTACCATGTTTGTTACTACTTTATTCTTTTTTTCAAAATAACGCATATTTCACTGCATTTCCCTACACTGACACACCACTAGGTTGCTTGCATATGACACCCGAGGATCACATATGCGTATTTTTACGTAACACAAAGAGAAACTACCTAATTCTATCAAACTTATATATTTTTCTGAAATCGAAGTGTTATCTTGTCTTCTACAACGGGTTATTTTGATGCACCCTGTATATATATTTTCGATGTCAGAGCAAAATATGTTGTTTTCATATTCTACACATCAAGATAGGTAGGAAAAGCACAAATTAGCAGAATAAAAATAAAATAATGAAGTTAGAAACATATATTCTACATGAACGACTTTAACCCTTACCTTTTCAATGAGATCACATGACGCACACCTTCTGTCAAAAATTGATTCCAATTACCACGGAGCTATTCAATTTTGTTTTAATTTTCTTATTTCACGTAAAAATGTTGGCTGGCAACCGCCTAACAATATATTATATGTCATTATGTGCATATTGAATTGTTACTAATTGTCGTGTATTATAATCTGTTTTGGTCTATATCTTAAGAACCATTTAACATATTTTCACGAAATAAAGCTCAAACTCGAGTACCAGCACTTCTCTCATAGCGGTCGCAAACCCGGGTCCCTATGGCTGATAAAAGGTACCTTATCCTGTACCATGTTTGTTACTACTTTATTCTTTTTTTCAAAATAACGCATATTTCACTGCATTTCCCTACACTGACACACCACTAGGTTGCTTGCATATGACACCCGAGGATCACATATGCGTATTTTTACGTAACACAAAGAGAAACTACCTAATTCTATCAAACTTATATATTTTTCTGAAATCGAAGTGTTATCTTGTCTTCTGCAACGGGTTATTTTGATGCACCCTGTATATATATTTTCAATGTTAGAACAAAAAAAATGTTTTCATATTCTACACATCAGGATAGGTACGAAAGGCACAAATTAGCAGAAAAAGCATAAAATAATGAAGTTAGAAACAAATATTCTATATGAACGACTATAACCCTTACCTTTTCTATGAGATCACATGACGCACACCTTCTGTCAAAAATTGATTCCAATTACCACGGAGCTATTCAATTTTGTTTTAATTTTCTTATTTCACGTAAAAATGTTGGCTGGCAACCGCCTAACAATATATTATATGTCATTATGTGCATATTGAATTGTTACTAATTGTCGTGTATATAATCTGTTTTGGTCTATATCTTAAGAACCATTTAACATATTTTCACGAAATAAAGCTCAAACTCGAGTACCAGCACTTCTCTCATAGCGGTCGCAAACCCGGGTCCCTATGGCTGAAAAAAAGTACGTTATCCTGTACCATGTTTGTTACTACTTTATTCTTTTTTTCAAAATAACGCATATTTCACTGTATTTCCCTACACTGACACACCACTACGTTGCTTGCATATGACACCCGAGGATCACATATGCGTATTTTTACGTAACACAAAGAGAAACTACCTAATTCTATCAAACTTATATATTTTTCTGAAATCGAAGTGTTATTTTGTCTTCTGCAGCGCTATACTTTGATGCACCCTGTATATATATTTTCGATGTCAGAGCAAAATATGTTGTTTTCATATTCTACACATCAAGATAGGTAGGAAAAGCACAAATTAGCAGAATAAAAATAAAATAATGAAGTTAGAAACATATATTCTACATGAACGACTTTAACCCTTACCTTTTCAATGAGATCACATGACGCACACCTTCTGTCAAAAATTGATTCCAATTACCACGGAGCTATTCAATTTTGTTTCAATTTTCTTATTTCACGTAAAAATGTTGGCTGGCAACCGCCTAACAATATATTATATGTCATTATGTGCATATTGAATTGTTACTAATTGTCGTGTATTATAATCTGTTTTGGTCTATATCTTAAGAACCATTTAACATATTTTCACGAAATAAAGCTCAAACTCGAGTACCAGCACTTCTCTCATAGAGGTCGTAAACCCGGGTCCCTATGGCTGATAAAAGGTACCTTATCCTGTACCATGTTTGTTACTACTTTATTCTTTTTTTCAAAATAACGCATATTTCACTGCATTTCCCTACACTGACACACCACTATGTTGCTTGCATATGACACCCGAGGATCACATATGCGTATTTTTACGTAACACAAAGAGAAACTACCTAATTCTATCAAACTTATATATTTTTCTGAAATCGAAGTGTTATTTTGTCTTCTGCAGCGCTATATTTTGATGCACCCTGTATATATATTTTCGATGTCAGAACAAAATATGTTGTTTTCATATTCTACACATCAGGACATGTACGAAAAGAACAAATTAGCAGAATAAAAATAAAATAATGAAGTTATAAACATATATTCTACATGAACGACTTTAACCCTTACCTTTTCAATGAGATCACATGACGCACACCTTCTGTCAAAAATTGATTCCAATTACCACGGAGCTATTCAATTTTGTTTTAATTTTCTTATTTCACGTAAAAATGTTGGCTGGCAACCGCCTAACAATATATTATATGTCATTATGTGCATATTGAATTGTTACTAATTGTCGTGTATTATAATCTGTTTTGGTCTATATCTTAAGAACCATTTAACATATTTTCACGAAATAAAGCTCAAACTCGAGTACCAGCACTTCTCTCATAGCGGTCGCAAACCCGGGTCCCTATGGCTGAAAAAAAGTACGTTATCCTGTACCATGTTTGTTACTACTTTATTCTTTTTTTCAAAATAACGCATATTTCACTGCATTTCCCTACACTGACACACCACTAGGTTGCTTGCATATGACACCCGAGGATCACATATGCGTATTTTTACGTAACACAAAGAGAAACTACCTAATTCTATCAAACTTATATATTTTTCTGAAATCGAAGTGTTATCTTGTCTTCTGCAACGGGTTATTTTGATGCACCCTGTATATATTTTTTCGATGTCAGAGCAAAATATGTTGTTTTCATATTCTACACATCAAGATAGGTAGGAAAAGCACAAATTAGCAGAATAAAAATAAAATAATGAAGTTATAAACATATATTCTACATGAACGACTTTAACCCTTACCTTTTCAATGAGATCACATGACGCACACCTTCTGTCAAAAATTGATTCGAATTACCACGGAGCTATTCAATTTTCTTTTAATTTTCTTATTTCACGTAAAAATGTTGGCTGGCAACCGCCTAACAATATATTATATGTCATTATGTGCATATTGAATTGTTACTAATTGTCGTGTATTATAATCTGTTTTGGTCTATATCTTAAGAACCATTTAACATATTTTCACGAAATAAAGCTCAAACTCGAGTACCAGCACTTCTCTCATAGCGGTCGCAAACCCGGGTCCCTATGGCTGATAAAAGGTACCTTATCCTGTACCATGTTTGTTACTACTTTATTCTTTTTTTCAAAATAACGCATATTTCACTGCATTTCCCTACACTGACACACCACTAGGTTGCTTGCATATGACACCCGAGGATCACATATGCGTATTTTTACGTAACACAAAGAGAAACTACCTAATTCTATCAAACTTATATATTTTTCTGAAATCGAAGTGTTATTTTGTCCTCTGCAGCGCTATATTTTGATGCACCCTGTATATATATTTTCGATGTCAGAACAAAATATGTTGTTTTCATATTCTACACATCAGGACATGTACGAAAAGCACAAATTAGCAGAATAAAAATAAAATAATGAAGTTATAAACATATATTCTACATGAACGACTTTAACCCTTACCTTTTCAATGAGATCACATGACGCACACCTTCTGTCAAAAATTGATTCGAATTACCACGGAGCTATTCAATTTTGTTTTAATTTTCTTATTTCACGTAAAAATGTTGGCTGGCAACCGCCTAACAATATATTATATGTCATTATGTGCATATTGAATTGTTACTAATTGTCGTGTATTATAATCTGTTTTGGTCTATATCTTAAGAACCATTTAACATATTTTCACGAAATAAAGCTCAAACTCGAGTACCAGCACTTCTCTCATAGCGGTCGCAAACCCGGCTCCCTATGGCTGAAAAAAAGTACGTTATCCTGTACCATGTTTGTTACTACTTTATTCTTTTTTTCAAAATAACGCATATTTCACTGCATTTCCCTACACTGACACACCACTAGGTTGCTTGCATATGACACCCGAGGATCACATATGCGTATTTTTACGTAACACAAAGAGAAACTACCTAATTCTATCAAACTTATATATTTTTCTGAAATCGAAGTGTTATCATGTCTTCTACAACGGGTTATTTTGATGCACCCTGTATATATATTTTCGATGTCAGAGCAAAATATGTTGTTTTCATATTCTACACATCAAGATAGGTAGGAAAAGCACAAATTAGCAGAATAAAAATAAAATAATGAAGTTAGAAACATATATTCTACATGAACGACTTTAACCCTTACCTTTTCAATGAGATCACATGACGCACACCTTCTGTCAAAAATTGATTCCAATTACCACGGAGCTATTCAATTTTGTTTTAATTTTCTTATTTCACGTAAAAATGTTGGCTGGCAACCGCCTAACAATATATTATATGTCATTATGTGCATATTGAATTGTTACTAATTGTCGTGTATTATAATCTGTTTTGGTCTATATCTTAAGAACCATTTAACATATTTTCACGAAATAAAGCTCAAACTCGAGTACCAGCACTTCTCTCATAGCGGTCGCAAACCCGGGTCCCTATGGCTGATAAAAGGTACCTTATCCTGTACCATGTTTGTTACTACTTTATTCTTTTTTTCAAAATAACGCATATTTCACTGCATTTCCCTACACTGACACACCACTAGGTTGCTTGCATATGACACCCGAGGATCACATATGCGTATTTTTACGTAACACAAAGAGGAACTACCTAATTCTATCAAACTTATATATTTTTCTGAAATCGAAGTGTTATTTTGTCTTCTGCAGCGGGTTATTTTGATGCACCCTGTATATATATTTTCGATGTCAGAACAAAATATGTTGTTTTCATATTCTACACATCAGGACATGTACGAAAAGCACAAATTAGCAGAATAAAAATAAAATAATGAAGTTATAAACATATATTCTACATGAACGACTTTAACCCTTACCTTTTCAATGAGATCACATGACGCACACCTTCTGTCAAAAATTGATTCCAATTACCACGGAGCTATTCAATTTTGTTTTAATTTTCTTATTTCACGTAAAAATGTTGGCTGGCAACCGCCTAACAATATATTATATGTCATTATGTGCATATTGAATTGTTACTAATTGTCGTGTATTATAATCTGTTTTGGTCTATATCTTAAGAACCATTTAACATATTTTCACGAAATAAAGCTCAAACTCGAGTACCAGCACTTCTCTCATAGCGGTCCCTAACCCGGGTCCCTATGGCTGAAAAAAAGTACGTTATCCTGTACCATGTTTGTTACTACTTTATTCTTTTTTTCAAAATAACGCATATTTCACTGCATTTCCCTACACTGACACACCACTAGGTTGCTTGCATATGACACCCGAGGATCACATATGCGTATTTTTACGTAACACAAAGAGAAACTACCTAATTCTATCAAACTTATATATTTTTCTGAAATCGAAGTGTTATCTTGTCTTCTGCAACGGGTTATTTTGATGCACCCTGTATATATATTTTCAATGTTAGACAAAAAAAAATGTTTTCATATTCTACACATCAGGATAGGTACGAAAGGCACAAATTAGCAGAAAAAGCATAAAATAATGAAGTTAGAAACAAATATTCTATATGAACGACTATAACCCTTAAGTTTTCTATGAGATCACATGACGCACACCTTCTGTCAAAAATTGATTCCAATTACCACGGAGCTATTCAATTTTGTTTTAATTTTCTTATTTCACGTAAAAATGTTGGCTGGCAACCGCCTAACAATATATTATATGTCATTATGTGCATATTGAATTGTTACTAATTGTCGTGTATTATAATCTGTTTTGGTCTATATCTTAAGAACCATTTAACATATTTTCACGAAATAAAGCTCAAACTCGAGTACCAGCACTTCTCTCATAGCGGTCGCAAACCCGGGTCCCTATGGCTGAAAAAAGGTACGTTATCCTGTACCATGTTTGTTACTACTTTATTCTTTTTTTCAAAATAACGCATATTTCACTGCATTTCCCTACACTGACACACCACTAGGTTGCTTGCATATGACACCCGAGGATCACATATGCGTATTTTTACGTAACACAAAGAGAAACTACCTAATTCTATCAAACTTATATATTTTTCTGAAATCGAAGTGTTATCTTGTCTTCTGCAACGGGTTATTTTGATGCACCCTGTATATATATTTTCAATGTTAGAACAAAAAAAATGTTTTCATATTCTACACATCAGGATAGGTACGAAAGGCACAAATTAGCAGAAAAAGCATAAAATAATGAAGTTAGAAACAAATATTCTATATGAACGACTATAACCCTTACCTTTTCTATGAGATCACATGACGCACACCTTCTGTCAAAAATTGATTCCAATTACCACGGAGCTATTCAATTTTGTTTTAATTTTCTTATTTCACGTAAAAATGTTGGCTGGCAACCGCCTAACAATATATTATATGTCATTATGTGCATATTGAATTGTTACTAATTGTCGTGTATTATAATCTGTTTTGGTCTATATCTTAAGAACCATTTAACATATTTTCACGAAATAAAGCTCAAACTCGAGTACCAGCACTTCTCTCATAGAGGACGTAAACCCGGGTCCCTATGGCTGAAAAAAGGTACCTTATCCTGTACCATGTTTGTTACTACTTTATTCTTTTTTTCAAAATAACGCATATTTCACTGCATTTCCCTACACTGACACACCACTAGGTTGCTTGCATATGACACCCGAGGATCACATATGCGTATTTTTACGTAACACAAAGAGAAACTACCTAATTCTATCAAACTTATATATTTTTCTGAAATCGAAGTGTTATTTTGTCTTCTGCAGCGCTATATTTTGATGCACCCTGTATATATATTTTCGATGTCAGAACAAAATATGTTGTTTTCATATTCTACACATCAGGACATGTACGAAAAGCACAAATTAGCAGAATAAAAATAAAATAATGAAGTTATAAACATATATTCTACATGAACGACTTTAACCCTTACCTTTTCAATGAGATCACATGACGCACACCTTCTGTCAAAAATTGATTCGAATTACCACGGAGCTATTCAATTTTGTTTTAATTTTCTTATTTCACGTAAAAATGTTGGCTGGCAACCGCCTAACAATATATTATATGTCATTATGTGCATATTGAATTGTTACTAATTGTCGTGTATTATAATCTGTTTTGGTCTATATCTTAAGAACCATTTAACATATTTTCACGAAATAAAGCTCAAACTCGAGTACCAGCACTTCTCTCATAGCGGTCGCAAACCCGGCTCCCTATGGCTGAAAAAAAGTACGTTATCCTGTACCATGTTTGTTACTACTTTATTCTTTTTTTCAAAATAACGCATATTTCACTGCATTTCCCTACACTGACACACCACTAGGTTGCTTGCATATGACACCCGAGGATCACATATGCGTATTTTTACGTAACACAAAGAGAAACTACCTAATTCTATCAAACTTATATATTTTTCTGAAATCGAAGTGTTATCTTGTCTTCTACAACGGGTTATTTTGATGCACCCTGTATATATATTTTCGATGTCAGAGCAAAATATGTTGTTTTCATATTCTACACATCAAGATAGGTAGGAAAAGCACAAATTAGCAGAATAAAAATAAAATAATGAAGTTAGAAACATATATTCTACATGAACGACTTTAACCCTTACCTTTTCAATGAGATCACATGACGCACACCTTCTGTCAAAAATTGATTCCAATTACCACGGAGCTATTCAATTTTGTTTTAATTTTCTTATTTCACGTAAAAATGTTGGCTGGCAACCGCCTAACAATATATTATATGTCATTATGTGCATATTGAATTGTTACTAATTGTCGTGTATTATAATCTGTTTTGGTCTATATCTTAAGAACCATTTAACATATTTTCACGAAATAAAGCTCAAACTCGAGTACCAGCACTTCTCTCATAGCGGTCGCAAACCCGGGTCCCTATGGCTGATAAAAGGTACCTTATCCTGTACCATGTTTGTTACTACTTTATTCTTTTTTTCAAAATAACGCATATTTCACTGCATTTCCCTACACTGACACACCACTAGGTTGCTTGCATATGACACCCGAGGATCACATATGCGTATTTTTACGTAACACAAAGAGGAACTACCTAATTCTATCAAACTTATATATTTTTCTGAAATCGAAGTGTTATTTTGTCTTCTGCAGCGGGTTATTTTGATGCACCCTGTATATATATTTTCGATGTCAGAACAAAATATGTTGTTTTCATATTCTACACATCAGGACATGTACGAAAAGCACAAATTAGCAGAATAAAAATAAAATAATGAAGTTATAAACATATATTCTACATGAACGACTTTAACCCTTACCTTTTCAATGAGATCACATGACGCACACCTTCTGTCAAAAATTGATTCCAATTACCACGGAGCTATTCAATTTTGTTTTAATTTTCTTATTTCACGTAAAAATGTTGGCTGGCAACCGCCTAACAATATATTATATGTCATTATGTGCATATTGAATTGTTACTAATTGTCGTGTATTATAATCTGTTTTGGTCTATATCTTAAGAACCATTTAACATATTTTCACGAAATAAAGCTCAAACTCGAGCACCAGCACTTCTCTCATAGCGGTCGCAAACCCGGGTCCCTATGGCTGAAAAAAGGTACGTTATCCTGTACCATGTTTGTTACTACTTTATTCTTTTTTTCAAAATAACGCATATTTCACTGCATTTCCCTACACTGACACACCACTAGGTTGCTTGCATATGACACCCGAGGATCACATATGCGTATTTTTACGTAACACAAAGAGAAACTACCTAATTCTATCAAACTTATATATTTTTCTGAAATCGAAGTGTTATCTTGTCTTCTGCAACGGGTTATTTTGATGCACCCTGTATATATATTTTCAATGTTAGAACAAAAAAAATGTTTTCATATTCTACACATCAGGATAGGTACGAAAGGCACAAATTAGCAGAAAAAGCATAAAATAATGAAGTTAGAAACAAATATTCTATATGAACGACTATAACCCTTACCTTTTCTATGAGATCACATGACGCACACCTTCTGTCAAAAATTGATTCCAATTACCACGGAGCTATTCAATTTTGTTTTGATTTTCTTATTTCACGTAAAAATGTTGGCTGGCAACCGCCTAACAATATATTATATGTCATTATGTGCATATTGAATTGTTACTAATTGTCGTGTATTATAATCTGTTTTGGTCTATATCTTAAGAACCATTTAACATATTTTCACGAAATAAAGCTCAAACTCGAGTACCAGCACTTCTCTCATAGAGGACGTAAACCCGGGTCCCTATGGCTGAAAAAAGGTACCTTATCCTGTACCATGTTTGTTACTACTTTATTCTTTTTTTCAAAATAACGCATATTTCACTGCATTTCCCTACACTGACACACCACTAGGTTGCTTGCATATGACACCCGAGGATCACATATGCGTATTTTTACGTAACACAAAGAGAAACTACCTAATTCTATCAAACTTATATATTTTTCTGAAATCGAAGTGTTATTTTGTCTTCTGCAGCGCTATATTTTGATGCACCCTGTATATATATTTTCGATGTCAGAGCAAAATATGTTGTTTTCATATTCTACACATCAAGATAGGTAGGAAAAGCACAAATTTGCAGAATAAAAATAAAATAATGAAGTTAGAAACATATATTCTACATGAACGACTTTAACACTTACCTTTTCAATGAGATCACATGACGCACACCTTCTGTCAAAAATTGATTCCAATTACCACGGAGCTATTCAATTTTGTTTCAATTTTCTTATTTCACGTAAAAATGTTTTCTGGCAACCGCCTAACAATATATTATATGTCATTATGTGCATATTGAATTGTTACTAATTGTCGTGTATTATAATCTGTTTTGGTCTATATCTTAAGAACCATTTAACATATTTTCACGAAATAAAGCTCAAACTCGAGTACCAGCACTTCTCTCATAGAGGTCGTAAACACGGGTCCCTATGGCTGAAAAAAGGTACCTTATCCTGTACCATGTTTGTTACTACTTTATTCTTTTTTCAAAATAACGCATATTTCACTGCATTTCCCTACACTGACACACCACAAGGTTGCTTGCATATGACACCCGAGGATCACATATGCGTATTTTTACGTAACACAAAGAGAGACTACCTAATTCTATCAAACTTATATATTTTTCTGAAATCGAAGTGTTATTTTGTCTTCTGCAGCGCTATATTTTGATGCACCCTGTATATATATTTTCGATGTCAGAACCAAATATGTTGTTTTCATATTCTACACATCAAGATAGGTAGGAAAAGCACAAATTAGCAGAATAAAAATAAAATAATGAAGTTATAAACATATATTCTACATGAACGACTTTAACCCTTACCTTTTCAATGAGATCACATGACGCACACCTTCTGTCAAAAATTGATTCGAATTACCACGGAGCTATTCAATTTTGTTTTAATTTTCTTATTTCACGTAAAAATGTTGGCTGGCAACCGCCTAACAATATATTATATGTCATTATGTGCATATTGAATTGTTACTAATTGTCGTGTATTATAATCTGTTTTGGTCTATATCTTAAGAACCATTTAACATATTTTCACGAAATAAAGCTCAAACTCGAGTACCAGCACTTCTCTCATAGCGGTCGCAAACCCGGGTCCCTATGGCTGAAAAAAAGTACGTTATCCTGTACCATGTTTGTTACTACTTTATTCTTTTTTTCAAAATAACGCATATTTCACTGCATTTCCCTACACTGACACACCACTAGGTTGCTTGCATATGACACCCGAGGATCACATATGCGTATTTTTACGTAACACAAAGAGAAACTACCTAATTCTATCAAACTTATATATTTTTCTGAAATCGAAGTGTTATCTTGTCTTCTGCAACGGGTTATTTTGATGCACCCTGTATATATATTTTCAATGTTAGAACAAAAAAAATGTTTTCATATTCTACACATCAGGATAGGTACGAAAGGCACAAATTAGCAGAAAAAGCATAAAATAATGAAGTTAGAAACAAATATTCTATATGAACGACTATAACCCTTACCTTTTCTATGAGATCACATGACGCACACCTTCTGTCAAAAATTGATTCCAATTACCACGGAGCTATTCAATTTTGTTTTAATTTTCTTATTTCACGTAAAAATGTTGGCTGGCAACCGCCTAACAATATATTATATGTCATTATGTGCATATTGAATTGTTACTAATTGTCGTGTATTATAATCTGTTTTGGTCTATATCTTAAGAACCATTTAACATATTTTCACGAAATAAAGCTCAAACTCGAGTACCAGCACTTCTCTCATAGCGGTCGCAAACCCGGGTCCCTATGGCTGAAAAAAAGTACGTTATCCTGTACCATGTTTGTTACTACTTTATTCTTTTTTTCAAAATAACGCATATTTCACTGCATTTCCCTACACTGACACACCACTAGGTTGCTTGCATATGACACCCGAGGATCACATATGCGTATTTTTACGTAACACAAAGAGAAACTACCTAATTCTATCAAACTTATATATTTTTCTGAAATCGAAGTGTTATCTTGTCTTCTGCAACGGGTTATTTTGATGCACCCTGTATATATATTTTCGATGTCAGAGCAAAATATGTTGTTTTCATATTCTACACATCAAGATAGGTAGGAAAAGCACAAATTAGCAGAATAAAAATAAAATAATGAAGTTAGAAACATATATTCTACATGAACGACTTTAACCCTTACCTTTTCAATGAGATCACATGACGCACACCTTCTGTCAAAAATTGATTCCAATTACCACGGAGCTATTCAATTTTGTTTTAATTTTCTTATTTCACGTAAAAATGTTGGCTGGCAACCGCCTAACAATATATTATATGTCATTATGTGCATATTGAATTGTTACTAATTGTCGTGTATTATAATCTGTTTTGGTCTATATCTTAAGAACCATTTAACATATTTTCACGAAATAAAGCTCAAACTCGAGTACCAGCACTTCTCTCATAGAGGACGTAAACCCGGGTCCCTATGGCTGAAAAAAGGTACCTTATCCTGTACCATGTTTGTTACTACTTTATTCTTTTTTTCAAAATAACGCATATTTCACTGCATTTCCCTACACTGACACACCACTAGGTTGCTTGCATATGACACCCGAGGATCACATATGCGTATTTTTACGTAACACAAAGAGAAACTACCTAATTCTATCAAACTTATATATTTTTCTGAAATCGAAGTGTTATTTTGTCTTCTGCAGCGCTATATTTTGATGCACCCTGTATATATATTTTCGATGTCAGAGCAAAATATGTTGTTTTCATATTCTACACATCAAGATAGGTAGGAAAAGCACAAATTAGCAGAATAAAAATAAAATAATGAAGTTATAAACATATATTCTACATGAACGACTTTAACCCTTACCTTTTCAATGAGATCACATGACGCACACCTTCTGTCAAAAATTGATTCCAATTACCACGGAGCTATTCAATTTTGTTTTAATTTTCTTATTTCACGTAAAAATGTTGGCTGGCAACCGCCTAACAATATATTATATGTCATTATGTGCATATTGAATTGTTACTAATTGTCGTGTATTATAATCTGTTTTGGTCTATATCTTAAGAACCATTTAACATATTTTCACGAAATAAAGCTCAAACTCGAGTACCAGCACTTCTCTCATAGAGGTCGTAAACCCGGGTCCCTATGGCTGAAAAAAGGTACCTTATCCTGTACCATGTTTGTTACTACTTTATTCTTTTTTTCAAAATAACGCATATTTCACTGCATTTCCCTACACTGACACACCACTAGGTTGCTTGCATATGACACCCGAGGATCACATATGCGTATTTTTAAGTAACACAAAGAGAAACTACCTAATTCTATCAAACTTATATATTTTTCTGAAATCGAAGTGTTATTTTGTCTTCTGCAGCGCTATTTTTTGATGCACCCTGTATATATATTTTCGATGTCAGAGCAAAATATGTTGTTTTCATATTCTACACATCAAGATAGGTAGGAAAAGCACAAATTAGCAGAATAAAAATAAAATAATGAAGTTAGAAACATATATTCTACATGAACGACTTTAACCCTTACTTTTTCAATGAGATCACATGACGCACACCTTCTGTCAAAAATTGATTCCAATTACCACGGAGCTATTCAATTTTGTTTTAATTTTCTTATTTCACGTAAAAATGTTGGCTGGCAACCGCCTAACAATATATTATATGTCATTATGTGCATATTGAATTGTTACTAATTGTCGTGTATTATAATCTGTTTTGGTCTATATCTTAAGAACCATTTAACATATTTTCACGAAATAAAGCTCAAACTCGAGTACCAGCACTTCTCTCATAGCGGTCGCAAACCCGGTCCGTATGGCTGAAAAAAAGTACGTTATCCTGTACCATGTTTGTTACTACTTTATTCTTTTTTTCAAAATAACGCATATTTCACTGCATTTCCCTACACTGACACACCACTAGGTTGCTTGCATATGACACCCGAGGATCACATATGCGTATTTTTACGTAACACAAAGAGAAACTACCTAATTCTATCAAACTTATATATTTTTCTGAAATCGAAGTGTTATCTTGTCTTCTGCAACGGGTTATTTTGATGCACCCTGTATATATATTTTCAATGTTAGAACAAAAAAAATGTTTTCATATTCTACACATCAGGATAGGTACGAAAGGCACAAATTAGCAGAAAAAGCATAAAATAATGAAGTTAGAAACAAATATTCTATATGAACGACTATAACCCTTACCTTTTCTATGAGATCACATGACGCACACCTTCTGTCAAAAATTGATTCCAATTACCACGGAGCTATTCAATTTTGTTTTAATTTTCTTATTTAACGTAAAAATGTTGGCTGGCAACCGCCTAACTATATATTATATGTCATTATGTGCATATTGAATTGTTACTAATTGTCGTGTATTATAATCTGTTTTGGTCTATATCTTAAGAACCATTTAACATATTTTCACGAAATAAAGCTCAAACTCGAGTACCAGCACTTCTCTCATAGAGGACGTAAACCCGGGTCCCTATGGCTGAAAAAAGGTACCTTATCCTGTACCATGTTTGTTACTACTTTATTCTTTTTTTCAAAATAACGCATATTTCACTGCATTTCCCTACACTGACACACCACTAGGTTGCTTGCATATGACACCCGAGGATCACATATGCGTATTTTTACGTAACACAAAGAGAAACTACCTAATTCTATCAAACTTATATATTTTTCTGAAATCGAAGTGTTATTTTGTCTTCTGCAGCGCTATATTTTGATGCACCCTGTATATATATTTTCGATGTCAGAGCAAAATATGTTGTTTTCATATTCTACACATCAAGATAGGTAGGAAAAGCACAAATTAGCAGAATAAAAATAAAATAATGAAGTTAGAAACATATATTCTACATGAACGACTTTAACCCTTACCTTTTCAATGAGATCACATGACGCACACCTTCTGTCAAAAATTGATTCCAATTACCACGGAGCTATTCAATTTTGTTTCAATTTTCTTATTTCACGTAAAAATGTTTTCTGGCAACCGCCTAACAATATATTATATGTCATTATGTGCATATTGAATTGTTACTAATTGTCGTGTATTATAATCTGTTTTGGTCTATATCTTAAGAACCATTTAACATATTTTCACGAAATAAAGCTCAAACTCGAGTACCAGCACTTCTCTCATAGAGGTCGTAAACCCGGGTCCCTATGGCTGAAAAAAGGTACCTTATCCTGTACCATGTTTGTTACTACTTTATTCTTTTTTCAAAATAACGTATATTTCACTGCATTTCCCTACACTGACACACCACAAGGTTGCTTGCATATGACACCCGAGGATCACATATGCGTATTTTTACGTAACACAAAGAGAGACTACCTAATTCTATCAAACTTATATATTTTTCTGAAATCGAAGTGTTATTTTGTCTTCTGCAGCGCTATATTTTGATGCACCCTGTATATATATTTTCGATGTCAGAACCAAATATGTTGTTTTCATATTCTACACATCAAGATAGGTAGGAAGAGCACAAATTAGCAGAATAAAAATAAAATAATGAAGTTATAAACATATATTCTACATGAACGACTTTAACCCTTTCCTTTTCAATGAGATCACATGACGCACACCTTCTGTCAAAAATTGATTCCAATTACCACGGAGCTATTCAATTTTGTTTTAATTTTCTTATTTCACGTAAAAATGTTGGCTGGCAACCGCCTAACAATATATTATATGTCATTATTAGCATATTGAATTGTTACTAATTGTCGTGTATTATAATCTGTTGTGGTCTATATCTTAAGAACCATTTAACATATTTTCACGAAATAAAGCTCAAACTCGAGTACCAGCACTTCTCTCATAGCGGTCCCTAACCCGGGTCCCTATGGCTGAAAAAAAGTACGTTATCCTGTACCATGTTTGTTACTACTTTATTCTTTTTTTCAAAATAACGCATATTTCACTGCATTTCCCTACACTGACACACCACTAGGTTGCTTGCATATGACACCCGAGGATCACATATGCGTATTTTTACGTAACACAAAGAGAAACTACCTAATTCTATCAAACTTATATATTTTTCTGAAATCGAATTGTTATCTTGTCTTCTGCAACGGGTTATTTTGATGCACCCTGTATATATATTTTCAATGTTAGACAAAAAAAAATGTTTTCATATTCTACACATCAGGATAGGTACGAAAGGCACAAATTAGCAGAAAAAGCATAAAATAATGAAGTTAGAAACAAATATTCTATATGAACGACTATAACCCTTAAGTTTTCTATGAGATCACATGACGCACACCTTCTGTCAAAAATTGATTCCAATTACCACGGAGCTATTCAATTTTGTTTTAGTTTTCTTATTTCACGTAAAAATGTTGGCTGGCAACCGCCTAACAATATATTATATGTCATTATGTGCATATTGAATTGTTACTAATTGTCGTGTATTATAATCTGTTTTGGTCTATATCTTAAGAACCATTTAACATATTTTCACGAAATAAAGCTCAAACTCGAGTACCAGCACTTCTCTCATAGAGGACGTAAACCCGGGTCCCTATGGCTGAAAAAAGGTACCTTATCCTGTACCATGTTTGTTACTACTTTATTCTTTTTTTCAAAATAATGCATATTTCACTGCATTTCCCTACACTGACACACCACTAGGTTGCTTGCATATGACACCCGAGGATCACATATGCGTATTTTTACGTAACACAAAGAGAAACTACCTAATTCTATCAAACTTATATATTTTTCTGAAATCGAAGTGTTATTTTGTCTTCTGCAGCGCTATATTTTGATGCACCCTGTATATATATTTTCGATGTCAGAGCAAAATATGTTGTTTTCATATTCTACACATCAAGATAGGTAGGAAAAGCACAAATTAGCAGAATAAAAATAAAATAATGAAGTTAGAAACATATATTCTACATGAACGACTTTAACCCTTACCTTTTCAATGAGATCACATGACGCACACCTTCTGTCAAAAATTGATTCCAATTACCACGGAGCTATTCAATTTTGTTTTAATTTTCTTATTTCACGTAAAAATGTTGGCTGGCAACCGCCTAACAATATATTATATGTCATTATGTGCATATTGAATTGTTACTAATTGTCGTGTATTATAATCTGTTTTGGTCTATATCTTAAGAACCATTTAACATATTTTCACGAAATAAAGCTCAAACTCGAGTACCAGCACTTCTCTCATAGAGGTCGTAAACCCGGGTCCCTATGGCTGAAAAAAGGTACCTTATCCTGTACCATGTTTGTTACTACTTTATTCTTTTTTTCAAAATAACGCATATTTCACTGCATTTCCCTACACTGACACACCACTAGGTTGCTTGCATATGACACCCGAGGATCACATATGCGTATTTTTAAGTAACACAAAGAGAAACTACCTAATTCTATCAAACTTATATATTTTTCTGAAATCGAAGTGTTATTTTGTCTTCTGCAGCGCTATTTTTTGATGCACCCTGTATATATATTTTCGATGTCAGAGCAAAATATGTTGTTTTCATATTCTACACATCAAGATAGGTAGGAAAAGCACAAATTAGCAGAATAAAAATAAAATAATGAAGTTAGAAACATATATTCTACATGAACGACTTTAACCCTTACTTTTTCAATGAGATCACATGACGCACACCTTCTGTCAAAAATTGATTCCAATTACCACGGAGCTATTCAATTTTGTTTTAATTTTCTTATTTCACGTAAAAATGTTGGCTGGCAACCGCCTAACAATATATTATATGTCATTATGTGCATATTGAATTGTTACTAATTGTCGTGTATTATAATCTGTTTTGGTCTATATCTTAAGAACCATTTAACATATTTTCACGAAATAAAGCTCAAACTCGAGTACCAGCACTTCTCTCATAGCGGTCGCAAACCCGGTCCGTATGGCTGAAAAAAAGTACGTTATCCTGTACCATGTTTGTTACTACTTTATTCTTTTTTTCAAAATAACGCATATTTCACTGCATTTCCCTACACTGACACACCACTAGGTTGCTTGCATATGACACCCGAGGATCACATATGCGTATTTTTACGTAACACAAAGAGAAACTACCTAATTCTATCAAACTTATATATTTTTCTGAAATCGAAGTGTTATCTTGTCTTCTGCAACGGGTTATTTTGATGCACCCTGTATATATATTTTCAATGTTAGAACAAAAAAAATGTTTTCATATTCTACACATCAGGATAGGTACGAAAGGCACAAATTAGCAGAAAAAGCATAAAATAATGAAGTTAGAAACAAATATTCTATATGAACGACTATAACCCTTACCTTTTCTATGAGATCACATGACGCACACCTTCTGTCAAAAATTGATTCCAATTACCACGGAGCTATTCAATTTTGTTTTAATTTTCTTATTTAACGTAAAAATGTTGGCTGGCAACCGCCTAACTATATATTATATGTCATTATGTGCATATTGAATTGTTACTAATTGTCGTGTATTATAATCTGTTTTGGTCTATATCTTAAGAACCATTTAACATATTTTCACGAAATAAAGCTCAAACTCGAGTACCAGCACTTCTCTCATAGAGGACGTAAACCCGGGTCCCTATGGCTGAAAAAAGGTACCTTATCCTGTACCATGTTTGTTACTACTTTATTCTTTTTTTCAAAATAACGCATATTTCACTGCATTTCCCTACACTGACACACCACTAGGTTGCTTGCATATGACACCCGAGGATCACATATGCGTATTTTTACGTAACACAAAGAGAAACTACCTAATTCTATCAAACTTATATATTTTTCTGAAATCGAAGTGTTATTTTGTCTTCTGCAGCGCTATATTTTGATGCACCCTGTATATATATTTTCGATGTCAGAGCAAAATATGTTGTTTTCATATTCTACACATCAAGATAGGTAGGAAAAGCACAAATTAGCAGAATAAAAATAAAATAATGAAGTTAGAAACATATATTCTACATGAACGACTTTAACCCTTACCTTTTCAATGAGATCACATGACGCACACCTTCTGTCAAAAATTGATTCCAATTACCACGGAGCTATTCAATTTTGTTTCAATTTTCTTATTTCACGTAAAAATGTTTTCTGGCAACCGCCTAACAATATATTATATGTCATTATGTGCATATTGAATTGTTACTAATTGTCGTGTATTATAATCTGTTTTGGTCTATATCTTAAGAACCATTTAACATATTTTCACGAAATAAAGCTCAAACTCGAGTACCAGCACTTCTCTCATAGAGGTCGTAAACCCGGGTCCCTATGGCTGAAAAAAGGTACCTTATCCTGTACCATGTTTGTTACTACTTTATTCTTTTTTCAAAATAACGTATATTTCACTGCATTTCCCTACACTGACACACCACAAGGTTGCTTGCATATGACACCCGAGGATCACATATGCGTATTTTTACGTAACACAAAGAGAGACTACCTAATTCTATCAAACTTATATATTTTTCTGAAATCGAAGTGTTATTTTGTCTTCTGCAGCGCTATATTTTGATGCACCCTGTATATATATTTTCGATGTCAGAACCAAATATGTTGTTTTCATATTCTACACATCAAGATAGGTAGGAAGAGCACAAATTAGCAGAATAAAAATAAAATAATGAAGTTATAAACATATATTCTACATGAACGACTTTAACCCTTTCCTTTTCAATGAGATCACATGACGCACACCTTCTGTCAAAAATTGATTCCAATTACCACGGAGCTATTCAATTTTGTTTTAATTTTCTTATTTCACGTAAAAATGTTGGCTGGCAACCGCCTAACAATATATTATATGTCATTATTAGCATATTGAATTGTTACTAATTGTCGTGTATTATAATCTGTTGTGGTCTATATCTTAAGAACCATTTAACATATTTTCACGAAATAAAGCTCAAACTCGAGTACCAGCACTTCTCTCATAGCGGTCCCTAACCCGGGTCCCTATGGCTGAAAAAAAGTACGTTATCCTGTACCATGTTTGTTACTACTTTATTCTTTTTTTCAAAATAACGCATATTTCACTGCATTTCCCTACACTGACACACCACTAGGTTGCTTGCATATGACACCCGAGGATCACATATGCGTATTTTTACGTAACACAAAGAGAAACTACCTAATTCTATCAAACTTATATATTTTTCTGAAATCGAATTGTTATCTTGTCTTCTGCAACGGGTTATTTTGATGCACCCTGTATATATATTTTCAATGTTAGACAAAAAAAAATGTTTTCATATTCTACACATCAGGATAGGTACGAAAGGCACAAATTAGCAGAAAAAGCATAAAATAATGAAGTTAGAAACAAATATTCTATATGAACGACTATAACCCTTAAGTTTTCTATGAGATCACATGACGCACACCTTCTGTCAAAAATTGATTCCAATTACCACGGAGCTATTCAATTTTGTTTTAGTTTTCTTATTTCACGTAAAAATGTTGGCTGGCAACCGCCTAACAATATATTATATGTCATTATGTGCATATTGAATTGTTACTAATTGTCGTGTATTATAATCTGTTTTGGTCTATATCTTAAGAACCATTTAACATATTTTCACGAAATAAAGCTCAAACTCGAGTACCAGCACTTCTCTCATAGAGGACGTAAACCCGGGTCCCTATGGCTGAAAAAAGGTACCTTATCCTGTACCATGTTTGTTACTACTTTATTCTTTTTTTCAAAATAATGCATATTTCACTGCATTTCCCTACACTGACACACCACTAGGTTGCTTGCATATGACACCCGAGGATCACATATGCGTATTTTTACGTAACACAAAGAGAAACTACCTAATTCTATCAAACTTATATATTTTTCTGAAATCGAAGTGTTATTTTGTCTTCTGCAGCGCTATATTTTGATGCACCCTGTATATATATTTTCGATGTCAGAGCAAAATATGTTGTTTTCATATTCTACACATCAAGATAGGTAGGAAAAGCACAAATTAGCAGAATAAAAATAAAATAATGAAGTTAGAAACATATATTCTACATGAACGACTTTAACCCTTACCTTTTCAATGAGATCACATGACGCACACCTTCTGTCAAAAATTGATTCCAATTACCACGGAGCTATTCAATTTTGTTTTAATTTTCTTATTTCACGTAAAAATGTTGGCTGGCAACCGCCTAACAATATATTATATGTCATTATGTGCATATTGAATTGTTACTACTTGTCGCGTATTATAATCTGTTTTGGTCTATATCTTAAGAACCATTTAACATATTTTCACGAAATAAAGCTCAAACTCGAGTACCAGCACTTCTCTCATAGAGGACGTAAACCCGGGTCCCTATGGCTGAAAAAAGGTACCTTATCCTGTACCATGTTTGTTACTACTTTATTCTTTTTTTCAAAATAACGCATATTTCACTGCATTTCCCTACACTGACACACCACTAGGTTGCTTGCATATGACACCCGAGGATCACATATGCGTATTTTTATGTAACACAAAGAGAAACTACCTAATTCTATCAAACTTATATATTTTTCTGAAATCGAAGTGTTATCTTGTCTTCTGCAACGGGTTATTTTGATGCACCCTGTATATATATTTTCAATGTTAGAACAAAAAAAAATGTTTTCATATTCTACACATCAGGATAGGTACGAAAGGCACAAATTAGCAGAAAAAGCATAAAATAATGAAGTTAGAAACAAATATTCTATATGAACGACTATAACCCTTACCTTTTCTATGAGATCACATGACGCACACCTTCTGTCAAAAATTGATTCCAATTACCACGGAGCTATTCAATTTTGTTTTAATTTTCTTATTTCACGTAAAAATGTTGGCTGGCAACCGCCTAACAATATATTATATGTCATTATGTGCATATTGAATTGTTACTAATTGTCGTGTATTATAATCTGTTTTGGTATATATCTTAAGAACCATTTAACATATTTTCACGAAATAAAGCTCAAACTCGAGTACCAGCACTTCTCTCATAGCGGTCGCAAACCCGGGTCCGTATGGCTGAAAAAAAGTACGTTATCCTGTACCATGTTTGTTACTACTTTATTCTTTTTTTCAAAATAACGCATATTTCACTGCATTTCCCTACACTGACACACCACTAAGTTGCTTGCATATGACACCCGAGGATCACATATGCGTATTTTTACGTAACACAAAGAGAAACTACCTAATTCTATCAAACTTATATATTTTTCTGAAATCGAAGTGTTATCTTGTCTTCTGCAACGGGTTATTTTGATGCACCCTGTATATATATTTTCAATGTTCGAACAAAAAAAATGTTTTCATATTCTACACATCAGGATAGGTACGAAAGGCACAAATTAGCAGAAAAAGCATAAAATAATGAAGTTAGAAACAAATATTCTATATGAACGACTATAACCCTTACCTTTTCTATGAGATCACATGACGCACACCTTCTGACAAAAATTGATTCCAATTACCACGGAGCTATTCAATTTTGTTTTAATTTTCTTATTTCACGTAAAAATGTTGGCTGGCAACCGCCTAACTATATATTATATGTCATTATGTGCATATTGAATTGTTACTAATTGTCGTGTATTATAATCTGTTTTGGTCTATATCTTAAGAACCATTTAACATATTTTCACGAAATAAAGCTCAAACTCGAGTACCAGCACTTCTCTCATAGAGGACGTAAACCCGGGTCCCTATGGCTGAAAAAAGGTACCTTATCCTGTACCATGTTTGTTACTACTTTATTCTTTTTTTCAAAATAACGCATATTTCACTGCATTTCCCTACACTGACACACCACTAGGTTGCTTGCATATGACACCCGAGGATCACATATGCGTATTTTTACGTAACACAAAGAGAAACTACCTAATTCTATCAAACTTATATATTTTTCTGAAATCGAAGTGTTATTTTGTCTTCTGCAGCGCTATATTTTGATGCACCCTGTATATATATTTTCGATGTCAGAGCAAAATATGTTGTTTTCATATTCTACACATCAAGATAGGTAGGAAAAGCACAAATTAGCAGAATAAAAATAAAATAATGAAGTTAGAAACATATATTCTACATGAACGACTTTAACCCTTACCTTTTCAATGAGATCACATGACGCACACCTTCTGTCAAAAATTGATTCCAATTACCACGGAGCTATTCAATTTTGTTTCAATTTTCTTATTTCACGTAAAAATGTTTTCTGGCAACCGCCTAACAATATATTATATGTCATTATGTGCATATTGAATTGTTACTAATTGTCGTGTATTATAATCTGTTTTGGTCTATATCTTAAGAACCATTTAACATATTTTCACGAAATAAAGCTCAAACTCGAGTACCAGCACTTCTCTCATAGAGGTCGTAAACCCGGGTCCCTATGGCTGAAAAAAGGTACCTTATCCTGTACCATGTTTGTTACTACTTTATTCTTTTTTCAAAATAACGCATATTTCACTGCATTTCCCTACACTGACACACCACAAGGTTGCTTGCATATGACACCCGAGGATCACATATGCGTATTTTTACGTAACACAAAGAGAGACTACCTAATTCTATCAAACTTATATATTTTTCTGAAATCGAAGTGTTATTTTGTCTTCTGCAGCGCTATATTTTGATGCACCCTGTATATATATTTTCGATGTCAGAACCAAATATGTTGTTTTCATATTCTACACATCAAGATAGGTAGGAAGAGCACAAATTAGCAGAATAAAAATAAAATAATGAAGTTATAAACATATATTCTACATGAACGACTTTAACCCTTACCTTTTCAATGAGATCACATGACGCACACCTTCTGTCAAAAATTGATTCCAATTACCACCTAGCTATTCAATTTTGTTTTAATTTTCTTATTTCACGTAAAAATGTTGGCTGGCAACCGCCTAACAATATATTATATGTCATTATGTGCATATTGAATTGTTACTAATTGTCGTGTATTATAATCTGTTGTGGTCTATATCTTAAGAACCATTTAACATATTTTCACGAAATAAAGCTCAAACTCGAGTACCAGCACTTCTCTCATAGCGGTCCCTAACCCGGGTCCCTATGGCTGAAAAAAAGTACGTTATCCTGTACCATGTTTGTTACTACTTTATTCTTTTTTTCAAAATAACGCATATTTCACTGCATTTCCCTACACTGACACACCACTAGGTTGCTTGCATATGACACCCGAGGATCACATATGCGTATTTTTACGTAACACAAAGAGAAACTACCTAATTCTATCAAACTTATATATTTTTCTGAAATCGAATTGTTATCTTGTCTTCTGCAACGGGTTATTTTGATGCACCCTGTATATATATTTTCAATGTTAGACAAAAAAAAATGTTTTCATATTCTACACATCAGGATAGGTACGAAAGGCACAAATTAGCAGAAAAAGCATAAAATAATGAAGTTAGAAACAAATATTCTATATGAACGACTATAACCCTTAAGTTTTCTATGAGATCACATGACGCACACCTTCTGTCAAAAATTGATTCCAATTACCACGGAGCTATTCAATTTTGTTTTAGTTTTCTTATTTCACGTAAAAATGTTGGCTGGCAACCGCCTAACAATATATTATATGTCATTATGTGCATATTGAATTGTTACTAATTGTCGTGTATTATAATCTGTTTTGGTCTATATCTTAAGAACCATTTAACATATTTTCACGAAATAAAGCTCAAACTCGAGTACCAGCACTTCTCTCATAGAGGACGTAAACCCGGGTCCCTATGGCTGAAAAAAGGTACCTTATCCTGTACCATGTTTGTTACTACTTTATTCTTTTTTTCAAAATAATGCATATTTCACTGCATTTCCCTACACTGACACACCACTAGGTTGCTTGCATATGACACCCGAGGATCACATATGCGTATTTTTACGTAACACAAAGAGAAACTACCTAATTCTATCAAACTTATATATTTTTCTGAAATCGAAGTGTTATTTTGTCTTCTGCAGCGCTATATTTTGATGCACCCTGTATATATATTTTCGATGTCAGAGCAAAATATGTTGTTTTCATATTCTACACATCAAGATAGGTAGGAAAAGCACAAATTAGCAGAATAAAAATAAAATAATGAAGTTAGAAACATATATTCTACATGAACGACTTTAACCCTTACCTTTTCAATGAGATCACATGACGCACACCTTCTGTCAAAAATTGATTCCAATTACCACGGAGCTATTCAATTTTGTTTTAATTTTCTTATTTCACGTAAAAATGTTGGCTGGCAACCGCCTAACAATATATTATATGTCATTATGTGCATATTGAATTGTTACTAATTGTCGTGTATTATAATCTGTTTTGGTCTATATCTTAAGAACCATTTAACATATTTTCACGAAATAAAGCTCAAACTCGAGTACCAGCACTTCTCTCATAGAGGTCGTAAACCCGGGTCCCTATGGCTGAAAGAAGGTACCTTATCCTGTACCATGTTTGTTACTACTTTATTCTTTTTTTCAAAATAACACATATTTCACTGCATTTCCCTACACTGACACACCACTAGGTTGCTTGCATATGACACCCGAGGATCACATATGCGTATTTTTACGTAACACAAAGAGAAACTACCTAATTCTATCAAACTTATATATTTTTCTGAAATCGAAGTGTTATTTTGTCTTCTGCAGCGCTATTTTTTGATGCACCCTGTATATATATTTTCGATGTCAGAGCAAAATATGTTGTTTTCATATTCTACACATCAAGATAGGTAGGAAAAGCACAAATTAGCAGAATAAAAATAAAATAATGAAGTTAGAAACATATATTCTACATGAACGACTTTAACCCTTACCTTTTCAATGAGATCACATGACGCACACCTTCTGTCAAAAATTGATTCCAATTACCACGGAGCTATTCAATTTTGTTTTAATTTTCTTATTTCACGTAAAAATGTTGGCTGGCAACCGCCTAACAATATATTATATGTCATTATGTGCATATTGAATTGTTACTACTTGTCGCGTATTATAATCTGTTTTGGTCTATATCTTAAGAACCATTTAACATATTTTCACGAAATAAAGCTCAAACTCGAGTACCAGCACTTCTCTCATAGAGGACGTAAACCCGGGTCCCTATGGCTGAAAAAAGGTACCTTATCCTGTACCATGTTTGTTACTACTTTATTCTTTTTTTCAAAATAACGCATATTTCACTGCATTTCCCTACACTGACACACCACTAGGTTGCTTGCATATGACACCCGAGGATCACATATGCGTATTTTTATGTAACACAAAGAGAAACTACCTAATTCTATCAAACTTATATATTTTTCTGAAATCGAAGTGTTATCTTGTCTTCTGCAACGGGTTATTTTGATGCACCCTGTATATATATTTTCAATGTTAGAACAAAAAAAAATGTTTTCATATTCTACACATCAGGATAGGTACGAAAGGCACAAATTAGCAGAAAAAGCATAAAATAATGAAGTTAGAAACAAATATTCTATATGAACGACTATAACCCTTACCTTTTCTATGAGATCACATGACGCACACCTTCTGTCAAAAATTGATTCCAATTACCACGGAGCTATTCAATTTTGTTTTAATTTTCTTATTTCACGTAAAAATGTTGGCTGGCAACCGCCTAACAATATATTATATGTCATTATGTGCATATTGAATTGTTACTAATTGTCGTGTATTATAATCTGTTTTGGTATATATCTTAAGAACCATTTAACATATTTTCACGAAATAAAGCTCAAACTCGAGTACCAGCACTTCTCTCATAGCGGTCGCAAACCCGCGTCCGTATGGCTGAAAAAAAGTACGTTATCCTGTACCATGTTTGTTACTACTTTATTCTTTTTTTCAAAATAACGCATATTTCACTGCATTTCCCTACACTGACACACCACTAAGTTGCTTGCATATGACACCCGAGGATCACATATGCGTATTTTTACGTAACACAAAGAGAAACTACCTAATTCTATCAAACTTATATATTTTTCTGAAATCGAAGTGTTATCTTGTCTTCTGCAACGGGTTATTTTGATGCACCCTGTATATATATTTTCAATGTTCGAACAAAAAAAATGTTTTCATATTCTACACATCAGGATAGGTACGAAAGGCACAAATTAGCAGAAAAAGCATAAAATAATGAAGTTAGAAACAAATATTCTATATGAACGACTATAACCCTTACCTTTTCTATGAGATCACATGACGCACACCTTCTGTCAAAAATTGATTCCAATTACCACGGAGCTATTCAATTTTGTTTTAATTTTCTTATTTCACGTAAAAATGTTGGCTGGCAACCGCCTAACTATATATTATATGTCATTATGTGCATATTGAATTGTTACTAATTGTCGTGTATTATAATCTGTTTTGGTCTATATCTTAAGAACCATTTAACATATTTTCACGAAATAAAGCTCAAACTCGAGTACCAGCACTTCTCTCATAGAGGACGTAAACCCGGGTCCCTATGGCTGAAAAAAGGTACCTTATCCTGTACCATGTTTGTTACTACTTTATTCTTTTTTTCAAAATAACGCATATTTCACTGCATTTCCCTACACTGACACACCACTAGGTTGCTTGCATATGACACCCGAGGATCACATATGCGTATTTTTACGTAACACAAAGAGAAACTACCTAATTCTATCAAACTTATATATTTTTCTGAAATCGAAGTGTTATTTTGTCTTCTGCAGCGCTATATTTTGATGCACCCTGTATATATATTTTCGATGTCAGAGCAAAATATGTTGTTTTCATATTCTACACATCAAGATAGGTAGGAAAAGCACAAATTAGCAGAATAAAAATAAAATAATGAAGTTAGAAACATATATTCTACATGAACGACTTTAACCCTTACCTTTTCAATGAGATCACATGACGCACACCTTCTGTCAAAAATTGATTCCAATTACCACGGAGCTATTCAATTTTGTTTTAATTTTCTTATTTCACGTAAAAATGTTGGCTGGCAACCGCCTAACAATATATTATATGTCATTATGTGCATATTGAATTGTTACTAATTGTCGTGTATTATAATCTGTTTTGGTCTATATCTTAAGAACCATTTAACATATTTTCACGAAATAAAGCTCAAACTCGAGTACCAGCACTTCTCTCATAGAGGTCGTAAACCCGGGTCCCTATGGCTGAAAAAAGGTACCTTATCCTGTACCATGTTTGTTACTACTTTATTCTTTTTTCAAAATAACGCATATTTCACTGCATTTCCCTACACTGACACACCACAAGGTTGCTTGCATATGACACCCGAGGATCACATATGCGTATTTTTACGTAACACAAAGAGAGACTACCTAATTCTATCAAACTTATATATTTTTCTGATATCGAAGTGTTATTTTGTCTTCTGCAGCGCTATATTTTGATGCACCCTGTATATATATTTTCGATGTCAGAACCAAATATGTTGTTTTCATATTCTACACATCAAGATAGGTAGGAAGAGCACAAATTAGCAGAATAAAAATAAAATAATGAAGTTAGAAACATATATTCTACATGAACGACTTTAACCCTTACCTTTTCAATGAGATCACATGACGCACACCTTCTGTCAAAAATTGATTCGAATTACCACGGAGCTATTCAATTTTGTTTTAATTTTCTTATTTCACGTAAAAATGTTGGCTGGCAACCGCCTAACAATATATTATATGTCATTATGTGCATATTGAATTGTTACTAATTGTCGTGTATTATAATCTGTTTTGGTCTATATCTTAAGAACCATTTAACATATTTTCACGAAATAAAGCTCAAACTCGAGTACCAGCACTTCTCTCATAGCGGTCCCTAACCCGGGTCCCTATGGCTGAAAAAAAGTACGTTATCCTGTACCATGTTTGTTACTACTTTATTCTTTTTTTCAAAATAACGCATATTTCACTGCATTTCCCTACACTGACACACCACTAGGTTGCTTGCATATGACACCCGAGGATCACATATGCGTATTTTTACGTAACACAAAGAGAAACTACCTAATTCTATCAAACTTATATATTTTTCTGAAATCGAATTGTTATCTTGTCTTCTGCAACGGGTTATTTTGATGCACCCTGTATATATATTTTCAATGTTAGACAAAAAAAAATGTTTTCATATTCTACACATCAGGATAGGTACGAAAGGCACAAATTAGCAGAAAAAGCATAAAATAATGAAGTTAGAAACAAATATTCTATATGAACGACTATAACCCTTAAGTTTTCTATGAGATCACATGACGCACACCTTCTGTCAAAAATTGATTCCAATTACCACGGAGCTATTCAATTTTGTTTTAATTTTCTTATTTCACGTAAAAATGTTGGCTGGCAACCGCCTAACAATATATTATATGTCATTATGTGCATATTGAATTGTTACTAATTGTCGTGTATTATAATCTGTTTTGGTCTATATCTTAAGAACCATTTAACATATTTTCACGAAATAAAGCTCAAACTCGAGTACCAGCACTTCTCTCATAGAGGACGTAAACCCGGGTCCCTATGGCTGAAAAAAGGTACCTTATCCTGTACCATGTTTGTTACTACTTTATTCTTTTTTTCAAAATAATGCATATTTCACTGCATTTCCCTACACTGACACACCACTAGGTTGCTTGCATATGACACCCGAGGATCACATATGCGTATTTTTACGTAACACAAAGAGAAACTACCTAATTCTATCAAACTTATATATTTTTCTGAAATCGAAGTGTTATTTTGTCTTCTGCAGCGCTATATTTTGATGCACCCTGTATATATATTTTCGATGTCAGAGCAAAATATGTTGTTTTCATATTCTACACATCAAGATAGGTAGGAAAAGCACAAATTAGCAGAATAAAAATAAAATAATGAAGTTAGAAACATATATTCTACATGAACGACTTTAACCCTTACCTTTTCAATGAGATCACATGACGCACACCTTCTGTCAAAAATTGATTCCAATTACCACGGAGCTATTCAATTTTGTTTTAATTTTCTTATTTCACGTAAAAATGTTGGCTGGCAACCGCCTAACAATATATTATATGTCATTATTAGCATATTGAATTGTTACTAATTGTCGTGTATTATAATCTGTTTTGGTCTATATCTTAAGAACCATTTAACATATTTTCACGAAATAAAGCTCAAACTCGAGTACCAGCACTTCTCTCATAGAGGTCGTAAACCCGGGTCCCTATGGCTGAAAAAAGGTACCTTATCCTGTACCATGTTTGTTACTACTTTATTCTTTTTTTCAAAATAACACATATTTCACTGCATTTCCCTACACTGACACACCACTAGGTTGCTTGCATATGACACCCGAGGATCACATATGCGTATTTTTACGTAACACAAAGAGAAACTACCTAATTCTATCAAACTTATATATTTTTCTGAAATCGAAGTGTTATTTTGTCTTCTGCAGCGCTATTTTTTGATGCACCCTGTATATATATTTTCGATGTCAGAGCAAAATATGTTGTTTTCATATTCTACACATCAAGATAGGTAGGAAAAGCACAAATTAGCAGAATAAAAATAAAATAATGAAGTTAGAAACATATATTCTACATGAACGACTTTAACCCTTACCTTTTCAATGAGATCACATGACGCACACCTTCTGTCAAAAATTGATTCCAATTACCACGGAGCTATTCAATTTTGTTTTAATTTTCTTATTTCACGTAAAAATGTTGGCTGGCAACCGCCTAACAATATATTATATGTCATTATGTGCATATTGAATTGTTACTACTTGTCGCGTATTATAATCTGTTTTGGTCTATATCTTAAGAACCATTTAACATATTTTCACGAAATAAAGCTCAAACTCGAGTACCAGCACTTCTCTCATAGAGGACGTGAACCCGGGTCCCTATGGCTGAAAAAAGGTACCTTATCCTGTACCATGTTTGTTACTACTTTACTCTTTTTTTCAAAATAACGCATATTTCACTGCATTTCCCTACACTGACACACCACTAGGTTGCTTGCATATGACACCCGAGGATCACATATGCGTATTTTTATGTAACACAAAGAGAGACTACCTAATTCTATCAAACTTATATATTTTTCTGAAATCGAAGTGTTATCTTGTCTTCTGCAACGGGTTATTTTGATGCACCCTGTATATATATTTTCAATGTTAGAACAAAAAAAAATGTTTTCATATTCTACACATCAGGATAGGTACGAAAGGCACAAATTAGCAGAAAAAGCATAAAATAATGAAGTTAGAAACAAATATTCTATATGAACGACTATAACCCTTACCTTTTCTATGAGATCACATGACGCACACCTTCTGTCAAAAATTGATTCCAATTACCACGGAGCTATTCAATTTTGTTTTAATTTTCTTATTTCACGTAAAAATGTTGGCTGGCAACCGCCTAACAATATATTATATGTCATTATGTGCATATTGAATTGTTACTAATTGTCGTGTATTATAATCTGTTTTGGTATATATCTTAAGAACCATTTAACATATTTTCACGAAATAAAGCTCAAACTCGAGTACCAGCACTTCTCTCATAGCGGTCGCAAACCCGGGTCCGTATGGCTGAAAAAAAGTACGTTATCCTGTACCATGTTTGTTACTACTTTATTCTTTTTTTCAAAATAATGCATATTTCACTGCATTTCCCTACACTGACACACCACTAGGTTGCTTGCATATGACACCCGAGGATCACATATGCGTATTTTTACGTAACACAAAGAGAAACTACCTAATTCTATCAAACTTATATATTTTTCTGAAATCGAAGTGTTATCTTGTCTTCTGCAACGGGTTATTTTGATGCACCCTGTATATATATTTTCAATGTTAGAACAAAAAAAATGTTTTCATATTCTACACATCAGGATAGGTACGAAAGGCACAAATTAGCAGAAAAAGCATAAAATAATGAAGTTAGAAACAAATATTCTATATGAACGACTATAACCCTTACCTTTTCTATGAGATCACATGACGCACACCTTCTGTCAAAAATTGATTCCAATTACCACGGAGCTATTCAATTTTGTTTTAATTTTCTTATTTCACGTAAAAATGTTGGCTGGCAACCGCCTAACTATATATTATATGTCATTATGTGCATATTGAATTGTTACTAATTGTCGTGTATTATAATCTGTTTTGGTCTATATCTTAAGAACCATTTAACATATTTTCACGAAATAAAGCTCAAACTCGAGTACCAGCACTTCTCTCATAGAGGACGTAAACCCGGGTCCCTATGGCTGAAAAAAGGTACCTTATCCTGTACCATGTTTGTTACTACTTTATTCTTTTTTTCAAAATAACGCATATTTCACTGCATTTCCCTACACTGACACACCACTAGGTTGCTAGCATATGACACCCGAGGATCACATATGCGTATTTTTATGTAACACAAAGAGAAACTACCTAATTCTATCAAACTTATATATTTTTCTGAAATCGAAGTGTTATCTTGTCTTCTGCAGCGCTACATTTTGATGCACCCTGTATATATATTTTCGATGTCAGAACCAAATATGTTGTTTTCATATTCTACACATCAAGATAGGTAGGAAGAGCACAAATTAGCAGAATAAAAATAAAATAATGAAGTTATAAACATATATTCTACATGAACGACTTTAACCCTTACCTTTTCAATGAGATCACATGACGCACACCTTCTGTCAAAAATTGATTCGAATTACCACGGAGCTATTCAATTTTGTTTTAATTTTCTTATTTCACGTAAAAATGTTGGCTGGCAACCGCCTAACAATATATTATATGTCATTATGTGCATATTGAATTGTTACTAATTGTCGTGTATTATAATCTGTTTTGGTCTATATCTTAAGAACCATTTAACATATTTTCACGAAATAAAGCTCAAACTCGAGTACCAGCACTTCTCTCATAGCGGTCCCTAACCCGGGTCCCTATGGCTGAAAAAAAGTACGTTATCCTGTACCATGTTTGTTACTACTTTATTCTTTTTTTCAAAATAACGCATATTTCACTGCATTTCCCTACACTGACACACCACTAGGTTGCTTGCATATGACACCCGAGGATCACATATGCGTATTTTTACGTAACACAAAGAGAAACTACCTAATTCTATCAAACTTATATATTTTTCTGAAATCGAATTGTTATCTTGTCTTCTGCAACGGGTTATTTTGATGCACCCTGTATATATATTTTCAATGTTAGACAAAAAAAATGTTTTCATATTCTACACATCAGGATAGGTACGAAAGGCACAAATTAGCAGAAAAAGCATAAAATAATGAAGTTAGAAACAAATATTCTATATGAACGACTATAACCCTTAAGTTTTCTATGAGATCACATGACGCACACCTTCTGTCAAAAATTGATTCCAATTACCACGGAGCTATTCAATTTTGTTTTAATTTTCTTATTTCACGTAAAAATGTTGGCTGGCAACCGCCTAACAATATATTATATGTCATTATGTGCATATTGAATTGTTACTAATTGTCGTGTATTATAATCTGTTTTGGTCTATATCTTAAGAACCATTTAACATATTTTCACGAAATAAAGCTCAAACTCGAGTACCAGCACTTCTCTCATAGAGGACGTAAACCCGGGTCCCTATGGCTGAAAAAAGGTACCTTATCCTGTACCATGTTTGTTACTACTTTATTCTTTTTTTCAAAATAATGCATATTTCACTGCATTTCCCTACACTGACACACCACTAGGTTGCTTGCATATGACACCCGAGGATCACATATGCGTATTTTTACGTAACGCAAAGAGAAACTACCTAATTCTATCAAACTTATATATTTTTCTGAAATCGAAGTGTTATTTTGTCTTCTGCAGCGCTATATTTTGATGCACCCTGTATATATATTTTCGATGTCAGAGCAAAATATGTTGTTTTCATATTCTACACATCAAGATAGGTAGGAAAAGCACAAATTAGCAGAATAAAAATAAAATAATGAAGTTAGAAACATATATTCTACATGAACGACTTTAACCCTTACCTTTTCAATGAGATCACATGACGCACACCTTCTGTCAAAAATTGATTCCAATTACCACGGAGCTATTCAATTTTGTTTTAATTTTCTTATTTCACGTAAAAATGTTGGCTGGCAACCGCCTAACAATATATTATATGTCATTATGTGCATATTGAATTGTTACTAATTGTCGTGTATTATAATCTGTTTTGGTCTATATCTTAAGAACCATTTAACATATTTTCACGAAATAAAGCTCAAACTCGAGTACCAGCACTTCTCTCATAGAGGTCGTAAACCCGGGTCCCTATGGCTGAAAAAAGGTACCTTATCCTGTACCATGTTTGTTACTACTTTATTCTTTTTTTCAAAATAACACATATTTCACTGCATTTCCCTACACTGACACACCACTAGGTTGCTTGCATATGACACCCGAGGATCACATATGCGTATTTTTACGTAACACAAAGAGAAACTACCTAATTCTATCAAACTTATATATTTTTCTGAAATCGAAGTGTTATTTTGTCTTCTGCAGCGCTATTTTTTGATGCACCCTGTATATATATTTTCGATGTCAGAGCAAAATATGTTGTTTTCATATTCTACACATCAAGATAGGTAGGAAAAGCACAAATTAGCAGAATAAAAATAAAATAATGAAGTTAGAAACACATATTCTACATGAACGACTTTAACCCTTACCTTTTCAATGAGATCACATGACGCACACCTTCTGTCAAAAATTGATTCCAATTACCACGGAGCTATTCAATTTTGTTTTAATTTTCTTATTTCACGTAAAAATGTTGGCTGGCAACCGCCTAACAATATATTATATGTCATTATGTGCATATTGAATTGTTACTACATGTCGCGTATTATAATCTGTTTTGGTCTATATCTTAAGAACCATTTAACATATTTTCACGAAATAAAGCTCAAACTCGAGTACCAGCACTTCTCTCATAGAGGACGTAAACCCGGGTCCGTATGGCTGAAAAAAGGTACCTTATCCTGTACCATGTTTGTTACTACTTTATTCTTTTTTTCAAAATAACGCATATTTCACTGCATTTCCCTACACTGACACACCACTAGGTTGCTTGCATATGACACCCGAGGATCACATATGCGTATTTTTATGTAACACAAAGAGAAACTACCTAATTCTATCAAACTTATATATTTTTCTGAAATCGAAGTGTTATCTTGTCTTCTGCAACGGGTTATTTTGATGCACCCTGTATATATATTTTCAATGTTAGAACAAAAAAAAATGTTTTCATATTCTACACATCAGGATAGGTACGAAAGGCACAAATTAGCAGAAAAAGCATAAAATAATGAAGTTAGAAACAAATATTCTATATGAACGACTATAACCCTTACCTTTTCTATGAGATCACATGACGCACACCTTCTGTCAAAAATTGATTCCAATTACCACGGAGCTATTCAATTTTGTTTTAATTTTCTTATTTCACGTAAAAATGTTGGCTGGCAACCGCCTAACAATATATTATATGTCATTATGTGCATATTGAATTGTTACTAATTGTCGTGTATTATAATCTGTTTTGGTCTATATCTTAAGAACCATTTAACATATTTTCACGAAATAAAGCTCAAACTCGAGTACCAGCACTTCTCTCATAGAGGACGTAAACCCGGGTCCCTATGGCTGAAAAAAGGTACCTTATCCTGTACCATGTTTGTTACTACTTTATTTTTTTTTCAAAATAACGCATATTTCACTGCATTTCCCTACACTGACACACCACTAGGTTGCTTGCATATGACACCCGAGGATCGCATATGCGTATTTTTACGTAACACAAAGAGAAACTACCTAATTCTATCAAACTTATATATTTTTCTGAAATCGAAGTGTTATTTTGTCTTCTGCAGCGCTATATTTTGATGCACCCTGTATATATATTTTCGATGTCAGAGCAAAATATGTTGTTTTCATATTCTACACATCAAGATAGGTAGGAAAAGCACAAATTAGCAGAATAAAAATAAAATAATGAAGTTAGAAACATATATTCTACATGAACGACTTTAACCCTTACCTTTTCAATGAGATCACATGACGCACACCTTCTGTCAAAAATTGATTCCAATTACCACGGAGCTATTCAATTTTGTTTCAATTTTCTTATTTCACGTAAAAATGTTGGCTGGCAACCGCCTAACAATATATTATATGTCATTATGTGCATATTGAATTGTTACTAATTGTCGTGTATTATAATCTGTTTTGGTCTATATCTTAAGAACCATTTAACATATTTTCACGAAATAAAGCTCAAACTCGAGTACCAGCACTTCTCTCATAGAGGTCGTAAACCCGGGTCCCTATGGCTGAAAAAAGGTACCTTATCCTGTACCATGTTTGTTACTACTTTATTCTTTTTTTCAAAATAACGCATATTTCACTGCATTTCCCTACACTGACACACCACAAGGTTGCTTGCATATGATACCCGAGGATCACATATGCGTATTTTTACGTAACACAAAGAGAGACTACCTAATTCTATCAAACTTATATATTTTTCTGAAATCGAAGTGTTATTTTGTCTTCTGCAGCGCTATATTTTGATGCACCCTGTATATATATTTTCGATGTCAGAACCAAATATGTTGTTTTCATATTCTACACATCAAGATAGGTAGGAAGAGCACAAATTAGCAGAATAAAAATAAAATAATGAAGTTATAAACATATATTCTACATGAACGACTTTAACCCTTACCTTTTCAATGAGATCACATGACGCACACCTTCTGTCAAAAATTGATTCGAATTACCACGGAGCAATTCAATTTTGTTTTAATTTTCTTATTTCACGTAAAAATGTTGGCTGGCAACCGCCTAACAATATATTATATGTCATTATGTGCATATTGAATTGTTACTAATTGTCGTGTATTATAATCTGTTTTGGTCTATATCTTAAGAACCATTTAACATATTTTCACGAAATAAAGCTCAAACTCGAGTACCAGCACTTCTCTCATAGCGGTCCCTAACCCGGGTCCCTATGGCTGAAAAAAAGTACGTTATCCTGTACCATGTTTGTTACTACTTTATTCTTTTTTTCAAAATAACGCATATTTCACTGCATTTCCCTACACTGACACACCACTAGGTTGCTTGCATATGACACCCGAGGATCACATATGCGTATTTTTACGTAACACAAAGAGAAACTACCTAATTCTATCAAACTTATATATTTTTCTGAAATCGAAGTGTTATCTTGTCTTCTGCAACGGGTTATTTTGATGCACCCTGTATATATATTTTCAATGTTAGACAAAAAAAAATGTTTTCATATTCTACACATCAGGATAGGTACGAAAGGCACAAATTAGCAGAAAAAGCATAAAATAATGAAGTTAGAAACAAATATTCTATATGAACGACTATAACCCTTAAGTTTTCTATGAGATCACATGACGCACACCTTCTGTCAAAAATTGATTCCAATTACCACGGAGCTATTCAATTTTGTTTTAATTTTCTTATTTCACGTAAAAATGTTGGCTGGCAACCGCCTAACAATATATTATATGTCATTATGTGCATATTGAATTGTTACTAATTGTCGTGTATTATAATCTGTTTTGGTCTATATCTTAAGAACCATTTAACATATTTTCACGAAATAAAGCTCAAACTCGAGTACCAGCACTTCTCTCATAGAGGACGTAAACCCGGGTCCGTATGGCTGAAAAAAGGTACCTTATCCTGTACCATGTTTGTTACTACTTTATTCTTTTTTTCAAAATAATGCATATTTCACTGCATTTCCCTACACTGACACACCACTAGGTTGCTTGCATATGACACCCGAGGATCACATATGCGTATTTTTACGTAACGCAAAGAGAAACTACCTAATTCTATCAAACTTATATATTTTTCTGAAATCGAAGTGTTATTTTGTCTTCTGCAGCGCTATATTTTGATGCACCCTGTATATATATTTTCGATGTCAGAGCAAAATATGTTGTTTTCATATTCTACACATCAAGATAGGTAGGAAAAGCACAAATTAGCAGAATAAAAATAAAATAATGAAGTTAGAAACATATATTCTACATGAACGACTTTAACCCTTACCTTTTCAATGAGATCACATGACGCACACCTTCTGTCAAAAATTGATTCCAATTACCACGGAGCTATTCAATTTTGTTTTAATTTTCTTATTTCACGTAAAAATGTTGGCTGGCAACCGCCTAACAATATATTATATGTCATTATGTGCATATTGAATTGTTACTAATTGTCGTGTATTATAATCTGTTTTGGTCTATATCTTAAGAGCCATTTAACATATTTTCACGAAATAAAGCTCAAACTCGAGTACCAGCACTTCTCTCATAGAGGTCGTAAACCCGGGTCCCTATGGCTGAAAAAAGGTACCTTATCCTGTACCATGTTTGTTACTACTTTATTCTTTTTTTCAAAATAACACATATTTCACTGCATTTCCCTACACTGACACACCACTAGGTTGCTTGCATATGACACCCGAGGATCACATATGCGTATTTTTACGTAACACAAAGAGAAACTACCTAATTCTATCAAACTTATATATTTTTCTGAAATCGAAGTGTTATCTTGTCTTCTGCAACGGGTTATTTTGATGCACCCTGTATATATATTTTCGATGTCAGAGCAAAATATGTTGTTTTCATATTCTACACATCAAGATAGGTAGGAAAAGCACAAATTAGCAGAATAAAAATAAAATAATGAAGTTAGAAACATATATTCTACATGAACGACTTTAACCCTTACCTTTTCAATGAGATCACATGACGCACACCTTCTGTCAAAAATTGATTCCAATTACCACGGAGCTATTCAATTTTGTTTTAATTTTCTTATTTCACGTAAAAATGTTGGCTGGCAACCGCCTAACAATATATTAGTATATATGTCATTATGTGCATATTGAATTGTTACTACTTGTCGCGTATTATAATCTGTTTTGGTCTATATCTTAAGAACCATTTAACATATTTTCACGAAATAAAGCTCAAATTCGAGTACCAGCACTTCTCTCATAGAGGACGTAAACCCGGGTCCCTATGGCTGAAAAAAGGTACCTTATCCTGTACCATGTTTGTTACTACTTTATTCTTTTTTTCAAAATAACGCATATTTCACTGCATTTCCCTACACTGACACACCACTAGGTTGCTTGCATATGACACCCGAGGATCACATATGCGTATTTTTATGTAACACAAAGAGAAACTACCTAATTCTATCAAACTTATATATTTTTCTGAAATCGAAGTGTTATCTTGTCTTCTGCAACGGGTTATTTTGATGCACCCTGTATATATATTTTCAATGTTAGAACAAAAAAAATGTTTTCATATTCTACACATCAGGATAGGTACGAAAGGCACAAATTAGCAGAAAAAGCATAAAATAATGAAGTTAGAAACAAATATTCTATATGAACGACTATAACCCTTACCTTTTCTATGAGATCACATGACGCACACCTTCTGTCAAAAATTGATTCCAATTACCACGGAGCTATTCAATTTTGTTTTAATTTTCTTATTTCACGTAAAAATGTTGGCTGGCAACCGCCTAACTATATATTATATGTCATTATGTGCATATTGAATTGTTACTAATTGTCGTGTATTATAATCTGTTTTGGTCTATATCTTAAGAACCATTTAACATATTTTCACGAAATAAAGCTCAAACTCGAGTACCAGCACTTCTCTCATAGAGGACGTAAACCCGGGTCCCTATGGCTGAAAAAAGGTACCTTATCCTGTACCATGTTTGTTACTACTTTATTCTTTTTTTCAAAATAACGCATATTTCACTGCATTTCCCTACACTGACACACCACTAGGTTGCTAGCATATGACACCCGAGGATCACATATGCGTATTTTTATGTAACACAAAGAGAAACTACCTAATTCTATCAAACTTATATATTTTTCTGAAATCGAAGTGTTATCTTGTCTTCTGCAGCGCTACATTTTGATGCACCCTGTATATATATTTTCGATGTCAGAACCAAATATGTTGTTTTCATATTCTACACATCAAGATAGGTAGGAAGAGCACAAATTAGCAGAATAAAAATAAAATAATGAAGTTATAAACATATATTCTACATGAACGACTTTAACCCTTACCTTTTCAATGAGATCACATGACGCACACCTTCTGTCAAAAATTGATTCGAATTACCACGGAGCTATTCAATTTTGTTTTAATTTTCTTATTTCACGTAAAAATGTTGGCTGGCAACCGCCTAACAATATATTATATGTCATTATGTGCATATTGAATTGTTACTAATTGTCGTGTATTATAATCTGTTTTGGTCTATATCTTAAGAACCATTTAACATATTTTCACGAAATAAAGCTCAAACTCGAGTACCAGCACTTCTCTCATAGCGGTCCCTAACCCGGGTCCCTATGGCTGAAAAAAAGTACGTTATCCTGTACCATGTTTGTTACTACTTTATTCTTTTTTTCAAAATAACGCATATTTCACTGCATTTCCCTACACTGACACACCACTAGGTTGCTTGCATATGACACCCGAGGATCACATATGCGTATTTTTACGTAACACAAAGAGAAACTACCTAATTCTATCAAACTTATATATTTTTCTGAAATCGAATTGTTATCTTGTCTTCTGCAACGGGTTATTTTGATGCACCCTGTATATATATTTTCAATGTTAGACAAAAAAAATGTTTTCATATTCTACACATCAGGATAGGTACGAAAGGCACAAATTAGCAGAAAAAGCATAAAATAATGAAGTTAGAAACAAATATTCTATATGAACGACTATAACCCTTAAGTTTTCTATGAGATCACATGACGCACACCTTCTGTCAAAAATTGATTCCAATTACCACGGAGCTATTCAATTTTGTTTTAATTTTCTTATTTCACGTAAAAATGTTGGCTGGCAACCGCCTAACAATATATTATATGTCATTATGTGCATATTGAATTGTTACTAATTGTCGTGTATTATAATCTGTTTTGGTCTATATCTTAAGAACCATTTAACATATTTTCACGAAATAAAGCTCAAACTCGAGTACCAGCACTTCTCTCATAGAGGACGTAAACCCGGGTCCCTATGGCTGAAAAAAGGTACCTTATCCTGTACCATGTTTGTTACTACTTTATTCTTTTTTTCAAAATAATGCATATTTCACTGCATTTCCCTACACTGACACACCACTAGGTTGCTTGCATATGACACCCGAGGATCACATATGCGTATTTTTACGTAACACAAAGAGAAACTACCTAATTCTATCAAACTTATATATTTTTCTGAAATCGAAGTGTTATTTTGTCTTCTGCAGCGCTATATTTTGATGCACCCTGTATATATATTTTCGATGTCAGAGCAAAATATGTTGTTTTCATATTCTACACATCAAGATAGGTAGGAAAAGCACAAATTAGCAGAATAAAAATAAAATAATGAAGTTAGAAACATATATTCTACATGAACGACTTTAACCCTTACCTTTTCAATGAGATCACATGACGCACACCTTCTGTCAAAAATTGATTCCAATTACCACGGAGCTATTCAATTTTGTTTTAATTTTCTTATTTCACGTAAAAATGTTGGCTGGCAACCGCCTAACAATATATTATATGTCATTATGTGCATATTGAATTGTTACTAATTGTCGTGTATTATAATCTGTTTTGGTCTATATCTTAAGAACCATTTAACATATTTTCACGAAATAAAGCTCAAACTCGAGTACCAGCACTTCTCTCATAGAGGTCGTAAACCCGGGTCCCTATGGCTGAAAAAAGGTACCTTATCCTGTACCATGTTTGTTACTACTTTATTCTTTTTTTCAAAATAACACATATTTCACTGCATTTCCCTACACTGACACACCACTAGGTTGCTTGCATATGACACCCGAGGATCACATATGCGTATTTTTACGTAACACAAAGAGAAACTACCTAATTCTATCAAACTTATATATTTTTCTGAAATCGAAGTGTTATTTTGTCTTCTGCAGCGCTATTTTTTGATGCACCCTGTATATATATTTTCGATGTCAGAGCAAAATATGTTGTTTTCATATTCTACACATCAAGATAGGTAGGAAAAGCACAAATTAGCAGAATAAAAATAAAATAATGAAGTTAGAAACATATATTCTACATGAACGACTTTAACCCTTACCTTTTCAATGAGATCACATGACGCACACCTTCTGTCAAAAATTGATTCCAATTACCACGGAGCTATTCAATTTTGTTTTAATTTTCTTATTTCACGTAAAAATGTTGGCTGGCAACCGCCTAACAATATATTATATGTCATTATGTGCATATTGAATTGTTACTACATGTCGCGTATTATAATCTGTTTTGGTCTATATCTTAAGAACCATTTAACATATTTTCACGAAATAAAGCTCAAACTCGAGTACCAGCACTTCTCTCATAGAGGACGTAAACCCGGGTCCGTATGGCTGAAAAAAGGTACCTTATCCTGTACCATGTTTGTTACTACTTTATTCTTTTTTTCAAAATAACGCATATTTCACTGCATTTCCCTACACTGACACACCACTAGGTTGCTTGCATATGACACCCGAGGATCACATATGCGTATTTTTATGTAACACAAAGAGAAACTACCTAATTCTATCAAACTTATATATTTTTCTGAAATCGAAGTGTTATCTTGTCTTCTGCAACGGGTTATTTTGATGCACCCTGTATATATATTTTCAATGTTAGAACAAAAAAAAATGTTTTCATATTCTACACATCAGGATAGGTACGAAAGGCACAAATTAGCAGAAAAAGCATAAAATAATGAAGTTAGAAACAAATATTCTATATGAACGACTATAACCCTTACCTTTTCTATGAGATCACATGACGCACACCTTCTGTCAAAAATTGATTCCAATTACCACGGAGCTATTCAATTTTGTTTTAATTTTCTTATTTCACGTAAAAATGTTGGCTGGCAACCGCCTAACAATATATTATATGTCATTATGTGCATATTGAATTGTTACTAATTGTCGTGTATTATAATCTGTTTTGGTCTATATCTTAAGAACCATTTAACATATTTTCACGAAATAAAGCTCAAACTCGAGTACCAGCACTTCTCTCATAGAGGACGTAAACCCGGGTCCCTATGGCTGAAAAAAGGTACCTTATCCTGTACCATGTTTGTTACTACTTTATTTTTTTTTCAAAATAACGCATATTTCACTGCATTTCCCTACACTGACACACCACTAGGTTGCTTGCATATGACACCCGAGGATCGCATATGCGTATTTTTACGTAACACAAAGAGAAACTACCTAATTCTATCAAACTTATATATTTTTCTGAAATCGAAGTGTTATTTTGTCTTCTGCAGCGCTATATTTTGATGCACCCTGTATATATATTTTCGATGTCAGAGCAAAATATGTTGTTTTCATATTCTACACATCAAGATAGGTAGGAAAAGCACAAATTAGCAGAATAAAAATAAAATAATGAAGTTAGAAACATATATTCTACATGAACGACTTTAACCCTTACCTTTTCAATGAGATCACATGACGCACACCTTCTGTCAAAAATTGATTCCAATTACCACGGAGCTATTCAATTTTGTTTCAATTTTCTTATTTCACGTAAAAATGTTGGCTGGCAACCGCCTAACAATATATTATATGTCATTATGTGCATATTGAATTGTTACTAATTGTCGTGTATTATAATCTGTTTTGGTCTATATCTTAAGAACCATTTAACATATTTTCACGAAATAAAGCTCAAACTCGAGTACCAGCACTTCTCTCATAGAGGTCGTAAACCCGGGTCCCTATGGCAGAAAAAAGGTACCTTATCCTGTACCATGTTTGTTACTACTTTATTCTTTTTTTCAAAATAACGCATATTTCACTGCATTTCCCTACACTGACACACCACAAGGTTGCTTGCATATGACACCCGAGGATCACATATGCGTATTTTTACGTAACACAAAGAGAGACTACCTAATTCTATCAAACTTATATATTTTTCTGAAATCGAAGTGTTATTTTGTCTTCTGCAGCGCTATATTTTGATGCACCCTGTATATATATTTTCGATGTCAGAACCAAATATGTTGTTTTCATATTCTACACATCAAGATAGGTAGGAAGAGCACAAATTAGCAGAATAAAAATAAAATAATGAAGTTATAAACATATATTCTACATGAACGACTTTAACCCTTACCTTTTCAATGAGATCACATGACGCACACCTTCTGTCAAAAATTGATTCGAATTACCACGGAGCAATTCAATTTTGTTTTAATTTTCTTATTTCACGTAAAAATGTTGGCTGGCAACCGCCTAACAATATATTATATGTCATTATGTGCATATTGAATTGTTACTAATTGTCGTGTATTATAATCTGTTTTGGTCTATATCTTAAGAACCATTTAACATATTTTCACGAAATAAAGCTCAAACTCGAGTACCAGCACTTCTCTCATAGCGGTCCCTAACCCGGGTCCCTATGGCTGAAAAAAAGTACGTTATCCTGTACCATGTTTGTTACTACTTTATTCTTTTTTTCAAAATAACGCATATTTCACTGCATTTCCCTACACTGACACACCACTAGGTTGCTTGCATATGACACCCGAGGATCACATATGCGTATTTTTACGTAACACAAAGAGAAACTACCTAATTCTATCAAACTTATATATTTTTCTGAAATCGAAGTGTTATCTTGTCTTCTGCAACGGGTTATTTTGATGCACCCTGTATATATATTTTCAATGTTAGACAAAAAAAAATGTTTTCATATTCTACACATCAGGATAGGTACGAAAGGCACAAATTAGCAGAAAAAGCATAAAATAATGAAGTTAGAAACAAATATTCTATATGAACGACTATAACCCTTAAGTTTTCTATGAGATCACATGACGCACACCTTCTGTCAAAAATTGATTCCAATTACCACGGAGCTATTCAATTTTGTTTTAATTTTCTTATTTCACGTAAAAATGTTGGCTGGCAACCGCCTAACAATATATTATATGTCATTATGTGCATATTGAATTGTTACTAATTGTCGTGTATTATAATCTGTTTTGGTCTATATCTTAAGAACCATTTAACATATTTTCACGAAATAAAGCTCAAACTCGAGTACCAGCACTTCTCTCATAGAGGACGTAAACCCGGGTCCCTATGGCTGAAAAAAGGTACCTTATCCTGTACCATGTTTGTTACTACTTTATTCTTTTTTTCAAAATAATGCATATTTCACTGCATTTCCCTACACTGACACACCACTAGGTTGCTTGCATATGACACCCGAGGATCACATATGCGTATTTTTACGTAACGCAAAGAGAAACTACCTAATTCTATCAAACTTATATATTTTTCTGAAATCGAAGTGTTATTTTGTCTTCTGCAGCGCTATATTTTGATGCACCCTGTATATATATTTTCGATGTCAGAGCAAAATATGTTGTTTTCATATTCTACACATCAAGATAGGTAGGAAAAGCACAAATTAGCAGAATAAAAATAAAATAATGAAGTTAGAAACATATATTCTACATGAACGACTTTAACCCTTACCTTTTCAATGAGATCACATGACGCACACCTTCTGTCAAAAATTGATTCCAATTACCACGGAGCTATTCAATTTTGTTTTAATTTTCTTATTTCACGTAAAAATGTTGGCTGGCAACCGCCTAACAATATATTATATGTCATTATGTGCATATTGAATTGTTACTAATTGTCGTGTATTATAATCTGTTTTGGTCTATATCTTAAGAGCCATTTAACATATTTTCACGAAATAAAGCTCAAACTCGAGTACCAGCACTTCTCTCATAGAGGTCGTAAACCCGGGTCCCTATGGCTGAAAAAAGGTACCTTATCCTGTACCATGTTTGTTACTACTTTATTCTTTTTTTCAAAATAACACATATTTCACTGCATTTCCCTACACTGACACACCACTAGGTTGCTTGCATATGACACCCGAGGATCACATATGCGTATTTTTACGTAACACAAAGAGAAACTACCTAATTCTATCAAACTTATATATTTTTCTGAAATCGAAGTGTTATCTTGTCTTCTGCAACGGGTTATTTTGATGCACCCTGTATATATATTTTCGATGTCAGAGCAAAATATGTTGTTTTCATATTCTACACATCAAGATAGGTAGGAAAAGCACAAATTAGCAGAATAAAAATAAAATAATGAAGTTAGAAACATATATTCTACATGAACGACTTTAACCCTTACCTTTTCAATGAGATCACATGACGCACACCTTCTGTCAAAAATTGATTCCAATTACCACGGAGCTATTCAATTTTGTTTTAATTTTCTTATTTCACGTAAAAATGTTGGCTGGCAACCGCCTAACAATATATTAGTATATATGTCATTATGTGCATATTGAATTGTTACTACTTGTCGCGTATTATAATCTGTTTTGGTCTATATCTTAAGAACCATTTAACATATTTTCACGAAATAAAGCTCAAATTCGAGTACCAGCACTTCTCTCATAGAGGACGTAAACCCGGGTCCCTATGGCTGAAAAAAGGTACCTTATCCTGTACCATGTTTGTTACTACTTTATTCTTTTTTTCAAAATAACGCATATTTCACTGCATTTCCCTACACTGACACACCACTAGGTTGCTTGCATATGACACCCGAGGATCACATATGCGTATTTTTATGTAACACAAAGAGAAACTACCTAATTCTATCAAACTTATATATTTTTCTGAAATCGAAGTGTTATCTTGTCTTCTGCAACGGGTTATTTTGATGCACCCTGTATATATATTTTCAATGTTAGAACAAAAAAAAATGTTTTCATATTCTACACATCAGGATAGGTACGAAAGGCACAAATTAGCAGAAAAAGCATAAAATAATGAAGTTAGAAACAAATATTCTATATGAACGACTATAACCCTTACCTTTTCTATGAGATCACATGACGCACACCTTCTGTCAAAAATTGATTCCAATTACCACGGAGCTATTCAATTTTGTTTTAATTTTCTTATTTCACGTAAAAATGTTGGCTGGCAACCGCCTAACAATATATTATATGTCATTATGTGCATATTGAATTGTTACTAATTGTCGTGTATTATAATCTGTTTTGGTCTATATCTTAAGAACCATTTAACATATTTTCACGAAATAAAGCTCAAACTCGAGTACCAGCACTTCTCTCATAGAGGACGTAAACCCGGGTCCCTATGGCTGAAAAAAGGTACCTTATCCTGTACCATGTTTGTTACTACTTTATTTTTTTTTTCAAAATAACGCATATTTCACTGCATTTCCCTACACTGACACACCACTAGGTTGCTTGCATATGACACCCGAGGATCGCATATGCGTATTTTTACGTAACACAAAGAGAAACTACCTAATTCTATCAAACTTATATATTTTTCTGAAATCGAAGTGTTATTTTGTCTTCTGCAGCGCTATATTTTGATGCACCCTGTATATATATTTTCGATGTCAGAGCAAAATATGTTGTTTTCATATTCTACACATCAAGATAGGTAGGAAAAGCACAAATTAGCAGAATAAAAATAAAATAATGAAGTTAGAAACATATATTCTACATGAACGACTTTAACCCTTACCTTTTCAATGAGATCACATGACGCACACCTTCTGTCAAAAATTGATTCCAATTACCACGGAGCTATTCAATTTTGTTTCAATTTTCTTATTTCACGTAAAAATGTTGGCTGGCAACCGCCTAACAATATATTATATGTCATTATGTGCATATTGAATTGTTACTAATTGTCGTGTATTATAATCTGTTTTGGTCTATATCTTAAGAACCATTTAACATATTTTCACGAAATAAAGCTCAAACTCGAGTACCAGCACTTCTCTCATAGAGGTCGTAAACCCGGGTCCCTATGGCTGAAAAAAGGTACCTTATCCTGTACCATGTTTGTTACTACTTTATTCTTTTTTTCAAAATAACACATATTTCACTGCATTTCCCTACACTGACACACCACTAGGTTGCTTGCATATGACACCCGAGGATCACATATGCGTATTTTTACGTAACACAAAGAGAAACTACCTAATTCTATCAAACTTATATATTTTTCTGAAATCGAAGTGTTATTTTGTCTTCTGCAGCGCTATATTTTGATGCACCCTGTATATATATTTTCGATGTCAGAACCAAATATGTTGTTTTCATATTCTACACATCAAGATAGGTAGGAAGAGCACAAATTAGCAGAATAAAAATAAAATAATGAAGTTATAAACATATATTCTACATGAACGACTTTAACCCTTACCTTTTCAATGAGATCACATGACGCACACCTTCTGTCAAAAATTGATTCGAATTACCACGGAGCAATTCAATTTTGTTTTAATTTTCTTATTTCACGTAAAAATGTTGGCTGGCAACCGCCTAACAATATATTATATGTCATTATGTGCATATTGAATTGTTACTAATTGTCGTGTATTATAATCTGTTTTGGTCTATATCTTAAGAACCATTTAACATATTTTCACGAAATAAAGCTCAAACTCGAGTACCAGCACTTCTCTCATAGCGGTCCCTAACCCGGGTCCCTATGGCTGAAAAAAAGTACGTTATCCTGTACCATGTTTGTTACTACTTTATTCTTTTTTTCAAAATAACGCATATTTCACTGCATTTCCCTACACTGACACACCACTAGGTTGCTTGCATATGACACCCGAGGATCACATATGCGTATTTTTACGTAACACAAAGAGAAACTACCTAATTCTATCAAACTTATATATTTTTCTGAAATCGAAGTGTTATCTTGTCTTCTGCAACGGGTTATTTTGATGCACCCTGTATATATATTTTCAATGTTAGACAAAAAAAAATGTTTTCATATTCTACACATCAGGATAGGTACGAAAGGCACAAATTAGCAGAAAAAGCATAAAATAATGAAGTTAGAAACAAATATTCTATATGAACGACTATAACCCTTAAGTTTTCTATGAGATCACATGACGCACACCTTCTGTCAAAAATTGATTCCAATTACCACGGAGCTATTCAATTTTGTTTTAATTTTCTTATTTCACGTAAAAATGTTGGCTGGCAACCGCCTAACAATATATTATATGTCATTATGTGCATATTGAATTGTTACTAATTGTCGTGTATTATAATCTGTTTTGGTCTATATCTTAAGAACCATTTAACATATTTTCACGAAATAAAGCTCAAACTCGAGTACCAGCACTTCTCTCATAGAGGACGTAAACCCGGGTCCCTATGGCTGAAAAAAGGTACCTTATCCTGTACCATGTTTGTTACTACTTTATTCTTTTTTTCAAAATAATGCATATTTCACTGCATTTCCCTACACTGACACACCACTAGGTTGCTTGCATATGACACCCGAGGATCACATATGCGTATTTTTACGTAACGCAAAGAGAAACTACCTAATTCTATCAAACTTATATATTTTTCTGAAATCGAAGTGTTATTTTGTCTTCTGCAGCGCTATATTTTGATGCACCCTGTATATATATTTTCGATGTCAGAGCAAAATATGTTGTTTTCATATTCTACACATCAAGATAGGTAGGAAAAGCACAAATTAGCAGAATAAAAATAAAATAATGAAGTTAGAAACATATATTCTACATGAACGACTTTAACCCTTACCTTTTCAATGAGATCACATGACGCACACCTTCTGTCAAAAATTGATTCCAATTACCACGGAGCTATTCAATTTTGTTTTAATTTTCTTATTTCACGTAAAAATGTTGGCTGGCAACCGCCTAACAATATATTATATGTCATTATGTGCATATTGAATTGTTACTAATTGTCGTGTATTATAATCTGTTTTGGTCTATATCTTAAGAGCCATTTAACATATTTTCACGAAATAAAGCTCAAACTCGAGTACCAGCACTTCTCTCATAGAGGTCGTAAACCCGGGTCCCTATGGCTGAAAAAAGGTACCTTATCCTGTACCATGTTTGTTACTACTTTATTCTTTTTTTCAAAATAACACATATTTCACTGCATTTCCCTACACTGACACACCACTAGGTTGCTTGCATATGACACCCGAGGATCACATATGCGTATTTTTACGTAACACAAAGAGAAACTACCTAATTCTATCAAACTTATATATTTTTCTGAAATCGAAGTGTTATCTTGTCTTCTGCAACGGGTTATTTTGATGCACCCTGTATATATATTTTCGATGTCAGAGCAAAATATGTTGTTTTCATATTCTACACATCAAGATAGGTAGGAAAAGCACAAATTAGCAGAATAAAAATAAAATAATGAAGTTAGAAACATATATTCTACATGAACGACTTTAACCCTTACCTTTTCAATGAGATCACATGACGCACACCTTCTGTCAAAAATTGATTCCAATTACCACGGAGCTATTCAATTTTGTTTTAATTTTCTTATTTCACGTAAAAATGTTGGCTGGCAACCGCCTAACAATATATTAGTATATATGTCATTATGTGCATATTGAATTGTTACTACTTGTCGCGTATTATAATCTGTTTTGGTCTATATCTTAAGAACCATTTAACATATTTTCACGAAATAAAGCTCAAATTCGAGTACCAGCACTTCTCTCATAGAGGACGTAAACCCGGGTCCCTATGGCTGAAAAAAGGTACCTTATCCTGTACCATGTTTGTTACTACTTTATTCTTTTTTTCAAAATAACGCATATTTCACTGCATTTCCCTACACTGACACACCACTAGGTTGCTTGCATATGACACCCGAGGATCACATATGCGTATTTTTATGTAACACAAAGAGAAACTACCTAATTCTATCAAACTTATATATTTTTCTGAAATCGAAGTGTTATCTTGTCTTCTGCAACGGGTTATTTTGATGCACCCTGTATATATATTTTCAATGTTAGAACAAAAAAAATGTTTTCATATTCTACACATCAGGATAGGTACGAAAGGCACAAATTAGCAGAAAAAGCATAAAATAATGAAGTTAGAAACAAATATTCTATATGAACGACTATAACCCTTACCTTTTCTATGAGATCACATGACGCACACCTTCTGTCAAAAATTGATTCCAATTACCACGGAGCTATTCAATTTTGTTTTAATTTTCTTATTTCACGTAAAAATGTTGGCTGGCAACCGCCTAACAATATATTATATGTCATTATGTGCATATTGAATTGTTACTAATTGTCGTGTATTATAATCTGTTTTGGTCTATATCTTAAGAACCATTTAACATATTTTCACGAAATAAAGCTCAAACTCGAGTACCAGCACTTCTCTCATAGAGGACGTAAACCCGGGTCCCTATGGCTGAAAAAAGGTACCTTATCCTGTACCATGTTTGTTACTACTTTATTTTTTTTTTCAAAATAACGCATATTTCACTGCATTTCCCTACACTGACACACCACTAGGTTGCTTGCATATGACACCCGAGGATCGCATATGCGTATTTTTACGTAACACAAAGAGAAACTACCTAATTCTATCAAACTTATATATTTTTCTGAAATCGAAGTGTTATTTTGTCTTCTGCAGCGCTATATTTTGATGCACCCTGTATATATATTTTCGATGTCAGAGCAAAATATGTTGTTTTCATATTCTACACATCAAGATAGGTAGGAAAAGCACAAATTAGCAGAATAAAAATAAAATAATGAAGTTAGAAACATATATTCTACATGAACGACTTTAACCCTTACCTTTTCAATGAGATCACATGACGCACACCTTCTGTCAAAAATTGATTCCAATTACCACGGAGCTATTCAATTTTGTTTCAATTTTCTTATTTCACGTAAAAATGTTGGCTGGCAACCGCCTAACAATATATTATATGTCATTATGTGCATATTGAATTGTTACTAATTGTCGTGTATTATAATCTGTTTTGGTCTATATCTTAAGAACCATTTAACATATTTTCACGAAATAAAGCTCAAACTCGAGTACCAGCACTTCTCTCATAGAGGTCGTAAACCCGGGTCCCTATGGCTGAAAAAAGGTACCTTATCCTGTACCATGTTTGTTACTACTTTATTCTTTTTTTCAAAATAACACATATTTCACTGCATTTCCCTACACTGACACACCACTAGGTTGCTTGCATATGACACCCGAGGATCACATATGCGTATTTTTACGTAACACAAAGAGAAACTACCTAATTCTATCAAACTTATATATTTTTCTGAAATCGAAGTGTTATTTTGTCTTCTGCAGCGCTATTTTTTGATGCACCCTGTATATATATTTTCGATGTCAGAGCAAAATATGTTGTTTTCATATTCTACACATCAAGATAGGTAGGAAAAGCACAAATTAGCAGAATAAAAATAAAATAATGAAGTTAGAAACATATATTCTACATGAACGACTTTAACCCTTACCTTTTCAATGAGATCACATGACGCACACCTTCTGTCAAAAATTGATTCCAATTACCACGGAGCTATTCAATTTTGTTTTAATTTTCTTATTTCACGTAAAAATGTTGGCTGGCAACCGCCTAACAATATATTATATGTCATTATGTGCATATTGAATTGTTACTACTTGTCGCGTATTATAATCTGTTTTGGTCTATATCTTAAGAACCATTTAACATATTTTCACGAAATAAAGCTCAAACTCGAGTACCAGCACTTCTCTCATAGAGGACGTAAACCCGGGTCCCTATGGCTGAAAAAAGGTACCTTATCCTGTACCATGTTTGTTACTACTTTATTCTTTTTTTCAAAATAACGCATATTTCACTGCATTTCCCTACACTGACACACCACTAGGTTGCTTGCATATGACACCCGAGGATCACATATGCGTATTTTTATGTAACACAAAGAGAAACTACCTAATTCTATCAAACTTATATATTTTTCTGAAATCGAAGTGTTATCTTGTCTTCTGCAACGGGTTATTTTGATGCACCCTGTATATATATTTTCAATGTTAGAACAAAAAAAAAATGTTTTCATATTCTACACATCAGGATAGGTACGAAAGGCACAAATTAGCAGAAAAAGCATAAAATAATGAAGTTAGAAACAAATATTCTATATGAACGACTATAACCCTTACCTTTTCTATGAGATCACATGACGCACACCTTCTGTCAAAAATTGATTCCAATTACCACGGAGCTATTCAATTTTGTTTTAATTTTCTTATTTCACGTAAAAATGTTGGCTGGCAACCGCCTAACAATATATTATATGTCATTATGTGCATATTGAATTGTTACTAATTGTCGTGTATTATAATCTGTTTTGGTCTATATCTTAAGAACCATTTAACATATTTTCACGAAATAAAGCTCAAACTCGAGTACCAGCACTTCTCTCATAGAGGACGTAAACCCGGGTCCCTATGGCTGAAAAAAGGTACCTTATCCTGTACCATGTTTGTTACTACTTTATTTTTTTTTTCAAAATAACGCATATTTCACTGCATTTCCCTACACTGACACACCACTAGGTTGCTTGCATATGACACCCGAGGATCGCATATGCGTATTTTTACGTAACACAAAGAGAAACTACCTAATTCTATCAAACTTATATATTTTTCTGAAATCGAAGTGTTATTTTGTCTTCTGCAGCGCTATATTTTGATGCACCCTGTATATATATTTTCGATGTCAGAGCAAAATATGTTGTTTTCATATTCTACACATCAAGATAGGTAGGAAAAGCACAAATTAGCAGAATAAAAATAAAATAATGAAGTTAGAAACATATATTCTACATGAACGACTTTAACCCTTACCTTTTCAATGAGATCACATGACGCACACCTTCTGTCAAAAATTGATTCCAATTACCACGGAGCTATTCAATTTTGTTTCAATTTTCTTATTTCACGTAAAAATGTTGGCTGGCAACCGCCTAACAATATATTATATGTCATTATGTGCATATTGAATTGTTACTAATTGTCGTGTATTATAATCTGTTTTGGTCTATATCTTAAGAACCATTTAACATATTTTCACGAAATAAAGCTCAAACTCGAGTACCAGCACTTCTCTCATAGAGGTCGTAAACCCGGGTCCCTATGGCTGAAAAAAGGTACCTTATCCTGTACCATGTTTGTTACTACTTTATTCTTTTTTTCAAAATAACGCATATTTCACTGCAATTCCCTACACTGACACACCACAAGGTTGCTTGCATATGACACCCGAGGATCACATATGCGTATTTTTACGTAACACAAAGAGAGACTACCTAATTCTATCAAACTTATATATTTTTCTGAAATCGAAGTGTTATTTTGTCTTCTGCAGCGCTATATTTTGATGCACCCTGTATATATATTTTCGATGTCAGAACCAAATATGTTGTTTTCATATTCTACACATCAAGATAGGTAGGAAGAGCACAAATTAGCAGAATAAAAATAAAATAATGAAGTTATAAACATATATTCTACATGAACGACTTTAACCCTTACCTTTTCAATGAGATCACATGACGCACACCTTCTGTCAAAAATTGATTCCAATTACCACGGAGCTATTCAATTTTGTTTTAATTTTCTTATTTCACGTAAAAATGTTGGCTGGCAACCGCCTAACAATATATTATATGTCATTATGTGCATATTGAATTGTTACTAATTGTCGTGTATTATAATCTGTTTTGGTCTATATCTTAAGAACCATTTAACATATTTTCACGAAATAAAGCTCAAACTCGAGTACCAGCACTTCTCTCATAGAGGACGTAAACCCGGGTCCCTATGGCTGAAAAAAGCTACCTTATCCTGTACCATGTTTGTTACTACTTTATTTTTTTTTTCAAAATAACGCATATTTCACTGCATTTCCCTACACTGACACACCACTAGGTTGCTTGCATATGACACCCGAGGATCGCATATGCGTATTTTTACGTAACACAAAGAGAAACTACCTAATTCTATCAAACTTATATATTTTTCTGAAATCGAAGTGTTATTTTGTCTTCTGCAGCGCTATATTTTGATGCACCCTGTATATATATTTTCGATGTCAGAGCAAAATATGTTGTTTTCATATTCTACACATCAAGATAGGTAGGAAAAGCACAAATTAGCAGAATAAAAATAAAATAATGAAGTTAGAAACATATATTCTACATGAACGACTTTAACCCTTACCTTTTCAATGAGATCACATGACGCACACCTTCTGTCAAAAATTGATTCCAATTACCACGGAGCTATTCAATTTTGTTTCAATTTTCTTATTTCACGTAAAAATGTTGGCTGGCAACCGCCTAACAATATATTATATGTCATTATGTGCATATTGAATTGTTACTAATTGTCGTGTATTATAATCTGTTTTGGTCTATATCTTAAGAACCATTTAACATATTTTCACGAAATAAAGCTCAAACTCGAGTACCAGCACTTCTCTCATAGAGGTCGTAAACCCGGGTCCCTATGGCTGAAAAAAGGTACCTTATCCTGTACCATGTTTGTTACTACTTTATTCTTTTTTTCAAAATAACACATATTTCACTGCATTTCCCTACACTGACACACCACTAGGTTGCTTGCATATGACACCCGAGGATCACATATGCGTATTTTTACGTAACACAAAGAGAAACTACCTAATTCTATCAAACTTATATATTTTTCTGAAATCGAAGTGTTATCTTGTCTTCTGCAACGGGTTATTTTGATGCACCCTGTATATATATTTTCGATGTCAGAGCAAAATATGTTGTTTTCATATTCTACACATCAAGATAGGTAGGAAAAGCACAAATTAGCAGAATAAAAATAAAATAATGAAGTTAGAAACATATATTCTACATGAACGACTTTAACCCTTACCTTTTCAATGAGATCACATGACGCACACCTTCTGTCAAAAATTGATTCCAATTACCACGGAGCTATTCAATTTTGTTTTAATTTTCTTATTTCACGTAAAAATGTTGGCTGGCAACCGCCTAACAATATATTAGTATATATGTCATTATGTGCATATTGAATTGTTACTACTTGTCGCGTATTATAATCTGTTTTGGTCTATATCTTAAGAACCATTTAACATATTTTCACGAAATAAAGCTCAAATTCGAGTACCAGCACTTCTCTCATAGAGGACGTAAACCCGGGTCCCTATGGCTGAAAAAAGGTACCTTATCCTGTACCATGTTTGTTACTACTTTATTCTTTTTTTCAAAATAACGCATATTTCACTGCATTTCCCTACACTGACACACCACTAGGTTGCTTGCATATGACACCCGAGGATCACATATGCGTATTTTTATGTAACACAAAGAGAAACTACCTAATTCTATCAAACTTATATATTTTTCTGAAATCGAAGTGTTATCTTGTCTTCTGCAACGGGTTATTTTGATGCACCCTGTATATATATTTTCAATGTTAGAACAAAAAAAATGTTTTCATATTCTACACATCAGGATAGGTACGAAAGGCACAAATTAGCAGAAAAAGCATAAAATAATGAAGTTAGAAACAAATATTCTATATGAACGACTATAACCCTTACCTTTTCTATGAGATCACATGACGCACACCTTCTGTCAAAAATTGATTCCAATTACCACGGAGCTATTCAATTTTGTTTTAATTTTCTTATTTCACGTAAAAATGTTGGCTGGCAACCGCCTAACAATATATTATATGTCATTATGTGCATATTGAATTGTTACTAATTGTCGTGTATTATAATCTGTTTTGGTCTATATCTTAAGAACCATTTAACATATTTTCACGAAATAAAGCTCAAACTCGAGTACCAGCACTTCTCTCATAGAGGACGTAAACCCGGGTCCCTATGGCTGAAAAAAGGTACCTTATCCTGTACCATGTTTGTTACTACTTTATTTTTTTTTTCAAAATAACGCATATTTCCCTGCATTTCCCTACACTGACACACCACTAGGTTGCTTGCATATGACACCCGAGGATCGCATATGCGTATTTTTACGTAACACAAAGAGAAACTACCTAATTCTATCAAACTTATATATTTTTCTGAAATCGAAGTGTTATTTTGTCTTCTGCAGCGCTATATTTTGATGCACCCTGTATATATATTTTCGATGTCAGAGCAAAATATGTTGTTTTCATATTCTACACATCAAGATAGGTAGGAAAAGCACAAATTAGCAGAATAAAAATAAAATAATGAAGTTAGAAACATATATTCTACATGAACGACTTTAACCCTTACCTTTTCAATGAGATCACATGACGCACACCTTCTGTCAAAAATTGATTCCAATTACCACGGAGCTATTCAATTTTGTTTCAATTTTCTTATTTCACGTAAAAATGTTGGCTGGCAACCGCCTAACAATATATTATATGTCATTATGTGCATATTGAATTGTTACTAATTGTCGTGTATTATAATCTGTTTTGGTCTATATCTTAAGAACCATTTAACATATTTTCACGAAATAAAGCTCAAACTCGAGTACCAGCACTTCTCTCATAGAGGTCGTAAACCCGGGTCCCTATGGCTGAAAAAAGGTACCTTATCCTGTACCATGTTTGTTACTACTTTATTCTTTTTTTCAAAATAACGCATATTTCACTGCAATTCCCTACACTGACACACCACAAGGTTGCTTGCATATGACACCCGAGGATCACATATGCGTATTTTTACGTAACACAAAGAGAGACTACCTAATTCTATCAAACTTATATATTTTTCTGAAATCGAAGTGTTATTTTGTCTTCTGCAGCGCTATATTTTGATGCACCCTGTATATATATTTTCGATGTCAGAACCAAATATGTTGTTTTCATATTCTACACATCAAGATAGGTAGGAAGAGCACAAATTAGCAGAATAAAAATAAAATAATGAAGTTATAAACATATATTCTACATGAACGACTTTAACCCTTACCTTTTCAATGAGATCACATGACGCACACCTTCTGTCAAAAATTGATTCCAATTACCACGGAGCTATTCAATTTTGTTTTAATTTTCTTATTTCACGTAAAAATGTTGGCTGGCAACCGCCTAACAATATATTATATGTCATTATGTGCATATTGAATTGTTACTAATTGTCGTGTATTATAATCTGTTTTGGTCTATATCTTAAGAACCATTTAACATATTTTCACGAAATAAAGCTCAAACTCGAGTACCAGCACTTCTCTCATAGAGGACGTAAACCCGGGTCCCTATGGCTGAAAAAAGGTACCTTATCCTGTACCATGTTTGTTACTACTTTATTTTTTTTTTCAAAATAACGCATATTTCCCTGCATTTCCCTACACTGACACACCACTAGGTTGCTTGCATATGACACCCGAGGATCGCATATGCGTATTTTTACGTAACACAAAGAGAAACTACCTAATTCTATCAAACTTATATATTTTTCTGAAATCGAAGTGTTATTTTGTCTTCTGCAGCGCTATATTTTGATGCACCCTGTATATATATTTTCGATGTCAGAGCAAAATATGTTGTTTTCATATTCTACACATCAAGATAGGTAGGAAAAGCACAAATTAGCAGAATAAAAATAAAATAATGAAGTTAGAAACATATATTCTACATGAACGACTTTAACCCTTACCTTTTCAATGAGATCACATGACGCACACCTTCTGTCAAAAATTGATTCCAATTACCACGGAGCTATTCAATTTTGTTTCAATTTTCTTATTTCACGTAAAAATGTTGGCTGGCAACCGCCTAACAATATATTATATGTCATTATGTGCATATTGAATTGTTACTAATTGTCGTGTATTATAATCTGTTTTGGTCTATATCTTAAGAACCATTTAACATATTTTCACGAAATAAAGCTCAAACTCGAGTACCAGCACTTCTCTCATAGAGGTCGTAAACCCGGGTCCCTATGGCTGAAAAAAGGTACCTTATCCTGTACCATGTTTGTTACTACTTTATTCTTTTTTTCAAAATAACGCATATTTCACTGCAATTCCCTACACTGACACACCACAAGGTTGCTTGCATATGACACCCGAGGATCACATATGCGTATTTTTACGTAACACAAAGAGAGACTACCTAATTCTATCAAACTTATATATTTTTCTGAAATCGAAGTGTTATTTTGTCTTCTGCAGCGCTATATTTTGATGCACCCTGTATATATATTTTCGATGTCAGAACCAAATATGTTGTTTTCATATTCTACACATCAAGATAGGTAGGAAGAGCACAAATTAGCAGAATAAAAATAAAATAATGAAGTTATAAACATATATTCTACATGAACGACTTTAACCCTTACCTTTTCAATGAGATCACATGACGCACACCTTCTGTCAAAAATTGATTCCAATTACCACGGAGCTATTCAATTTTGTTTTAATTTTCTTATTTCACGTAAAAATGTTGGCTGGCAACCGCCTAACAATATATTATATGTCATTATGTGCATATTGAATTGTTACTAATTGTCGTGTATTATAATCTGTTTTGGTCTATATCTTAAGAACCATTTAACATATTTTCACGAAATAAAGCTCAAACTCGAGTACCAGCACTTCTCTCATAGAGGTCGTAAACCCGGGTCCCTATGGCTGAAAAAAGGTACCTTATCCTGTACCATGTTTGTTACTACTTTATTCTTTTTTTCAAAATAACACATATTTCACTGCATTTCCCTACACTGACACACCACTAGGTTGCTTGCATATGACACCCGAGGATCACATATGCGTATTTTTACGTAACACAAAGAGAAACTACCTAATTCTATCAAACTTATATATTTTTCTGAAATCGAAGTGTTATCTTGTCTTCTGCAACGGGTTATTTTGATGCACCCTGTATATATATTTTCGATGTCAGAGCAAAATATGTTGTTTTCATATTCTACACATCAAGATAGGTAGGAAAAGCACAAATTAGCAGAATAAAAATAAAATAATGAAGTTAGAAACATATATTCTACATGAACGACTTTAACCCTTACCTTTTCAATGAGATCACATGACGCACACCTTCTGTCAAAAATTGATTCCAATTACCACGGAGCTATTCAATTTTGTTTTAATTTTCTTATTTCACGTAAAAATGTTGGCTGGCAACCGCCTAACAATATATTAGTATATATGTCATTATGTGCATATTGAATTGTTACTACTTGTCGCGTATTATAATCTGTTTTGGTCTATATCTTAAGAACCATTTAACATATTTTCACGAAATAAAGCTCAAATTCGAGTACCAGCACTTCTCTCATAGAGGACGTAAACCCGGGTCCCTATGGCTGAAAAAAGGTACCTTATCCTGTACCATGTTTGTTACTACTTTATTCTTTTTTTCAAAATAACGCATATTTCACTGCATTTCCCTACACTGACACACCACTAGGTTGCTTGCATATGACACCCGAGGATCACATATGCGTATTTTTATGTAACACAAAGAGAAACTACCTAATTCTATCAAACTTATATATTTTTCTGAAATCGAAGTGTTATCTTGTCTTCTGCAACGGGTTATTTTGATGCACCCTGTATATATATTTTCAATGTTAGAACAAAAAAAATGTTTTCATATTCTACACATCAGGATAGGTACGAAAGGCACAAATTAGCAGAAAAAGCATAAAATAATGAAGTTAGAAACAAATATTCTATATGAACGACTATAACCCTTACCTTTTCTATGAGATCACATGACGCACACCTTCTGTCAAAAATTGATTCCAATTACCACGGAGCTATTCAATTTTGTTTTAATTTTCTTATTTCACGTAAAAATGTTGGCTGGCAACCGCCTAACAATATATTATATGTCATTATGTGCATATTGAATTGTTACTAATTGTCGTGTATTATAATCTGTTTTGGTCTATATCTTAAGAACCATTTAACATATTTTCACGAAATAAAGCTCAAACTCGAGTACCAGCACTTCTCTCATAGAGGACGTAAACCCGGGTCCCTATGGCTGAAAAAAGGTACCTTATCCTGTACCATGTTTGTTACTACTTTATTTTTTTTTTCAAAATAACGCATATTTCCCTGCATTTCCCTACACTGACACACCACTAGGTTGCTTGCATATGACACCCGAGGATCGCATATGCGTATTTTTACGTAACACAAAGAGAAACTACCTAATTCTATCAAACTTATATATTTTTCTGAAATCGAAGTGTTATTTTGTCTTCTGCAGCGCTATATTTTGATGCACCCTGTATATATATTTTCGATGTCAGAGCAAAATATGTTGTTTTCATATTCTACACATCAAGATAGGTAGGAAAAGCACAAATTAGCAGAATAAAAATAAAATAATGAAGTTAGAAACATATATTCTACATGAACGACTTTAACCCTTACCTTTTCAATGAGATCACATGACGCACACCTTCTGTCAAAAATTGATTCCAATTACCACGGAGCTATTCAATTTTGTTTCAATTTTCTTATTTCACGTAAAAATGTTGGCTGGCAACCGCCTAACAATATATTATATGTCATTATGTGCATATTGAATTGTTACTAATTGTCGTGTATTATAATCTGTTTTGGTCTATATCTTAAGAACCATTTAACATATTTTCACGAAATAAAGCTCAAACTCGAGTACCAGCACTTCTCTCATAGAGGTCGTAAACCCGGGTCCCTATGGCTGAAAAAAGGTACCTTATCCTGTACCATGTTTGTTACTACTTTATTCTTTTTTTCAAAATAACACATATTTCACTGCATTTCCCTACACTGACACACCACTAGGTTGCTTGCATATGACACCCGAGGATCACATATGCGTATTTTTACGTAACACAAAGAGAAACCATCTAATTCTATCAAACTTATATATTTTTCTGAAATCGAAGTGTTATTTAGTCTTCTGCAGCGCTATTTTTTGATGCACCCTGTATATATATTTTCGATGTCAGAGCAAAATATGTTGTTTTCATATTCTACACATCAAGATAGGTAGGAAAAGCACAAATTAGCAGAATAAAAATAAAATAATGAAGTTAGAAACATATATTCTACATGAACGACTTTAACCCTTACCTTTTCAATGAGATCACATGACGCACACCTTCTGTCAAAAATTGATTCCAATTACCACGGAGCTATTCAATTTTGTTTTAATTTTCTTATTTCACGTAAAAATGTTGGCTGGCAACCGCCTAACAATATATTATATGTCATTATGTGCATATTGAATTGTTACTACTTGTCGCGTATTATAATCTGTTTTGGTCTATATCTTAAGAACCATTTAACATATTTTCACGAAATAAAGCTCAAACTCGAGTACCAGCACTTCTCTCATAGAGGACGTAAACCCGGGTCCCTATGGCTGAAAAAAGGTACCTTATCCTGTACCATGTTTGTTACTACTTTATTCTTTTTTTCAAAATAACGCATATTTCACTGCATTTCCCTACACTGACACACCACTAGGTTGCTTGCATATGACACCCGAGGATCACATATGCGTATTTTTATGTAACACAAAGAGAAACTACCTAATTCTATCAAACTTATATATTTTTCTGAAATCGAAGTGTTATCTTGTCTTCTGCAACGGGTTATTTTGATGCACCCTGTATATATATTTTCAATGTTAGAACAAAAAAAAAATGTTTTCATATTCTACACATCAGGATAGGTACGAAAGGCACAAATTAGCAGAAAAAGCATAAAATAATGAAGTTAGAAACAAATATTCTATATGAACGACTATAACCCTTACCTTTTCTATGAGATCACATGACGCACACCTTCTGTCAAAAATTGATTCCAATTACCACGGAGCTATTCAAATTTGTTTTAATTTTCTTATTTCACGTAAAAATGTTGGCTGGCAACCGCCTAACAATATATTATATGTCATTATGTGCATATTGAATTGTTACTAATTGTCGTGTATTATAATCTGTTTTGGTCTATATCTTAAGAACCATTTAACATATTTTCACGAAATAAAGCTCAAACTCGAGTACCAGCACTTCTCTCATAGAGGACGTAAACCCGGGTCCCTATGGCTGAAAAAAGGTACCTTATCCTGTACCATGTTTGTTACTACTTTATTTTTTTTTTCAAAATAACGCATATTTCACTGCATTTCCCTACACTGACACACCACTAGGTTGCTTGCATATGACACCCGAGGATCGCATATGCGTATTTTTACGTAACACAAAGAGAAACTACCTAATTCTATCAAACTTATATATTTTTCTGAAATCGAAGTGTTATTTTGTCTTCTGCAGCGCTATATTTTGATGCACCCTGTATATATATTTTCGATGTCAGAGCAAAATATGTTGTTTTCATATTCTACACATCAAGATAGGTAGGAAAAGCACAAATTAGCAGAATAAAAATAAAATAATGAAGTTAGAAACATATATTCTACATGAACGACTTTAACCCTTACCTTTTCAATGAGATCACATGACGCACACCTTCTGTCAAAAATTGATTCCAATTACCACGGAGCTATTCAATTTTGTTTCAATTTTCTTATTTCACGTAAAAATGTTGGCTGGCAACCGCCTAACAATATATTATATGTCATTATGTGCATATTGAATTGTTACTAATTGTCGTGTATTATAATCTGTTTTGGTCTATATCTTAAGAACCATTTAACATATTTTCACGAAATAAAGCTCAAACTCGAGTACCAGCACTTCTCTCATAGAGGTCGTAAACCCGGGTCCCTATGGCTGAAAAAAGGTACCTTATCCTGTACCATGTTTGTTACTACTTTATTCTTTTTTTCAAAATAACACATATTTCACTGCATTTCCCTACACTGACACACCACTAGGTTGCTTGCATATGACACCCGAGGATCACATATGCGTATTTTTACGTAACACAAAGAGAAACCATCTAATTCTATCAAACTTATATATTTTTCTGAAATCGAAGTGTTATTTTGTCTTCTGCAGCGCTATTTTTTGATGCACCCTGTATATATATTTTCGATGTCAGAGCAAAATATGTTGTTTTCATATTCTACACATCAAGATAGGTAGGAAAAGCACAAATTAGCAGAATAAAAATAAAATAATGAAGTTAGAAACATATATTCTACATGAACGACTTTAACCCTTACCTTTTCAATGAGATCACATGACGCACACCTTCTGTCAAAAATTGATTCCAATTACCACGGAGCTATTCAATTTTGTTTTAATTTTCTTATTTCACGTAAAAATGTTGGCTGGCAACCGCCTAACAATATATTATATGTCATTATGTGCATATTGAATTGTTAGTACTTGTCGCGTATTATAATCTGTTTTGGTCTATATCTTAAGAACCATTTAACATATTTTCACGAAATAAAGCTCAAACTCGAGTACCAGCACTTCTCTCATAGAGGACGTAAACCCGGGTCCCTATGGCTGAAAAAAGGTACCTTATCCTGTACCATGTTTGTTACTACTTTATTCTTTTTTTCAAAATAACGCATATTTCACTGCATTTCCCTACACTGACACACCACTAGGTTGCTTGCATATGACACCCGAGAATCACATATGCGTATTTTTATGTAACACAAAGAGAAACTACCTAATTCTATCAAACTTATATATTTTTCTGAAATCGAAGTGTTATCTTGTCTTCTGCAACGGGTTATTTTGATGCACCCTGTATATATATTTTCAATGTTAGAACAAAAAAAAATGTTTTCATATTCTACACATCAGGATAGGTACGAAAGGCACAAATTAGCAGAAAAAGCATAAAATAATGAAGTTAGAAACAAATATTCTATATGAACGACTATAACCCTTACCTTTTCTATGAGATCACATGACGCACACCTTCTGTCAAAAATTGATTCCAATTACCACGGAGCTATTCAATTTTGTTTTAATTTTCTTATTTCACGTAAAAATGTTGGCTGGCAACCGCCTAACAATATATTATATGTCATTATGTGCATATTGAATTGTTACTAATTGTCGTGTATTATAATCTGTTTTGGTCTATATCTTAAGAACCATTTAACATATTTTCACGAAATAAAGCTCAAACTCGAGTACCAGCACTTCTCTCATAGAGGACGTAAACCCGGGTCCCTATGGCTGAAAAAAGGTACCTTATCCTGTACCATGTTTGTTACTACTTTATTTTTTTTTTCAAAATAACGCATATTTCACTGCATTTCCCTACACTGACACACCACTAGGTTGCTTGCATATGACACCCGAGGATCGCATATGCGTATTTTTACGTAACACAAAGAGAAACTACCTAATTCTATCAAACTTATATATTTTTCTGAAATCGAAGTGTTATTTTGTCTTCTGCAGCGCTATATTTTGATGCACCCTGTATATATATTTTCGATGTCAGAGCAAAATATGTTGTTTTCATATTCTACACATCAAGATAGGTAGGAAAAGCACAAATTAGCAGAATAAAAATAAAATAATGAAGTTAGAAACATATATTCTACATGAACGACTTTAACCCTTACCTTTTCAATGAGATCACATGACGCACACCTTCTGTCAAAAATTGATTCCAATTACCACGGAGCTATTCAATTTTGTTTCAATTTTCTTATTTCACGTAAAAATGTTGGCTGGCAACCGCCTAACAATATATTATATGTCATTATGTGCATATTGAATTGTTACTAATTGTCGTGTATTATAATCTGTTTTGGTCTATATCTTAAGAACCATTTAACATATTTTCACGAAATAAAGCTCAAACTCGAGTACCAGCACTTCTCTCATAGAGGTCGTAAACCCGGGTCCCTATGGCTGAAAAAAGGTACCTTATCCTGTACCATGTTTGTTACTACTTTATTCTTTTTTTCAAAATAACGCATATTTCACTGCATTTCCCTACACTGACACACCACAAGGTTGCTTGCATATGACACCCGAGGATCACATATGCGTATTTTTACGTAACACAAAGAGAGACTACCTAATTCTATCAAACTTATATATTTTTCTGAAATCGAAGTGTTATTTTGTCTTCTGCAGCGCTATATTTTGATGCACCCTGTATATATATTTTCGATGTCAGAACCAAATATGTTGTTTTCATATTCTACACATCAAGATAGGTAGGAAGAGCACAAATTAGCAGAATAAAAATAAAATAATGAAGTTATAAACATATATTCTACATGAACGACTTTAACCCTTACCTTTTCAATGAGATCACATGACGCACACCTTCTGTCAAAAATTGATTCCAATTACCACGGAGCTATTCAATTTTGTTTTAATTTTCTTATTTCACGTAAAAATGTTGGCTGGCAACCGCCTAACAATATATTATATGTCATTATGTGCATATTGAATTGTTACTAATTGTCGTGTATTATAATCTGTTTTGGTCTATATCTTAAGAACCATTTAACATATTTTCACGAAATAAAGCTCAAACTCGAGTACCAGCACTTCTCTCATAGCGGTCCCTAACCCGGGTCCCTATGGCTGAAAAAAAGTACGTTATCCTGTACCATGTTTGTTACTACTTTATTCTTTTTTTCAAAATAACGCATATTTCACTGCATTTCCCTACACTGACACACCACTAGGTTGCTTGCATATGACACCCGAGGATCACATATGCGTATTTTTACGTAACACAAAGAGAAACTACCTAATTCTATCAAACTTATATATTTTTCTGAAATCGAATTGTTATCTTGTCTTCTGCAACGGGTTATTTTGATGCACCCTGTATATATATTTTCAATGTTAGACAAAAAAAAATGTTTTCATATTCTACACATCAGGATAGGTACGAAAGGCACAAATTAGCAGAAAAAGCATAAAATAATGAAGTTAGAAACAAATATTCTATATGAACGACTATAACCCTTACCTTTTCTATGAGATCACATGACGCACACCTTCTGTCAAAAATTGATTCCAATTACCACGGAGCTATTCAATTTTGTTTTAATTTTCTTATTTCACGTAAAAATGTTGGCTGGCAACCGCCTAACAATATATTATATGTCATTATGTGCATATTGAATTGTTACTAATTGTCGTGTATTATAATCTGTTTTGGTCTATATCTTAAGAACCATTTAACATATTTTCACGAAATAAAGCTCAAACTCGAGTACCAGCACTTCTCTCATAGAGGACGTAAACCCGGGTCCCTATGGCTGAAAAAAGGTACCTTATCCTGTACCATGTTTGTTACTACTTTATTCTTTTTTTCAAAATAATGCATATTTCACTGCATTTCCCTACACTGACACACCACTAGGTTGCTTGCATATGACACCCGAGGATCACATATGCGTATTTTTACGTAACGCAAAGAGAAACTACCTAATTCTATCAAACTTATATATTTTTCTGAAATCGAAGTGTTATTTTGTCTTCTGCAGCGCTATATTTTGATGCACCCTGTATATATATTTTCGATGTCAGAGCAAAATATGTTGTTTTCATATTCTACACATCAAGATAGGTAGGAAAAGCACAAATTAGCAGAATAAAAATAAAATAATGAAGTTAGAAACATATATTCTACATGAACGACTTTAACCCTTACCTTTTCAATGAGATCACATGACGCACACCTTCTGTCAAAAATTGATTCCAATTACCACGGAGCTATTCAATTTTGTTTTAATTTTCTTATTTCACGTAAAAATGTTGGCTGGCAACCGCCTAACAATATATTATATGTCATTATGTGCATATTGAATTGTTACTAATTGTCGTGTATTATAATCTGTTTTGGTCTATATCTTAAGAACCATTTAACATATTTTCACGAAATAAAGCTCAAACTCGAGTACCAGCACTTCTCTCATAGAGGTCGTAAACCCGGGTCCCTATGGCTGAAAAAAGGTACCTTATCCTGTACCATGTTTGTTACTACTTTATTCTTTTTTTCAAAATAACACATATTTCACTGCATTTCCCTACACTGACACACCACTAGGTTGCTTGCATATGACACCCGAGGATCACATATGCGTATTTTTACGTAACACAAAGAGAAACTACCTAATTCTATCAAACTTATATATTTTTCTGAAATCGAAGTGTTATTTTGTCTTCTGCAGCGCTATTTTTTGATGCACCCTGTATATATATTTTCGATGTCAGAGCAAAATATGTTGTTTTCATATTCTACACATCAAGATAGGTAGGAAAAGCACAAATTAGCAGAATAAAAATAAAATAATGAAGTTAGAAACATATATTCTACATGAACGACCTTAACCCTTACCTTTTCAATGAGATCACATGACGCACACCTTCTGTCAAAAATTGATTCCAATTACCACGGAGCTATTCAATTTTGTTTTAATTTTCTTATTTCACGTAAAAATGTTGGCTGGCAACCGCCTAACAATATATTAGTATATATGTCATTATGTGCATATTGAATTGTTACTACTTGTCGCGTATTATAATCTGTTTTGGTCTATATCTTAAGAACCATTTAACATATTTTCACGAAATAAAGCTCAAATTCGAGTACCAGCACTTCTCTCATAGAGGACGTAAACCCGGGTCCCTATGGCTGAAAAAAGGTACCTTATCCTGTACCATGTTTGTTACTACTTTATTCTTTTTTTCAAAATAACGCATATTTCACTGCATTTCCCTACACTGACACACCACTAGGTTGCTTGCATATGACACCCGAGGATCACATATGCGTATTTTTATGTAACACAAAGAGAAACTACCTAATTCTATCAAACTTATATATTTTTCTGAAATCGAAGTGTTATCTTGTCTTCTGCAACGGGTTATTTTGATGCACCCTGTATATATATTTTCAATGTTAGAACAAAAAAAATGTTTTCATATTCTACACATCAGGATAGGTACGAAAGGCACAAATTAGCAGAAAAAGCATAAAATAATGAAGTTAGAAACAAATATTCTATATGAACGACTATAACCCTTACCTTTTCTATGAGATCACATGACGCACACCTTCTGTCAAAAATTGATTCCTATTACCACGGAGCTATTCAATTTTGTTTTAATTTTCTTATTTCACGTAAAAATGTTGGCTGGCAACCGCCTAACAATATATTATATGTCATTATGTGCATATTGAATTGTTACTAATTGTCGTGTATTATAATCTGTTTTGGTCTATATCTTAAGAACCATTTAACATATTTTCACGAAATAAAGCTCAAACTCGAGTACCAGCACTTCTCTCATAGAGGACGTAAACCCGGGTCCCTATGGCTGAAAAAAGGTACCTTATCCTGTACCATGTTTGTTACTACTTTATTTTTTTTTTTCAAAATAACGCATATTTCACTGCATTTCCCTACACTGACACACCACTAGGTTGCTTGCATATGACACCCGAGGATCGCATATGCGTATTTTTACGTAACACAAAGAGAAACTACCTAATTCTATCAAACTTATATATTTTTCTGAAATCGAAGTGTTATTTTGTCTTCTGCAGCGCTATATTTTGATGCACCCTGTATATATATTTTCGATGTCAGAGCAAAATATGTTGTTTTCATATTCTACACATCAAGATAGGTAGGAAAAGCACAAATTAGCAGAATAAAAATAAAATAATGAAGTTAGAAACATATATTCTACATGAACGACTTTAACCCTTACCTTTTCAATGAGATCACATGACGCACACCTTCTGTCAAAAATTGATTCCAATTACCACGGAGCTATTCAATTTTGTTTCAATTTTCTTATTTCACGTAAAAATGTTGGCTGGCAACCGCCTAACAATATATTATATGTCATTATGTGCATATTGAATTGTTACTAATTGTCGTGTATTATAATCTGTTTTGGTCTATATCTTAAGAACCATTTAACATATTTTCACGAAATAAAGCTCAAACTCGAGTACCAGCACTTCTCTCATAGAGGTCGTAAACCCGGGTCCCTATGGCTGAAAAAAGGTACCTTATCCTGTACCATGTTTGTTACTACTTTATTCTTTTTTTCAAAATAACGCATATTTCACTGCATTTCCCTACACTGACACACCACAAGGTTGCTTGCATATGACACCCGAGGATCACATATGCGTATTTTTACGTAACACAAAGAGAGACTACCTAATTCTATCAAACTTATATATTTTTGTGAAATCGAAGTGTTATTTTGTCTTCTGCAGCGCTATATTTTGATGCACCCTGTATATATATTTTCGATGTCAGAACAAAATATGTTGTTTTCATATTCTACACATCAGGACATGTACGAAAAGCACAAATTAGCAGAATAAAAATAAAATAATGAAGTTATAAACATATATTCTACATGAACGACTTTAACCCTTACCTTTTCAATGAGATCACATGACGCACACCTTCTGTCAAAAATTGATTCCAATTACCACGGAGCTATTCAATTTTGTTTTAATTTTCTTATTTCACGTAAAAATGTTGGCTGGCAACCGCCTAACAATATATTATATGTCATTATGTGCATATTGAATTGTTACTAATTGTCGTGTATTATAATCTGTTTTGGTCTATATCTTAAGAACCATTTAACATATTTTCACGAAATAAAGCTCAAACTCGAGTACCAGCACTTCTCTCATAGCGGTCGCAAACCCGGGTCCGTATGGCTGAAAAAAAGTACGTTATCCTGTACCATGTTTGTTACTACTTTATTCTTTTTTTCAAAATAACGCATATTTCACTGCATTTCCCTACACTGACACACCACTAGGTTGCTTGCATATGACACCCGAGGATCACATATGCGTATTTTTACGTAACACAAAGAGAAACTACCTAATTCTATCAAACTTATATATTTTTCTGAAATCGAAGTGTTATCTTGTCTTCTGCAACGGGTTATTTTGATGCACCCTGTATATATATTTTCAATGTTAGAACAAAAAAAATGTTTTCATATTCTACACATCAGGATAGGTACGAAAGGCACAAATTAGCAGAAAAAGCATAAAATAATGAAGTTAGAAACAAATATTCTATATGAACGACTATAACCCTTACCTTTTCTATGAGATCACATGACGCACACCTTCTGTCAAAAATTGATTCCAATTACCACGGAGCTATTCAATTTTGTTTTAATTTTCTTATTTCACGTAAAAATGTTGGCTGGCAACCGCCTAACTATATATTATATGTCATTATGTGCATATTGAATTGTTACTAATTGTCGTGTATTATAATCTGTTTTGGTCTATATCTTAAGAACCATTTAACATATTTTCACGAAATAAAGCTCAAACTCGAGTACCAGCACTTCTCTCATAGAGGACGTAAACCCGGGTCCCTATGGCTGAAAAAAGGTACCTTATCCTGTACCATGTTTGTTACTACTTTATTTTTTTTTTCAAAATAACGCATATTTCACTGCATTTCCCTACACTGACACACCACTAGGTTGCTTGCATATGACACCCGAGGATCACATATGCGTATTTTTACGTAACACAAAGAGAAACTACCTAATTCTATCAAACTTATATATTTTTCTGAAATCGAAGTGTTATTTTGTCTTCTGCAGCGCTATATTTTGATGCACCCTGTATATATATTTTCGATGTCAGAGCAAAATATGTTGTTTTCATATTCTACACATCAAGATAGGTAGGAAAAGCACAAATTAGCAGAATAAAAATAAAATAATGAAGTTAGAAACATATATTCTACATGAACGACTTTAACCCTTACCTTTTCAATGAGATCACATGACGCACACCTTCTGTCAAAAATTGATTCCAATTACCACGGAGCTATTCAATTTTGTTTCAATTTTCTTATTTCACGTAAAAATGTTTTCTGGCAACCGCCTAACAATATATTATATGTCATTATGTGCATATTGAATTGTTACTAATTGTCGTGTATTATAATCTGTTTTGGTCTATATCTTAAGAACCATTTAACATATTTTCACGAAATAAAGCTCAAACTCGAGTACCAGCACTTCTCTCATAGAGGTCGTAAACCCGGGTCCCTATGGCTGAAAAAAGGTACCTTATCCTGTACCATGTTTGTTACTACTTTATTCTTTTTTCAAAATAACGCATATTTCACTGCATTTCCCTACACTGACACACCACAAGGTTGCTTGCATATGACACCCGAGGATCACATATGCGTATTTTTACGTAACACAAAGAGAGACTACCTAATTCTATCAAACTTATATATTTTTCTGAAATCGAAGTGTTATTTTGTCTTCTGCAGCGCTATATTTTGATGCACCCTGTATATATATTTTCGATGTCAGAACCAAATATGTTGTTTTCATATTCTACACATCAAGATAGGTAGGAAGAGCACAAATTAGCAGAATAAAAATAAAATAATGAAGTTATAAACATATATTCTACATGAACGACTTTAACCCTTACCTTTTCAATGAGATCACATGACGCACACCTTCTGTCAAAAATTGATTCGAATTACCACGGAGCTATTCAATTTTGTTTTAATTTTCTTATTTCACGTAAAAATGTTGGCTGGCAACCGCCTAACAATATATTATATGTCATTATGTGCATATTGAATTGTTACTAATTGTCGTGTATTATAATCTGTTTTGGTCTATATCTTAAGAACCATTTAACATATTTTCACGAAATAAAGCTCAAACTCGAGTACCAGCACTTCTGTCATAGCGGTCCCTAACCCGGGTCCCTATGGCTGAAAAAAAGTACGTTATCCTGTACCAGGTTTGTTACTACTTTATTCTTTTTTTCAAAATAACGCATATTTCACTGCATTTCCCTACACTGACACACCACTAGGTTGCTTGCATATGACACCCGAGGATCACATATGCGTATTTTTACGTAACACAAAGAGAAACTACCTAATTCTATCAAACTTATATATTTTTCTGAAATCGAAGTGTTATCTTGTCTTCTGCAACGGGTTATTTTGATGCACCCTGTATATATATTTTCAATGTTAGACAAAAAAAATGTTTTCATATTCTACACATCAGGATAGGTACGAAAGGCACAAATTAGCAGAAAAAGCATAAAATAATGAAGTTAGAAACAAATATTCTATATGAACGACTATAACCCTTAAGTTTTCTATGAGATCACATGACGCACACCTTCTGTCAAAAATTGATTCCAATTACCACGGAGCTATTCAATTTTGTTTTAATTTTCTTATTTCACGTAAAAATGTTGGCTGGCAACCGCCTAACAATATATTATATGTCATTATGTGCATATTGAATTGTTACTAATTGTCGTGTATTATAATCTGTTTTGGTCTATATCTTAAGAACCATTTAACATATTTTCACGAAATAAAGCTCAAACTCGAGTACCAGCACTTCTCTCATAGAGGACGTAAACCCGGGTCCCTATGGCTGAAAAAAGGTACCTTATCCTGTACCATGTTTGTTACTACTTTATTCTTTTTTTCAAAATAATGCATATTTCACTGCATTTCCCTACACTGACACACCACTAGGTTGCTTGCATATGACACCCGAGGATCACATATGCGTATTTTTACGTAACACAAAGAGAAACTACCTAATTCTATCAAACTTATATATTTTTCTGAAATCGAAGTGTTATTTTGTCTTCTGCAGCGCTATATTTTGATGCACCCTGTATATATATTTTCGATGTCAGAGCAAAATATGTTGTTTTCATATTCTACACATCAAGATAGGTAGGAAAAGCACAAATTAGCAGAATAAAAATAAAATAATGAAGTTAGAAACATATATTCTACATGAACGACTTTAACCCTTACCTTTTCAATGAGATCACATGACGCACACCTTCTGTCAAAAATTGATTCCAATTACCACGGAGCTATTCAATTTTGTTTTAATTTTCTTATTTCACGTAAAAATGTTGGCTGGCAACCGCCTAACAATATATTATATGTCATTATGTGCATATTGAATTGTTACTAATTGTCGTGTATTATAATCTGTTTTGGTCTATATCTTAAGAACCATTTAACATATTTTCACGAAATAAAGCTCAAACTCGAGTACCAGCACTTCTCTCATACAGGTCGTAAACCCGGGTCCCTATGGCTGAAAAAAGGTACCTTATCCTGTACCATGTTTGTTACTACTTTATTCTTTTTTTCAAAATAACACATATTTCACTGCATTTCCCTACACTGACACACCACTAGGTTGCTTGCATATGACACCCGAGGATCACATATGCGTATTTTTACGTAACACAAAGAGAAACTACCTAATTCTATCAAACTTATATATTTTTCTGAAATCGAAGTGTTATTTTGTCTTCTGCAGCGCTATTTTTTGATGCACCCTGTATATATATTTTCGATGTCAGAGCAAAATATGTTGTTTTCATATTCTACACATCAAGATAGGTAGGAAAAGCACAAATTAGCAGAATAAAAATAAAATAATGAAGTTAGAAACATATATTCTACATGAACGACTTTAACCCTTACCTTTTCAATGAGATCACATGACGCACACCTTCTGTCAAAAATTGATTCCAATTACCACGGAGCTATTCAATTTTGTTTCAATTTTCTTATTTCACGTAAAAATGTTTTCTGGCAACCGCCTAACAATATATTATATGTCATTATGTGCATATTGAATTGTTACTAATTGTCGTGTATTATAATCTGTTTTGGTCTATATCTTAAGAACCATTTAACATATTTTCACGAAATAAAGCTCAAACTCGAGTACCAGCACTTCTCTCATAGAGGTCGTAAACCCGGGTCCCTATGGCTGAAAAAAGGTACCTTATCCTGTACCATGTTTGTTACTACTTTATTCTTTTTTCAAAATAACGCATATTTCACTGCATTTCCCTACACTGACACACCACAAGGTTGCTTGCATATGACACCCGAGGATCACATATGCGTATTTTTACGTAACACAAAGAGAGACTACCTAATTCTATCAAACTTATATATTTTTCTGAAATCGAAGTGTTATTTTGTCTTCTGCAGCGCTATATTTTGATGCACCCTGTATATATATTTTCGATGTCAGAACCAAATATGTTGTTTTCATATTCTACACATCAAGATAGGTAGGAAGAGCACAAATTAGCAGAATAAAAATAAAATAATGAAGTTATAAACATATATTCTACATGAACGACTTTAACCCTTACCTTTTCAATGAGATCACATGACGCACACCTTCTGTCAAAAATTGATTCGAATTACCACGGAGCTATTCAATTTTGTTTTAATTTTCTTATTTCACGTAAAAATGTTGGCTGGCAACCGCCTAACAATATATTATATGTCATTATGTGCATATTGAATTGTTACTAATTGTCGTGTATTATAATCTGTTTTGGTCTATATCTTAAGAACCATTTAACATATTTTCACGAAATAAAGCTCAAACTCGAGTACCAGCACTTCTGTCATAGCGGTCCCTAACCCGGGTCCCTATGGCTGAAAAAAAGTACGTTATCCTGTACCAGGTTTGTTACTACTTTATTCTTTTTTTCAAAATAACGCATATTTCACTGCATTTCCCTACACTGACACACCACTAGGTTGCTTGCATATGACACCCGAGGATCACATATGCGTATTTTTACGTAACACAAAGAGAAACTACCTAATTCTATCAAACTTATATATTTTTCTGAAATCGAAGTGTTATCTTGTCTTCTGCAACGGGTTATTTTGATGCACCCTGTATATATATTTTCAATGTTAGACAAAAAAAATGTTTTCATATTCTACACATCAGGATAGGTACGAAAGGCACAAATTAGCAGAAAAAGCATAAAATAATGAAGTTAGAAACAAATATTCTATATGAACGACTATAACCCTTAAGTTTTCTATGAGATCACATGACGCACACCTTCTGTCAAAAATTGATTCCAATTACCACGGAGCTATTCAATTTTGTTTTAATTTTCTTATTTCACGTAAAAATGTTGGCTGGCAACCGCCTAACAATATATTATATGTCATTATGTGCATATTGAATTGTTACTAATTGTCGTGTATTATAATCTGTTTTGGTCTATATCTTAAGAACCATTTAACATATTTTCACGAAATAAAGCTCAAACTCGAGTACCAGCACTTCTCTCATAGAGGACGTAAACCCGGGTCCCTATGGCTGAAAAAAGGTACCTTATCCTGTACCATGTTTGTTTTACTTTATTCTTTTTTTCAAAATAATGCATATTTCACTGCATTTCCCTACACTGACACACCACTAGGTTGCTTGCATATGACACCCGAGGATCACATATGCGTATTTTTACGTAACACAAAGAGAAACTACCTAATTCTATCAAACTTATATATTTTTCTGAAATCGAAGTGTTATTTTGTCTTCTGCAGCGCTATATTTTGATGCACCCTGTATATATATTTTCGATGTCAGAGCAAAATATGTTGTTTTCATATTCTACACATCAAGATAGGTAGGAAAAGCACAAATTAGCAGAATAAAAATAAAATAATGAAGTTAGAAACATATATTCTACATGAACGACTTTAACCCTTACCTTTTCAATGAGATCACATGACGCACACCTTCTGTCAAAAATTGATTCCAATTACCACGGAGCTATTCAATTTTGTTTTAATTTTCTTATTTCACGTAAAAATGTTGGCTGGCAACCGCCTAACAATATATTATATGTCATTATGTGCATATTGAATTGTTACTAATTGTCGTGTATTATAATCTGTTTTGGTCTATATCTTAAGAACCATTTAACATATTTTCACGAAATAAAGCTCAAACTCGAGTACCAGCACTTCTCTCATAGAGGTCGTAAACCCGGGTCCCTATGGCTGAAAAAAGGTACCTTATCCTGTACCATGTTTGTTACTACTTTATTCTTTTTTTCAAAATAACACATATTTCACTGCATTTCCCTACACTGACACACCACTAGGTTGCTTGCATATGACACCCGAGGATCACATATGCGTATTTTTACGTAACTCAAAGAGAAACTACCTAATTCTATCAAACTTATATATTTTTCTGAAATCGAAGTGTTATTTTGTCTTCTGCAGCGCTATTTTTTGATGCACCCTGTATATATATTTTCGATGTCAGAGCAAAATATGTTGTTTTCATATTCTACACATCAAGATAGGTAGGAAAAGCACAAATTAGCAGAATAAAAATAAAATAATGAAGTTAGAAACATATATTCTACATGAACGACTTTAACCCTTACCTTTTCAATGAGATCACATGACGCACACCTTCTGTCAAAAATTGATTCCAATTACCACGGAGCTATTCAATTTTGTTTTAATTTTCTTATTTCACGTAAAAATGTTGGCTGGCAACCGCCTAACAATATATTATATGTCATTATGTGCATATTGAATTGTTACTACTTGTCGCGTATTATAATCTGTTTTGGTCTATATCTTAAGAACCATTTAACATATTTTCACGAAATAAAGCTCAAACTCGAGTACCAGCACTTCTCTCATAGAGGACGTAAACCCGGGTCCCTATGGCTGAAAAAAGGTACCTTATCCTGTACCATGTTTGTTACTACTTTATTCTTTTTTTCAAAATAACGCATATTTCACTGCATTTCCCTACACTGACACACCACTAGGTTGCTTGCATATGACACCCGAGGATCACATATGCGTATTTTTATGTAACACAAAGAGAAACTACCTAATTCTATCAAACTTATATATTTTTCTGAAATCGAAGTGTTATCTTGTCTTCTGCAACGGGTTATTTTGATGCACCCTGTATATATATTTTCAATGTTAGAACAAAAAAAAATGTTTTCATATTCTACACATCAGGATAGGTACGAAAGGCACAAATTAGCAGAAAAAGCATAAAATAATGAAGTTAGAAACAAATATTCTATATGAACGACTATAACCCTTACCTTTTCTATGAGATCACATGACGCACACCTTCTGTCAAAAATTGATTCCAATTACCACGGAGCTATTCAATTTTGTTTTAATTTTCTTATTTCACGTAAAAATGTTGGCTGGCAACCGCCTAACAATATATTATATGTCATTATGTGCATATTGAATTGTTACTAATTGTCGTGTATTATAATCTGTTTTGGTCTATATCTTAAGAACCATTTAACATATTTTCACGAAATAAAGCTCAAACTCGAGTACCAGCACTTCTCTCATAGAGGACGTAAACCCGGGTCCCTATGGCTGAAAAAAGGTACCTTATCCTGTACCATGTTTGTTACTACTTTATTTTTTTTTTTCAAAATAACGCATATTTCACTGCATTTCCCTACACTGACACACCACTAGGTTGCTTGCATATGACACCCGAGGATCGCATATGCGTATTTTTACGTAACACAAAGAGAAACTACCTAATTCTATCAAACTTATATATTTTTCTGAAATCGAAGTGTTATTTTGTCTTCTGCAGCGCTATATTTTGATGCACCCTGTATATATATTTTCGATGTCAGAGCAAAATATGTTGTTTTCATATTCTACACATCAAGATAGGTAGGAAAAGCACAAATTAGCAGAATAAAAATAAAATAATGAAGTTAGAAACATATATTCTACATGAACGACTTTAACCCTTACCTTTTCAATGAGATCACATGACGCACACCTTCTGTCAAAAATTGATTCCAATTACCACGGAGCTATTCAATTTTGTTTCAATTTTCTTATTTCACGTAAAAATGTTGGCTGGCAACCGCCTAACAATATATTATATGTCATTATGTGCATATTGAATTGTTACTAATTGTCGTGTATTATAATCTGTTTTGGTCTATATCTTAAGAACCATTTAACATATTTTCACGAAATAAAGCTCAAACTCGAGTACCAGCACTTCTCTCATAGAGGTCGTAAACCCGGGTCCCTATGGCTGAAAAAAGGTACCTTATCCTGTACCATGTTTGTTACTACTTTATTCTTTTTTTCAAAATAACGCATATTTCACTGCATTTCCCTACACTGACACACCACAAGGTTGCTTGCATATGACACCCGAGGATCACATATGCGTATTTTTACGTAACACAAAGAGAGACTACCTAATTCTATCAAACTTATATATTTTTCTGAAATCGAAGTGTTATTTTGTCTTCTGCAGCGCTATATTTTGATGCACCCTGTATATATATTTTCGATGTCAGAACCAAATATGTTGTTTTCATATTCTACACATCAAGATAGGTAGGAAGAGCACAAATTAGCAGAATAAAAATAAAATAATGAAGTTATAAACATATATTCTACATGAACGACTTTAACCCTTACCTTTTCAATGAGATCACATGACGCACACCTTCTGTCAAAAATTGATTCGAATTACCACGGAGCTATTCAATTTTGTTTCAATTTTCTTATTTCACGTAAAAATGTTGGCTGGCAACCGCCTAACAATATATTATATGTCATTATGTGCATATTGAATTGTTACTAATTGTCGTGTATTATAATCTGTTTTGGTCTATATCTTAAGAACCATTTAACATATTTTCACGAAATAAAGCTCAAACTCGAGTACCAGCACTTCTCTCATAGCGGTCGCAAACCCGGGTCCCTATGGCTGAAAAAAAGTACGTTATCCTGTACCATGTTTGTTACTACTTTATTCTTTTTTTCAAAATAACGCATATTTCACTGCATTTCCCTACACTGACACACCACTAGGTTGCTTGCATATGACACCCGAGGATCACATATGCGTATTTTTACGTAACACAAAGAGAAACTACCTAATTCTATCAAACTTATATATTTTTCTGAAATCGAAGTGTTATCTTGTCTTCTGCAAAGGGTTATTTTGATGCACCCTGTATATATATTTTCAATGTTAGAACAAAAAAAAATGTTTTCATATTCTACACATCAGGATAGGTACTAAAGGCACAAATTAGCAGAAAAAGCATAAAATAATGAAGTTAGAAACAAATATTCTATATGAACGACTATAACCCTTACCTTTTCTATGAGATCACATGACGCACACCTTCTGTCAAAAATTGATTCCAATTACCACGGAGCTATTCAATTTTGTTTTAATTTTCTTATTTCACGTAAAAATGTTTTCTGGCAACCGCCTAACAATATATTATATGTCATTATGTGCATATTGAATTGTTACTAATTGTCGTGTATTATAATCTGTTTTGGTCTATATCTTAAGAACCATTTAACATATTTTCACGAAATAAAGCTCAAACTCGAGTACCAGCACTTCTCTCATAGAGGACGTAAACCCGGGTCCCTATGGCTGAAAAAAGGTACCTTATCCTGTACCATGTTTGTTACTACTTTATTTTTTTTTTCAAAATAACGCATATTTCACTGCATTTCCCTACACTGACACACCACTAGGTTGCTTGCATATGACACCCGAGGATCACATATGCGTATTTTTACGTAACACAAAGAGAAACTACCTAATTCTATCAAACTTATATATTTTTCTGAAATCGAAGTGTTATTTTGTCTTCTGCAGCGCTATATTTTGATGCACCCTGTATATATATTTTCGATGTCAGAGCAAAATATGTTGTTTTCATATTCTACACATCAAGATAGGTAGGAAAAGCACAAATTAGCAGAATAAAAATAAAATAATGAAGTTAGAAACATATATTCTACATGAACGACTTTAACCCTTACCTTTTCAATGAGATCACATGACGCACACCTTCTGTCAAAAATTGATTCCAATTACCACGGAGCTATTCAATTTTGTTTCAATTTTCTTATTTCACGTAAAAATGTTGGCTGGCAACCGCCTAACAATATATTTTATGTCATTATGTGCATATTGAATTGTTACTAATTGTCGTGTATTATAATCTGTTTTGGTCTATATCTTAAGAACCATTTAACATATTTTCACGAAATAAAGCTCAAACTCGAGTTCCAGCACTTCTCTCATAGAGGTCGTAAACCCGGGTCCCTATGGCTGAAAAAAGGTACCTTATCCTGTACCATGTTTGTTACTACTTTATTCTTTTTTTCAAAATAACGCATATTTCACTGCATTTCCCTACACTGACACACCACAAGGTTGCTTGCATATGACACCCGAGGATCACATATGCGTATTTTTACGTAACACAAAGAGAAACTACCTAATTCTATCAAACTTATATATTTTTCTGAAATCGAAGTGTTATTTTGTCTTCTGCAGCGCTATATTTTGATGCACCCTGTATATATATTTTCGATGTCAGAACAAAATATGTTGTTTTCATATTCTACACATCAGGACATGTACGAAAAGCACAAATTAGCAGAATAAAAATAAAATAATGAAGTTAGAAACATATATTCTACATGAACGACTTTAACCCTTACCTTTTCAATGAGATCACATGACGCACACCTTCTGTCAAAAATTGATTCGAATTACCACGGAGCTATTCAATTTTGTTTTAATTTTCTTATTTCACGTAAAAATGTTGGCTGGCAACCGCCTAACAATATATTATATGTCATTATGTGCATATTGAATTGTTACTAATTGTCGTGTATTATAATCTGTTTTGGTCTATATCTTAAGAACCATTTAACATATTTTCACGAAATAAAGCTCAAACTCGAGTACCAGCACTTCTCTCATAGAGGTCGCAAACCCGGGTCCCTATGGCTGAAAAAAAGTACGTTATCCTGTACCATGTTTGTTACTACTTTATTCTTTTTTTCAAAATAACGCATATTTCACTGCATTTCCCTACACTGACACACCACTAGGTTGCTTGCATATGACACCCGAGGATCACATATGCGTATTTTTACGTAACACAAAGAGAAACTACCTAATTCTATCAAACTTATATATTTTTCTGAAATCGAAGTGTTATCTTGTCTTCTGCAACGGGTTATTTTGATGCACCCTGTATATATATTTTCAATGTTAGAACAAAAAAAATGTTTTCATATTCTACACATCAGGATAGGTACGAAAGGCACAAATTAGCAGAAAAAGCATAAAATAATGAAGTTAGAAACAAATATTCTATATGAACGACTATAACCCTTACCTTTTGTATGAGATCACATGACGCACACCTTCTGTCAAAAATTGATTCCAATTACCACGGAGCTATTCAATTTTGTTTTAATTTTCTTATTTCACGTAAAAATGTTGGCTGGCAACCGCCTAACAATATATTATATGTCATTATGTGCATATTGAATTGTTTCTAATTGTCGTGTATTATAATCTGTTTTGGTCTATATCTTAAGAACCATTTAACATATTTTCACGAAATAAAGCTCAAACTCGAGTACCAGCACTTCTCTCATAGAGGACGTAAACCCGGGTCCCTATGGCTGAAAAAAGGTACCTTATCCTGTACCATGTTTGTTACTACTTTATTCTTTTTTTCAAAATAACGCATATTTCACTGCATTTCCCTACACTGACACACCACTAGGTTGCTTGCATATGACACCCGAGGATCACATATGCGTATTTTTACGTAACACAAAGAGAAACTACCTAATTCTATCAAACTTATATATTTTTCTGAAATCGAAGTGTTATCTTGTCTTCTGCAACGGGTTATTTTGATGCACCCTGTATATATATTTTCAATGTTAGAACAAAAAAAATGTTTTCATATTCTACACATCAGGATAGGTACGAAAGGCACAAATTAGCAGAAAAAGCATAAAATAATGAAGTTAGAAACAAATATTCTATATGAACGACTATAACCCTTACCTTTTCTATGAGATCACATGACGCACACCTTCTGTCAAAAATTGATTCCAATTACCACGGAGCTATTCAATTTTGTTTTAATTTTCTTATTTCACGTAAAAATGTTGGCTGGCAACCGCCTAACAATATATTATATGTCATTATGTGCATATTGAATTGTTACTAATTGTCGTGTATTATAATCTGTTTTGGTCTATATCTTAAGAACCATTTAACATATTTTCACGAAATAAAGCTCAAACTCGAGTACCAGCACTTCTCTCATAGAGGACGTAAACCCGGGTCCCTATGGCTGAAAAAAGGTACCTTATCCTGTACCATGTTTGTTACTACTTTATTCTTTTTTTCAAAATAACGCATATTTCACTGCATTTCCCTACACTGACACACCACTAGGTTGCTTGCATATGACACCCGAGGATCACATATGCGTATTTTTACGTAACACAAAGAGAAACTACCTAATTCTATCAAACTTATATATTTTTCTGAAATCGAAGTGTTATTTTGTCTTCTGCAGCGCTATATTTTGATGCATCCTGTATATATATTTTCGATGTCAGAGCAAAATATGTTGTTTTCATATTCTACACATCAAGATAGGTAGGAAAAGCACAAATTAGCAGAATAAAAATAAAATAATGAAGTTAGAAACATATATTCTACATGAACGACTTTAACCCTTACCTTTTCAATGAGATCACATGACGCACACCTTCTGTCAAAAATTGATTCCAATTACCACGGAGCTATTCAATTTTGTTTTAATTTTCTTATTTCACGTAAAAATGTTGGCTGGCAACCGCCTAACAATATATTATATGTCATTATGTGCATATTGAATTGTTACTAATTGTCGTGTATTATAATCTGTTTTGGTCTATATCTTGAGAACCATTTAACATATTTTCACGAATAAAAGCTCAAACTCGAGTACCAGCACTTCTCTGATAGCGGTCGCAAACCCGGTTCCCTATGGCTGAAAAAAAGTACGTTATCCTGTACCATGTTTGTTACTACTTTATTCTTTTTTTCAAAATAACGCATATTTCACTGCATTTCCCTACACTGACACACCACAAGGTTGCTTGCATATGACACCCGAGGATCACATATGCGTATTTTTACGTAACACAAAGAGAAACTACCTAATTCTATCAAACTTATATATTTTTCTGAAATCGAAGTGTTATTTTGTCTTCTGCAGCGCTATATTTTGATGCACCCTGTATATATATTTTCGATGTCAGAACAAAATATGTTGTTTTCATATTCTACACATCAGGACATGTACGAAAAGCACAAATTAGCAGAATAAAAATAAAATAATGAAGTTAGAAACATATATTCTACATGAACGACTTTAACCCTTACCTTTTCAATGAGATCACATGACGCACACCTTCTGTCAAAAATTGATTCGAATTACCACGGAGCTATTCAATTTTGTTTTAATTTTCTTATTTCACGTAAAAATGTTGGCTGGCAACCGCCTAACAATATATTATATGTCATTATGTGCATATTGAATTGTTACTAATTGTCGTGTATTATAATCTGTTTTGGTCTATATCTTAAGAACCATTTAACATATTTTCACGAAATAAAGCTCAAACTCGAGTACCAGCACTTCTCTCATAGAGGTCGCAAACCCGGGTCCCTATGGCTGAAAAAAAGTACGTTATCCTGTACCATGTTTGTTACTACTTTATTCTTTTTTTCAAAATAACGCATATTTCACTGCATTTCCCTACACTGACACACCACTAGGTTGCTTGCATATGACACCCGAGGATCACATATGCGTATTTTTACGTAACACAAAGAGAAACTACCTAATTCTATCAAACTTATATATTTTTCTGAAATCGAAGTGTTATCTTGTCTTCTGCAACGGGTTATTTTGATGCACCCTGTATATATATTTTCAATGTTAGAACAAAAAAAATGTTTTCATATTCTACACATCAGGATAGGTACGAAAGGCACAAATTAGCAGAAAAAGCATAAAATAATGAAGTTAGAAACAAATATTCTATATCAACGACTATAACCCTTACCTTTTGTATGAGATCACATGACGCACACCTTCTGTCAAAAATTGATTCCAATTACCACGGAGCTATTCAATTTTGTTTTAATTTTCTTATTTCACGTAAAAATGTTGGCTGGCAACCGCCTAACAATATATTATATGTCATTATGTGCATATTGAATTGTTTCTAATTGTCGTGTATTATAATCTGTTTTGGTCTATATCTTAAGAACCATTTAACATATTTTCACGAAATAAAGCTCAAACTCGAGTACCAGCACTTCTCTCATAGCGGTCCCTAACCCGGGTCCCTATGGCTGAAAAAAGGTACCTTATCCTGTACCATGTTTGTTACTACTTTATTCTTTTTTTCAAAATAACGCATATTTCACTGCATTTCCCTACACTGACACACCACTAGGTTGCTTGCATATGACACCCGAGGATCACATATGCGTATTTTTACGTAACACAAAGAGAAACTACCTAATTCTATCAAACTTATATATTTTTCTGAAATCGAAGTGTTATCTTGTCTTCTGCAACGGGTTATTTTGATGCACCCTGTATATATATTTTCAATGTTAGAACAAAAAAAATGTTTTCATATTCTACACATCAGGATAGGTACGAAAGGCACAAATTAGCAGAAAAAGCATAAAATAATGAAGTTAGAAACAAATATTCTATATGAACGACTATAACCCTTACCTTTTCTATGAGATCACATGACGCACACCTTCTGTCAAAAATTGATTCCAATTACCACGGAGCTATTCAATTTAGTTTTAATTTTCTTATTTCACGTAAAAATGTTGGCTGGCAACCGCCTAACTATATATTATATGTCATTATGTGCATATTGAATTGTTACTAATTGTCGTGTATTATAATCTGTTTTGGTCTATATCTTAAGAACCATTTAACATATTTTCACGAAATAAAGCTCAAACTCGAGTACCAGCACTTCTCTCATAGAGGACGTAAACCCGGGTCCCTATGGCTGAAAAAAGGTACCTTATCCTGTACCATGTTTGTTACTACTTTATTCTTTTTTTCAAAATAACGCATATTTCACTGCATTTCCCTACACTGACACACCACTAGGTTGCTTGCATATGACACCCGAGGATCACATATGCGTATTTTTACGTAACACAAAGAGAAACTACCTAATTCTATCAAACTTATATATTTTTCTGAAATCGAAGTGTTATTTTGTCTTCTGCAGCGCTATATTTTGATGCATCCTGTATATATATTTTCGATGTCAGAGCAAAATATGTTGTTTTCATATTCTACACATCAAGATAGGTAGGAAAAGCACAAATTAGCAGAATAAAAATAAAATAATGAAGTTAGAAACATATATTCTACATGAACGACTTTAACCCTTACCTTTTCAATGAGATCACATGACGCACACCTTCTGTCAAAAATTGATTCCAATTACCACGGAGCTATTCAATTTTGTTTTAATTTTCTTATTTCACGTAAAAATGTTGGCTGGCAACCGCCTAACAATATATTATATGTCATTATGTGCATATTGAATTGTTACTAATTGTCGTGTATTATAATCTGTTTTGGTCTATATCTTGAGAACCATTTAACATATTTTCACGAATAAAAGCTCAAACTCGAGTACCAGCACTTCTCTGATAGCGGTCGCAAACCCGGGTCCCTATGGCTGAAAAAAAGTACGTTATCCTGTACCATGTTTGTTACTACTTTATTCTTTTTTTCAAAATAACGCATATTTCACTGCATTTCCCTACACTGACACACCACTAGGTTGCTTGCATATGACACCCGAGGATCACATATGCGTATTTTTACGTAACACAAAGAGAAACTACCTAATTCTATCAAACTTATATATTTTTCTGAAATCGAAGTGTTATCTTGTCTTCTGCAACGGGTTATTTTGAGGCACCCTGTATATATATTTTCAATGTTAGAACAAAAAAAATGTTTTCATATTCTACACATCAGGATAGGTACGAAAGGCACAAATTAGCAGAAAATGCATAAAATAATGAAGTTAGAAACAAATATTCTATATGAACGACTATAACCCTTACCTTTTCTATGAGATCACATGACGCACACCTTCTGTCAAAAATTGATTCCAATTACCACGGAGCTATTCAATTTTGTTTTAATTTTCTTATTTCACGTAAAAATGTTGGCTGGCAACCGCCTAACAATATATTATATGTCATTATGTGCATATTGAATTGTTACTAATTGTCGTGTATTATAATCTGTTTTGGTCTATATCTTAAGAACCATTTAACATATTTTCACGAAATAAAGCTCAAACTCGAGTACCAGCACTTCTCTCATAGAGGACGTAAACCCGGGTCCCTATGGCTGAAAAAAGGTACCTTATCCTGTACCATGTTTGTTACTACTTTATTCTTTTTTTCAAAATAACGCATATTTTACTGCATTTCCCTACACTGACACACCACTAGGTTGCTTGCATATGACACCCGAGGATCACATATGCGTATTTTTACGTAACACAAAGAGAAACTACCTAATTCTATCAAACTTATATATTTTTCTGAAATCGAAGTGTTATTTTGTCTTCTGCAGCGCTATATTTTGATGCACCCTGTATATATATTTTCGATGTCAGAGCAAAATATGTTGTTTTCATATTCTACACATCAAGATAGGTAGGAAAAGCACAAATTAGCAGAATAAAAATAAAATAATGAAGTTAGAAACATATATTCTACATGAACGACTTTAACCCTTACCTTTTCAATGAGATCACATGACGCACACCTTCTGTCAAAAATTGATTCCAATTACCACGGAGCTATTCAATTTTGTTTTAATTTTCTTATTTCACGTAAAAATGTTGGCTGGCAACCGCCTAACAATATATTATATGTCATTATGTGCATATTGAATTTTTACTAATTGTCGTGTATTATAATCTGTTTTGGTCTATATCTTAAGAACCATTTAACATATTTTCACGAAATAAAGCTCAAACTCGAGTACCAGCACTTCTCTCATAGCGGTCGAAAACCCGGGTCCCTATGGCTGAAACAAAGTACCTTATTCTCTACCATGTTTGTTACTACTTTATATTTTTTTTCAAAATAACGCATATTTCACTGCATTTCCCTACACTGACACACCACTAGGTTGCTTGCATATGACACCCGAGGATCACATATGCGTATTTTTACGTAACACAAAGAGAAACTACCTAATTCTATCAAACTTATATATTTTTCTGAAATCGAAGTGTTATTTTGTCTTCTGCAGCGCTATATTTTGATGCGCCCTGTATATATATTTTCAATGTTAGAACAAAAAAAAATGTTTTCATATTCTACACATCAGGATAGGTACGAAAGGCACAAATTGGCAGAAAAAGCATAAAATAATGAAGTTAGAAACAAATATTCTATATGAACGACTATAACCCTTACCTTTTCAATGAGATCACATGACGCACACCTTCTGTCAAAAATTGATTCCAATTACCACGGAGCTATTCAATTTTGTTTTAATTTTCTTATTTCACGTAAAAATGTTGGCTGGCAACCGCCTAACTATATATTATATGTCATTATGTGCATATTGAATTGTTACTAATTGTCGTGTATTATAATCTGTTTTGGTCTATATCTTAAGAACCATTTAACATATTTTCACGAAATAAAGCTCAAACTCGAGTACCAACACTTCTCTCATAGCGGTCGCAAACCCGGGTCCCTATGGCTGAAACAAAGTACCTTATTCTCTACCACGTTTGTTACGACTTTATTCTTTTTTTCAAAATAACGCATATTTCACTGCATTTCCCTACACTGACACACCACTAGGTTGCTTGCATATGACACCCGAGGATCACATATGTGTATTTTTACGTAACACAAAGAGAAACTACCTAATTCTATCAAACTTATAAATTTTTCTGAAATCGAAGTGTTATTTTGTGTTCTGCAGCGCTATATTTTGATGCACCCTGTATATATATTTTCGATGTCAGAACAAAGTATGTTGTTTTCATATTCTACACATCAGGATATGTACGAAAAGCACAAATTAGCAGAATAAAAATAAAATAATGAAGTTAGAAACATATATTCTACATGAACGACTTTAACCCTTACCTTTTCAATGAGATCACATGACGCACACCTTCTGTCAAAACTTGATTCCAATTACCACAGAGCTATTCAATTTTGTTTTAATTTTCTTATTTCACGTAAAAATTTTGGCTGGCAACCGCCTAACAATATATTATATGTCATTATGTGCATATTGAATTGTTACTAATTGTCGTGTATTATAATCTATTTTGGTCTATATCTTAAGAACCATTTAACATATTTTCACGAAATAAAGCTCAAACTCGAGTACCAGCAGTTCTCTCATAGCGGTCGCAAACCCGAGTCCCTATGGCAGAAACAAAGTACCTTATTCTCTACCATGTTTGTTACTACTTTATTCTTTTTTTCAAAATAACGCATATTTCACTGCATTTCCCTACACTGACACACCACTAGGTTGCTTGCATATGACACCCGAGGATCTCATATGCGTATTTTTACGTAACACAAAGAGAAACTACCTAATTCTATCAAACTTATATATTTTTCTGAAATCGAAGTGTTATTTTGTCTTCTGCAGCGCTATATTTTGATGCGCCCTGTATATATATTTTCAATGTTAGAACAAAAAAAAATGTTTTCATATTCTACACATCAGGATAGGTACGAAAGGCACAAATTGGCAGAAAAAGCATAAAATAATGAAGTTAGAAACAAATATTCTATATGAACGACTATAACCCTTACCTTTTCAATGAGATCACATGACGCACACCTTCTGTCAAAAATTGATTCCAATTACCACGGAGCTATTCAATTTTGTTTTAATTTTCTTATTTCACGTAAAAATGTTGGCTGGCAACCGCCTAACTATATATTATATATCATTATGTGCATATTGAATTGTTACTAATTGTCGTGTATTATAATCTGTTTTGGTCTATATCTTAAGAACCATTTAACATATTTTCACGAAATAAAGCTCAAACTCGAGTACCAACACTTCTCTCATAGCGGTCGCAAACCCGGGTCCCTATGGCTGAAACAAAGTACCTTATTCTCTACCACGTTTGTTACTACTTTATTCTTTTTTTCAAAATAACGCATATTTCACTGCATTTCCCTACACTGGCACACCACTAGGTTGCTTGCATATGACACCCGAGGATCACATATGTGTATTTTTACGTAACACAAAGAGAAACTACCTAATTCTATCAAACTTATATATTTTTCTGAAATCGAAGTGTTATTTTGTCTTCTGCAGCGCTATATTTTGATGCACCCTGTATATATATTTTCGATGTCAGAACAAAATATGTTGTTTTCATATTCTACACATCAGGATATGTACGAAAAGCACAAATTAGCAGAATAAAAATAAAATAATGAAGTTAGAAACATATATTCTACATGAACGACTTTAACCCTTACCTTTTCAATGAGATCACATGACGCACACCTTCTGTCAAAAATTGATTCCAATTACCACAGATCTATTCAATTTTTTTTTAATTTTCTTATTTCACGTAAAAATGTTGGCTGGCAACCGCCTAACAATATATTATATGTCATTATGTGCATATTGAATTGTTACTAATTGTCGTGTATTATAATCTATTTTGGTCTATATCTTAAGAACCATTTAACATATTTTCACGAAATAAAGCTCAAACTCGAGTACCAGCACTTCTCTCATAGCGGTCGCAAACCCGGGTCCCTATGGCAGAAACAAAGTACCTTATTCTCTACCATGTTTGTTACTACTTTATTCTTTTTTTCAAAATAACGCATATTTCACTGCATTTCCCTACACTGACACACCACTAGGATGCTTGCATATGACACCCGAGGATCACATATGTGTATTTTTACGCAACACAAAGAGAAACTACCTAATTCTATCAAACTCATATATTTTTCTGAAATCGAAGTGTTATTTTGTCTTCTGCAGCGCTATATTTTGATGCACCCTGTATATATATTTTCGATGTCAGAACAAAATATGTTGTTTTCATATTCTACACATCAGGATATGTACGAAAAGCACAAATTAGCAGAATAAAAATAAAATAATGAAGTTAGAAACATATATTCTACATGAACGACTTTAACCCTTACCTTTTCAATGAGATCACATGACGCACACCTTCTGAAAAAAAATTGATTCCAATTACCACAGAGCTATTCAATTTTTTTTTTAATTTTCTTATTTCACGTAATAATGTTGGCTGGCAACCGTCTAACAATATATTATATGTCATTATGTGCATATTGAATTGTTACTAATTGTCGTGTATTATAATCTATTTTGGTCTATATCTTAAGAACCATTTAACATATTTTCACGAAATAAAGCTCAAACTCGAGTACCAGCACTTCTCTCATAGCGGTCGCAAACCCGGGTCCCTATGGTTGAAAAAAAGTACCTTATCCTGTACCATGTTTGTTACTACTTTATTCTTTTTTTCAAAATAACGCATATTTCACTGCATTTCCCTACACTGACACACCACTAGGTTGCTTGCATATGACACCCGAGGATCACATATGCGTATTTTTACGTAACACAAAGAGAAACTACCTAATTCTATCAAACTTATAAATTTTTCTGAAATCGAAGTGTTATTTTGTCTTCTGCAGCGCTATATTTTATGCACCCTGTATATATATTTTCGATGTCAGAACAAAGTATGTTGTTTTCATATTCTACACATCAGGATATGTACGAAAAGCACAAATTAGCAGAATAAAAATAAAATAATGAAGTTAGAAACATATATTCTACATGAACGACTTTAACCCTTACCTTTTCAATGAGATCACATGACGCACACCTTCTGTCAAAAATTGATTCCAATTACCACAGAGCTATTCAATTTTTTTTTAATTTTCTTATTTCACGTAAAAATGTTGGCTGGCAACCGTCTAACAATATATTATATGTCATTATGTGCATATTGAATTGTTACTAATTGTCGTGTATTATAATCTATTTTGGTCTATATCTTAAGAACCATTTAACATATTTTCACGAAATAAAGCTCAAACTCGAGTACCAGCATTTCTCTCATAGCGGTCGCAAACCCGGGTCCCTTTGGCAGAAACAAAGTACCTTATTCTCTACCATGTTCGTTACTACTTTATTCTTTTTTTCAAAATAACGCATATTTCACTGCATTTCCCTACACTGACACACCACTAGGTTGCTTGCATATGACACCCGAGGATCACATATGTGTATTTTTACGTAACACAAAGAGAAACTACCTAATTCTATCAAACTTATATATTTTTCTGAAATCGAAGTGTTATTTTGTCTTCTGCAGCGCTATATTTTATGCACCCTGTATATATATTTTCGATGTCAGAACAAAATATGTTGTTTTCATATTCTACACATCAGGATATGTACGAAAAGCACAAATTAGCAGAATAAAAATCAAAAAATGAAGTTAGAAACATATATTCTACATGAACGACTTTAACCCTTACCTTTTCAATGAGATCACATGACGCACACCTTCTGTCAAAAATTGATTCCAATTACCACAGAGCTATTCAATTTTTTTTTTAATTTCCTTATTTCACGTAAAAATGTTGGCTGGCAACCGCCTAACAATATATTATATGTCATTATGTGCATATTGAATTGTTACTAATTGTCGTGTATTATAATCTGTTTTGGTCTATATCTTGAGAACCATTTAACATATTTTCACGAATAAAAGCTCAAACTCGAGTACCAGCACTTCTCTGATAGCGGTCGTAAACCCGGGTCCCTATGGCTGAAAAAAAGTACGTTATCCTGTACCATGTTTGTTACTACTTTATTCTTTTTTTCAAAATAACGCATATTTCACTGCATTTCCCTACACTGACACACCACTAGGTTGCTTGCATATGACACCCGAGGATCACATATGCGTATTTTTACGTAACACAAAGAGAAACTACCTAATTCTATCAAACTTATATATTTTTCTGAAATCGAAGTGTTATCTTGTCTTCTGCAACGGGTTATTTTGAGGCACCCTGTATATATATTTTCAATGTTAGAACAAAAAAAATGTTTTCATATTCTACACATCAGGATAGGTACGAAAGGCACAAATTAGCAGAAAATGCATAAAATAATGAAGTTAGAAACAAATATTCTATATGAACGACTATAACCCTTACCTTTTCTATGAGATCACATGACGCACACCTTCTGTCAAAAATTGATTCCAATTACCACGGAGCTATTCAATTTTGTTTTAATTTTCTTATTTCACGTAAAAATGTTGGCTGGCAACCGCCTAACAATATATTATATGTCATTATGTGCATATTGAATTGTTACTAATTGTCGTGTATTATAATCTGTTTTGGTCTATATCTTAAGAACCATTTAACATATTTTCACGAAATAAAGCTCAAACTCGAGTACCAGCACTTCTCTCATAGAGGACGTAAACCCGGGTCCCTATGGCTGAAAAAAGGTACCTTATCCTGTACCATGTTTGTTACTACTTTATTCTTTTTTTCAAAATAACGCATATTTTACTGCATTTCCCTACACTGACACACCACTAGGTTGCTTGCATATGACACCCGAGGATCACATATGCGTATTTTTACGTAACACAAAGAGAAACTACCTAATTCTATCAAACTTATATATTTTTCTGAAATCGAAGTGTTATTTTGTCTTCTGCAGCGCTATATTTTGATGCACCCTGTATATATATTTTCGATGTCAGAGCAAAATATGTTGTTTTCATATTCTACACATCAAGATAGGTAGGAAAAGCACAAATTAGCAGAATAAAAATAAAATAATGAAGTTAGAAACATATATTCTACATGAACGACTTTAACCCTTACCTTTTCAATGAGATCACATGACGCACACCTTCTGTCAAAAATTGATTCCAATTACCACGGAGCTATTCAATTTTGTTTTAATTTTCTTATTTCACGTAAAAATGTTGGCTGGCAACCGCCTAACAATATATTATATGTCATTATGTGCATATTGAATTTTTACTAATTGTCGTGTATTATAATCTGTTTTGGTCTATATCTTAAGAACCATTTAACATATTTTCACGAAATAAAGCTCAAACTCGAGTACCAGCACTTCTCTCATAGCGGTCGCAAACCCGGGTCCCTATGGCTGAAACAAAGTACCTTATTCTCTACCATGTTTGTTACTACTTTATATTTTTTTTCAAAATAACGCATATTTCACTGCATTTCCCTACACTGACACACCACTAGGTTGCTTGCATATGACACCCGAGGATCACATATGCGTATTTTTACGTAACACAAAGAGAAACTACCTAATTCTATCAAACTTATATATTTTTCTGAAATCGAAGTGTTATTTTGTCTTCTGCAGCGCTATATTTTGATGCGCCCTGTATATATATTTTCAATGTTAGAACAAAAAAAAATGTTTTCATATTCTACACATCAGGATAGGTACGAAAGGCACAAATTGGCAGAAAAAGCATAAAATAATGAAGTTAGAAACAAATATTCTATATGAACGACTATAACCCTTACCTTTTCAATGAGATCACATGACGCACACCTTCTGTCAAAAATTGATTCCAATTACCACGGAGCTATTCAATTTTGTTTTAATTTTCTTATTTCACGTAAAAATGTTGGCTGGCAACCGCCTAACTATATATTATATGTCATTATGTGCATATTGAATTGTTACTAATTGTCGTGTATTATAATCTGTTTTGGTCTATATCTTAAGAACCATTTAACATATTTTCACGAAATAAAGCTCAAACTCGAGTACCAACACTTCTCTCATAGCGGTCGCAAACCCGGGTCCCTATGGCTGAAACAAAGTACCTTATTCTCTACCACGTTTGTTACGACTTTATTCTTTTTTTCAAAATAACGCATATTTCACTGCATTTCCCTACACTGACACACCACTAGGTTGCTTGCATATGACACCCGAGGATCACATATGTGTATTTTTACGTAACACAAAGAGAAACTACCTAATTCTATCAAACTTATAAATTTTTCTGAAATCGAAGTGTTATTTTGTGTTCTGCAGCGCTATATTTTGATGCACCCTGTATATATATTTTCGATGTCAGAACAAAGTATGTTGTTTTCATATTCTACACATCAGGATATGTACGAAAAGCACAAATTAGCAGAATAAAAATAAAATAATGAAGTTAGAAACATATATTCTACATGAACGACTTTAACCCTTACCTTTTCAATGAGATCACATGACGCACACCTTCTGTCAAAACTTGATTCCAATTACCACAGAGCTATTCAATTTTGTTTTAATTTTCTTATTTCACGTAAAAATTTTGGCTGGCAACCGCCTAACAATATATTATATGTCATTATGTGCATATTGAATTGTTACTAATTGTCGTGTATTATAATCTATTTTGGTCTATATCTTAAGAACCATTTAACATATTTTCACGAAATAAAGCTCAAACTCGAGTACCAGCAGTTCTCTCATAGCGGTCGCAAACCCGAGTCCCTATGGCAGAAACAAAGTACCTTATTCTCTACCATGTTTGTTACTACTTTATTCTTTTTTTCAAAATAACGCATATTTCACTGCATTTCCCTACACTGACACACCACTAGGTTGCTTGCATATGACACCCGAGGATCTCATATGCGTATTTTTACGTAACACAAAGAGAAACTACCTAATTCTATCAAACTTATATATTTTTCTGAAATCGAAGTGTTATTTTGTCTTCTGCAGCGCTATATTTTGATGCGCCCTGTATATATATTTTCAATGTTAGAACAAAAAAAAATGTTTTCATATTCTACACATCAGGATAGGTACGAAAGGCACAAATTGGCAGAAAAAGCATAAAATAATGAAGTTAGAAACAAATATTCTATATGAACGACTATAACCCTTACCTTTTCAATGAGATCACATGACGCACACCTTCTGTCAAAAATTGATTCCAATTACCACGGAGCTATTCAATTTTGTTTTAATTTTCTTATTTCACGTAAAAATGTTGGCTGGCAACCGCCTAACTATATATTATATATCATTATGTGCATATTGAATTGTTACTAATTGTCGTGTATTATAATCTGTTTTGGTCTATATCTTAAGAACCATTTAACATATTTTCACGAAATAAAGCTCAAACTCGAGTACCAACACTTCTCTCATAGCGGTCGCAAACCCGGGTCCCTATGGCTGAAACAAAGTACCTTATTCTCTACCACGTTTGTTACTACTTTATTCTTTTTTTCAAAATAACGCATATTTCACTGCATTTCCCTACACTGGCACACCACTAGGTTGCTTGCATATGACACCCGAGGATCACATATGTGTATTTTTACGTAACACAAAGAGAAACTACCTAATTCTATCAAACTTATATATTTTTCTGAAATCGAAGTGTTATTTTGTCTTCTGCAGCGCTATATTTTGATGCACCCTGTATATATATTTTCGATGTCAGAACAAAATATGTTGTTTTCATATTCTACACATCAGGATATGTACGAAAAGCACAAATTAGCAGAATAAAAATAAAATAATGAAGTTAGAAACATATATTCTACATGAACGACTTTAACCCTTACCTTTTCAATGAGATCACATGACGCACACCTTCTGTCAAAAATTGATTCCAATTACCACAGATCTATTCAATTTTTTTTTAATTTTCTTATTTCACGTAAAAATGTTGGCTGGCAACCGCCTAACAATATATTATATGTCATTATGTGCATATTGAATTGTTACTAATTGTCGTGTATTATAATCTATTTTGGTCTATATCTTAAGAACCATTTAACATATTTTCACGAAATAAAGCTCAAACTCGAGTACCAGCACTTCTCTCATAGCGGTCGCAAACCCGGGTCCCTATGGCAGAAACAAAGTACCTTATTCTCTACCATGTTTGTTACTACTTTATTCTTTTTTTCAAAATAACGCATATTTCACTGCATTTCCCTACACTGACACACCACTAGGTTGCTTGCATATGACACCCGAGGATCACATATGTGTATTTTTACGCAACACAAAGAGAAACTACCTAATTCTATCAAACTCATATATTTTTCTGAAATCGAAGTGTTATTTTGTCTTCTGCAGCGCTATATTTTGATGCACCCTGTATATATATTTTCGATGTCAGAACAAAATATGTTGTTTTCATATTCTACACATCAGGATATGTACGAAAAGCACAAATTAGCAGAATAAAAATAAAATAATGAAGTTAGAAACATATATTCTACATGAACGACTTTAACCCTTACCTTTTCAATGAGATCACATGACGCACACCTTCTGAAAAAAAATTGATTCCAATTACCACAGAGCTATTCAATTTTTTTTTTAATTTTCTTATTTCACGTAATAATGTTGGCTGGCAACCGTCTAACAATATATTATATGTCATTATGTGCATATTGAATTGTTACTAATTGTCGTGTATTATAATCTATTTTGGTCTATATCTTAAGAACCATTTAACATATTTTCACGAAATAAAGCTCAAACTCGAATACCAGCACTTCTCTCATAGCGGTCGCAAACCCGGGTCCCTATGGTTGAAAAAAAGTACCTTATCCTGTACCATGTTTGTTACTACTTTATTCTTTTTTTCAAAATAACGCATATTTCACTGCATTTCCCTACACTGACACACCACTAGGTTGCTTGCATATGACACCCGAGGATCACATATGCGTATTTTTACGTAACACAAAGAGAAACTACCTAATTCTATCAAACTTATAAATTTTTCTGAAATCGAAGTGTTATTTTGTCTTCTGCAGCGCTATATTTTATGCACCCTGTATATATATTTTCGATGTCAGAACAAAGTATGTTGTTTTCATATTCTACACATCAGGATATGTACGAAAAGCACAAATTAGCAGAATAAAAATAAAATAATGAAGTTAGAAACATATATTCTACATGAACGACTTTAACCCTTACCTTTTCAATGAGATCACATGACGCACACCTTCTGTCAAAAATTGATTCCAATTACCACAGAGCTATTCAATTTTTTTTTAATTTTCTTATTTCACGTAAAAATGTTGGCTGGCAACCGTCTAACAATATATTATATGTCATTATGTGCATATTGAATTGTTACTAATTGTCGTGTATTATAATCTATTTTGGTCTATATCTTAAGAACCATTTAACATATTTTCACGAAATAAAGCTCAAACTCGAGTACCAGCACTTCTCTCATAGCGGTCGCAAACCCGGGTCCCTTTGGCAGAAACAAAGTACCTTATTCTCTACCATGTTCGTTACTACTTTATTCTTTTTTTCAAAATAACGCATATTTCACTGCATTTCCCTACACTGACACACCACTAGGTTGCTTGCATATGACACCCGAGGATCACATATGTGTATTTTTACGTAACACAAAGAGAAACTACCTAATTCTATCAAACTTATATATTTTTCTGAAATCGAAGTGTTATTTTGTCTTCTGCAGCGCTATATTTTATGCACCCTGTATATATATTTTCGATGTCAGAACAAAATATGTTGTTTTCATATTCTACACATCAGGATATGTACGAAAAGCACAAATTAGCAGAATAAAAATCAAAAAATGAAGTTAGAAACATATATTCTACATGAACGACTTTAACCCTTACCTTTTCAATGAGATCACATGACGCACACCTTCTGTCAAAAATTGATTCCAATTACCACAGAGCTATTCAATTTTTTTTTAATTTCCTTATTTCACGTAAAAATGTTGGCTGGCAACCGCCTAACAATATATTATATGTCATTATGTGCATATTGAATTGTTACTAATTGTCGTGTATTATAATCTATTTTGGTCTATATCTTAAGAACCATTTAACATATTTTCACGAAATAAAGCTCAAACTCGAGTACCAGCACCTCTCTCATAGCGGTCGCAAACCCGGGTCCCTATGGCTGAAACAAAGTACCTTATTCTCTACCATGTTTGTTACTACTTTATTCTTTTTTTCAAAATAACGCATATTTCACTGCATTTCCCTACACTGACACACCACTAGGTTGCTTGCATATGACACCCGAGGATCACATATGTGTATTTTTACGTAACACAAAGAGAAACTACCTAATTCTATCAAACTCATATATTTTTCTGAAATCGAAGTGTTATTTTGTCTTCTGCAGCGCTATATTTTGATGCACCCTGTATATATATTTTCGATGTCAGAACAAAATATGTTGTTTTCATATTCTACACATCAGGATATGTACGAAAAGCACAAATTAGCAGAATAAAAATAAAATAATGAAGTTAGAAACATATATTCTACATGAACGACTTTAACCCTTACCTTTTCAATGAGATCACATGACGCACACCTTCTGTCAAAAATTGATTCCAATTACCACAGAGCTATTCAATTTTTTTTTTTTTTTAATTTTCTTATTTCACGTAAAAATGTTGGCTGGCAACCGCCTAACAATATTTTATATGTCATTATGTGCATATTGAATTGTTACTAATTGTCGTGTATTATAATTTATTTTGGTCTATATCTTAAGAACCATTTAACATATTTTCACGAAATAAAGCTCAAACTCGAGTACCAGCACTTCTCTCATAGCGGTCGCAAACCCGGGTCCCTATGGCTGAAACAAAGTACCTTATTCTCTACCACGTTTGTTACTACTTAATCCTTTTTTCAAAATAACGCATATTTCACTGCATTTCCCTACACTGACACACCACTAGGTTGCTTGCATATGACACCCGAGGATCACATATGTGTATTTTTACGTAACACAAAGAGAAACTACCTAATTCTATCAAACTTATAAATTTTTCTGAAATCGAAGTGTTATTTTGTGTTCTGCAGCGCTATATTTTGATGCACCCTGTATATATATTTTCGATGTCAGAACAAAGTATGTTGTTTTCATATTCTACACATCAGGATATGTACGAAAAGCACAAATTAGCAGAATAAAAATAAAATAATGAAGTTAGAAACATATATTCTACATGAACGACTTTAACCCTTACCTTTTCAATGAGATCACATGACGCACACCTTCTGTCAAAAATTGATTCCAATTACCACAGAGCTATTCAATTTTGTTTTAATTTTCTTATTTCACGTAAAAATTTTGGCTGGCAACCGCCTAACAATATATTATATGTCATTATGTGCATATTGAATTGTTACTAATTGTCGTGTATTATAATCTATTTTGGTCTATATCTTAAGAACCATTTAACATATTTTCACGAAATAAAGCTCAAACTCGAGTACCAGCACTTCTCTCATAGCGGTCGCAAACCCGGGTCCCTTTGGCAGAAACAAAGTACCTTATTCTCTACAATGTTTGTTACTACTTTATTCTTTTTTTCAAAATAACGCATATTTCACTGCATTTCCCTACACTGACACACCACTAGGTTGCTTGCATATGACACCCGAGGATCACATATGTGTATTTTTACGTAACACAAAGAGAAACTACCTAATTCTTTCAAACTTATATATTTTTCTGAAATCGAAGTGTTATTTTGTCTTCTGCAGCGCTATATTTTATGCACCCTGTATATATATTTTCGATGTCAGAACAAAATATGTTGTTTTCATATTCTACACATCAGGATATGTACGAAAAGCACAAATTAGCAGAATAAAAATAAAATAATGAAGTTAGAAACATATATTCTACATGAACGACTTTAACCCTTACCTTTTCAATGAGATCACATGACGCACACCTTCTGTCAAAAATTGATTCCAATTACCACAGAGCTATTCAATTTTTTTTTTTAATTTTCTTATTTCACGTAAAAATGTTGGCTGGCAACCGCCTAACAATATATTATATGTCATTATGTGCATATTGAATTGTTACTAATTGTCGTGTATTATAATTTATTTTGGTCTATATCTTAAGAACCATTTAACATATTTTCACGAAATAAAGCTCAAACTCGAGTACCAGCACTTCTCTCATAGCGGTCGCAAACCCGGGTCCCTATGGCAGAAACAAAGTACCTTATTCTCTACCATGTTTGTTACTACTTTATTCTTTTTTTCAAAATAACGCATATTTCACTGCATTTCCCTACACTGACACACCACTAGGTTGCTTGCATATGACACCCGAGGATCACATATGTGTATTTTTACGCAACACAAAGAGAAACTACCTAATTCTATCAAACTCATATATTTTTCTGAAATCGAAGTGTTATTTTGTCTTCTGCAGCGCTATATTTTGATGCACCCTGTATATATATTTTCGATGTCAGAACAAAATATGTTGTTTTCATATTCTACACATCAGGATATGTACGAAAAGCACAAATTAGCAGAATAAAAATAAAATAATGAAGTTAGAAACATATATTCTACATGAACGACTTTAACCCTTACCTTTTCAATGAGATCACATGACGCACACCTTCTGAAAAAAAATTGATTCCAATTACCACAGAGCTATTCAATTTTTTTTTTAATTTTCTTATTTCACGTAATAATGTTGGCTGGCAACCGTCTAACAATATATTATATGTCATTATGTGCATATTGAATTGTTACTAATTGTCGTGTATTATAATCTATTTTGGTCTATATCTTAAGAACCATTTAACATATTTTCACGAAATAAAGCTCAAACTCGAGTACCAGCACTTCTCTCATAGCGGTCGCAAACCCGGGTCCCTATGGTTGAAAAAAAGTACCTTATCCTGTACCATGTTTGTTACTACTTTATTCTTTTTTTCAAAATAACGCATATTTCACTGCATTTCCCTACACTGACACACCACTAGGTTGCTTGCATATGACACCCGAGGATCACATATGCGTATTTTTACGTAACACAAAGAGAAACTACCTAATTCTATCAAACTTATAAATTTTTCTGAAATCGAAGTGTTATTTTGTCTTCTGCAGCGCTATATTTTATGCACCCTGTATATATATTTTCGATGTCAGAACAAAGTATGTTGTTTTCATATTCTACACATCAGGATATGTACGAAAAGCACAAATTAGCAGAATAAAAATAAAATAATGAAGTTAGAAACATATATTCTACATGAACGACTTTAACCCTTACCTTTTCAATGAGATCACATGACGCACACCTTCTGTCAAAAATTGATTCCAATTACCACAGAGCTATTCAATTTTTTTTTAATTTCCTTATTTCACGTAAAAATGTTGGCTGGCAACCGCCTAACAATATATTATATGTCATTATGTGCATATTGAATTGTTACTAATTGTCGTGTATTATAATCTATTTTGGTCTATATCTTAAGAACCATTTAACATATTTTCACGAAATAAAGCTCAAACTCGAGTACCAGCACCTCTCTCATAGCGGTCGCAAACCCGGGTCCCTATGGCTGAAACAAAGTACCTTATTCTCTACCATGTTTGTTACTACTTTATTCTTTTTTTCAAAATAACGCATATTTCACTGCATTTCCCTACACTGACACACCACTAGGTTGCTTGCATATGACACCCGAGGATCACATATGTGTATTTTTACGTAACACAAAGAGAAACTACCTAATTCTATCAAACTCATATATTTTTCTGAAATCGAAGTGTTATTTTGTCTTCTGCAGCGCTATATTTTGATGCACCCTGTATATATATTTTCGATGTCAGAACAAAATATGTTGTTTTCATATTCTACACATCAGGATATGTACGAAAAGCACAAATTAGCAGAATAAAAATAAAATAATGAAGTTAGAAACATATATTCTACATGAACGACTTTAACCCTTACCTTTTCAATGAGATCACATGACGCACACCTTCTGTCAAAAATTGATTCCAATTACCACAGAGCTATTCAATTTTTTTTTTTTTTAATTTTCTTATTTCACGTAAAAATGTTGGCTGGCAACCGCCTAACAATATTTTATATGTCATTATGTGCATATTGAATTGTTACTAATTGTCGTGTATTATAATTTATTTTGGTCTATATCTTAAGAACCATTTAACATATTTTCACGAAATAAAGCTCAAACTCGAGTACCAGCACTTCTCTCATAGCGGTCGCAAACCCGGGTCCCTATGGCTGAAACAAAGTACCTTATTCTCTACCACGTTTGTTACTACTTAATCCTTTTTTCAAAATAACGCATATTTCACTGCATTTCCCTACACTGACACACCACTAGGTTGCTTGCATATGACACCCGAGGATCACATATGTGTATTTTTACGTAACACAAAGAGAAACTACCTAATTCTATCAAACTTATAAATTTTTCTGAAATCGAAGTGTTATTTTGTGTTCTGCAGCGCTATATTTTGATGCACCCTGTATATATATTTTCGATGTCAGAACAAAGTATGTTGTTTTCATATTCTACACATCAGGATATGTACGAAAAGCACAAATTAGCAGAATAAAAATAAAATAATGAAGTTAGAAACATATATTCTACATGAACGACTTTAACCCTTACCTTTTCAATGAGATCACATGACGCACACCTTCTGTCAAAAATTGATTCCAATTACCACAGAGCTATTCAATTTTGTTTTAATTTTCTTATTTCACGTAAAAATTTTGGCTGGCAACCGCCTAACAATATATTATATGTCATTATGTGCATATTGAATTGTTACTAATTGTCGTGTATTATAATCTATTTTGGTCTATATCTTAAGAACCATTTAACATATTTTCACGAAATAAAGCTCAAACTCGAGTACCAGCACTTCTCTCATAGCGGTCGCAAACCCGGGTCCCTTTGGCAGAAACAAAGTACCTTATTCTCTACAATGTTTGTTACTACTTTATTCTTTTTTTCAAAATAACGCATATTTCACTGCATTTCCCTACACTGACACACCACTAGGTTGCTTGCATATGACACCCGAGGATCACATATGTGTATTTTTACGTAACACAAAGAGAAACTACCTAATTCTATCAAACTTATATATTTTTCTGAAATCGAAGTGTTATTTTGTCTTCTGCAGCGCTATATTTTATGCACCCTGTATATATATTTTCGATGTCAGAACAAAATATGTTGTTTTCATATTCTACACATCAGGATATGTACGAAAAGCACAAATTAGCAGAATAAAAATAAAATAATGAAGTTAGAAACATATATTCTACATGAACGACTTTAACCCTTACCTTTTCAATGAGATCACATGACGCACACCTTCTGTCAAAAATTGATTCCAATTACCACAGAGCTATTCAATTTTTTTTTTAATTTTCTTATTTCACGTAAAAATGTTGGCTGGCAACCGCCTAACAATATATTATATGTCATTATGTGCATATTGAATTGTTACTAATTGTCGTGTATTATAATTTATTTTGGTCTATATCTTAAGAACCATTTAACATATTTTCACGAAATAAAGCTCAAACTCGAGTACCAGCACTTCTCTCATAGCGGTCGCAAACCCGGGTCCCTATGGCAGAAACAAAGTACCTTATTCTCTACCATGTTTGTTACTACTTTATTCTTTTTTTCAAAATAACGCATATTTCACTGCATTTCCCTACACTGACACACCACTAGGTTGCTTGCATATGACACCCGAGGATCACATATGTGTATTTTTACGCAACACAAAGAGAAACTACCTAATTCTATCAAACTCATATATTTTTCTGAAATCGAAGTGTTATTTTGTCTTCTGCAGCGCTATATTTTGATGCACCCTGTATATATATTTTCGATGTCAGAACAAAATATGTTGTTTTCATATTCTACACATCAGGATATGTACGAAAAGCACAAATTAGCAGAATAAAAATAAAATAATGAAGTTAGAAACATATATTCTACATGAACGACTTTAACCCTTACCTTTTCAATGAGATCACATGACGCACACCTTCTGAAAAAAAATTGATTCCAATTACCACAGAGCTATTCAATTTTTTTTTTAATTTTCTTATTTCACGTAATAATGTTGGCTGGCAACCGTCTAACAATATATTATATGTCATTATGTGCATATTGAATTGTTACTAATTGTCGTGTATTATAATCTATTTTGGTCTATATCTTAAGAACCATTTAACATATTTTCACGAAATAAAGCTCAAACTCGAGTACCAGCACTTCTCTCATAGCGGTCGCAAACCCGGGTCCCTATGGTTGAAAAAAAGTACCTTATCCTGTACCATGTTTGTTACTACTTTATTCTTTTTTTCAAAATAACGCATATTTCACTGCATTTCCCTACACTGACACACCACTAGGTTGCTTGCATATGACACCCGAGGATCACATATGCGTATTTTTACGTAACACAAAGAGAAACTACCTAATTCTATCAAACTTATAAATTTTTCTGAAATCGAAGTGTTATTTTGTCTTCTGCAGCGCTATATTTTATGCACCCTGTATATATATTTTCGATGTCAGAACAAAGTATGTTGTTTTCATATTCTACACATCAGGATATGTACGAAAAGCACAAATTAGCAGAATAAAAATAAAATAATGAAGTTAGAAACATATATTCTACATGAACGACTTTAACCCTTACCTTTTCAATGAGATCACATGACGCACACCTTCTGTCAAAAATTGATTCCAATTACCACAGAGCTATTCAATTTTTTTTTAATTTTCTTATTTCACGTAAAAATGTTGGCTGGCAACCGTCTAACAATATATTATATGTCATTATGTGCATATTGAATTGTTACTAATTGTCGTGTATTATAATCTATTTTGGTCTATATCTTAAGAACCATTTAACATATTTTCACGAAATAAAGCTCAAACTCGAGTACCAGCACTTCTCTCATAGCGGTCGCAAACCCGGGTCCCTTTGGCAGAAACAAAGTACCTTATTCTCTACCATGTTCGTTACTACTTTATTCTTTTTTTCAAAATAACGCATATTTCACTGCATTTCCCTACACTGACACACCACTAGGTTGCTTGCATATGACACCCGAGGATCACATATGTGTATTTTTACGTAACACAAAGAGAAACTACCTAATTCTATCAAACTTATATATTTTTCTGAAATCGAAGTGTTATTTTGTCTTCTGCAGCGCTATATTTTATGCACCCTGTATATATATTTTCGATGTCAGAACAAAATATGTTGTTTTCATATTCTACACATCAGGATATGTACGAAAAGCACAAATTAGCAGAATAAAAATCAAAAAATGAAGTTAGAAACATATATTCTACATGAACGACTTTAACCCTTACCTTTTCAATGAGATCACATGACGCACACCTTCTGTCAAAAATTGATTCCAATTACCACAGAGCTATTCAATTTTTTTTTAATTTCCTTATTTCACGTAAAAATGTTGGCTGGCAACCGCCTAACAATATATTATATGTCATTATGTGCATATTGAATTGTTACTAATTGTCGTGTATTATAATCTATTTTGGTCTATATCTTAAGAACCATTTAACATATTTTCACGAAATAAAGCTCAAACTCGAGTACCAGCACCTCTCTCATAGCGGTCGCAAACCCGGGTCCCTATGGCTGAAACAAAGTACCTTATTCTCTACCATGTTTGTTACTACTTTATTCTTTTTTTCAAAATAACGCATATTTCACTGCATTTCCCTACACTGACACACCACTAGGTTGCTTGCATATGACACCCGAGGATCACATATGTGTATTTTTACGTAACACAAAGAGAAACTACCTAATTCTATCAAACTCATATATTTTTCTGAAATCGAAGTGTTATTTTGTCTTCTGCAGCGCTATATTTTGATGCACCCTGTATATATATTTTCGATGTCAGAACAAAATATGTTGTTTTCATATTCTACACATCAGGATATGTACGAAAAGCACAAATTAGCAGAATAAAAATAAAATAATGAAGTTAGAAACATATATTCTACATGAACGACTTTAACCCTTACCTTTTCAATGAGATCACATGACGCACACCTTCTGTCAAAAATTGATTCCAATTACCACAGAGCTATTCAATTTTGTTTTAATTTTCTTATTTCACGTAAAAATTTTGGCTGGCAACCGCCTAACAATATTTTATATGTCATTATGTGCATATTGAATTGTTACTAATTGTCGTGTATTATAATTTATTTTGGTCTATATCTTAAGAACCATTTAACATATTTTCACGAAATAAAGCTCAAACTCGAGTACCAGCACTTCTCTCATAGCGGTCGCAAACCCGGGTCCCTATGGCTGAAACAAAGTACCTTATTCTCTACCACGTTTGTTACTACTTAATCCTTTTTTCAAAATAACGCATATTTCACTGCATTTCCCTACACTGACACACCACTAGGTTGCTTGCATATGACACCCGAGGATCACATATGTGTATTTTTACGTAACACAAAGAGAAACTACCTAATTCTATCAAACTTATAAATTTTTCTGAAATCGAAGTGTTATTTTGTGTTCTGCAGCGCTATATTTTGATGCACCCTGTATATATATTTTCGATGTCAGAACAAAGTATGTTGTTTTCATATTCTACACATCAGGATATGTACGAAAAGCACAAATTAGCAGAATAAAAATAAAATAATGAAGTTAGAAACATATATTCTACATGAACGACTTTAACCCTTACCTTTTCAATGAGATCACATGACGCACACCTTCTGTCAAAAATTGATTCCAATTACCACAGAGCTATTCAATTTTGTTTTAATTTTCTTATTTCACGTAAAAATTTTGGCTGGCAACCGCCTAACAATATATTATATGTCATTATGTGCATATTGAATTGTTACTAATTGTCGTGTATTATAATCTATTTTGGTCTATATCTTAAGAACCATTTAACATATTTTCACGAAATAAAGCTCAAACTCGAGTACCAGCACTTCTCTCATAGCGGTCGCAAACCCGGGTCCCTTTGGCAGAAACAAAGTACCTTATTCTCTACAATGTTTGTTACTACTTTATTCTTTTTTTCAAAATAACGCATATTTCACTGCATTTCCCTACACTGACACACCACTAGGTTGCTTGCATATGACACCCGAGGATCACATATGTGTATTTTTACGTAACACAAAGAGAAACTACCTAATTCTATCAAACTTATATATTTTTCTGAAATCGAAGTGTTATTTTGTCTTCTGCAGCGCTATATTTTATGCACCCTGTATATATATTTTCGATGTCAGAACAAAATATGTTGTTTTCATATTCTACACATCAGGATATGTACGAAAAGCACAAATTAGCAGAATAAAAATAAAATAATGAAGTTAGAAACATATATTCTACATGAACGACTTTAACCCTTACCTTTTCAATGAGATCACATGACGCACACCTTCTGTCAAAAATTGATTCCAATTACCACAGAGCTATTCAATTTTTTTTTTAATTTTCTTATTTCACGTAAAAATGTTGGCTGGCAACCGCCTAACAATATATTATATGTCATTATGTGCATATTGAATTGTTACTAATTGTCGTGTATTATAATTTATTTTGGTCTATATCTTAAGAACCATTTAACATATTTTCACGAAATAAAGCTCAAACTCGAGTACCAGCACTTCTCTCATAGCGGTCGCAAACCCGGGTCCCTATGGCACAAACAAAGTACCTTATTCTCTACCATGTTTGTTACTACTTTATTCTTTTTTTCAAAATAACGCATATTTCACTGCATTTCCCTACACTGACACACCACTAGGTTGCTTGCATATGACACCCGAGGATCACATATGTGTATTTTTACGTAACACAAAGAGAAACTACCTAATTCTATCAAACTCATATATTTTTCTGAAATCGAAGTGTTATTTTGTCTTCTGCAGCGCTATATTTTGATGCACCCTGTATATATATTTTCGATGTCAGAACAAAATATGTTGTTTTCATATTCTACACATCAGGATATGTACGAAAAGCACAAATTAGCAGAATAAAAATAAAATAATGAAGTTAGAAACATATATTCTACATGAACGACTTTAACCCTTACCTTTTCAATGAGATCACATGACGCACACCTTCTGTCAAAAATTGATTCCAATTACCACAGAGCTATTCAATTTTTTTTTTTTTTTAATTTTCTTATTTCACGTAAAAATGTTGGCTGGCAACCGCCTAACAATATTTTATATGTCATTATGTGCATATTGAATTGTTACTAATTGTCGTGTATTATAATTTATTTTGGTCTATATCTTAAGAACCATTTAACATATTTTCACGAAATAAAGCTCAAACTCGAGTACCAGCACTTCTCTCATAGCGGTCGCAAACCCGGGTCCCTATGGCAGAAACAAAGTACCTTATTCTCTACCATGTTTGTTACTACTTTATTCTTTTTTTCAAAATAACGCATATTTCACTGCATTTCCCTACACTGACACACCACTAGGTTGCTTGCATATGACACCCGAGGATCACATATGCGTATTTTTACGTAACACAAAGAGAAACTACCTAATTCTATCAAACTTATAATTTTTTCTGAAATCGAAGTGTTATTTTGTCTTCTGCAGCGCTATATTTTATGCACCCTGTATATATATTTTCGATGTCAGAACAAATTATGTTGTTTTCATATTCTACACATCAGGATATGTACGAAAAGCACAAATTAGCAGAATAAAAATAAAATAATGAAGTTAGAAACATATATTCTACATGAACGACTTTAACCCTTACCTTTTCAATGAGATCACATGACGCACACCTTCTGTCAAAAATTGATTCCAATTACCACAGAGCTATTCAATTTTTTTTTAATTTTCTTATTTCACGTAATAATGTTGGCTGGCAACCGTCTAACAATATATTATATGTCATTATGTGCATATTGAATTGTTACTAATTGTCGTGTATTATAATTTATTTTGGTCTATATCTTAAGAACCATTTAACATATTTTCACGAAATAAAGCTCAAACTCCAGTACCAGCACTTCTCTCATAGCGGTCGCAAACCCGGGTCCCTATGGTTGAAAAAAGGTACCTTATCCTGTACCATGTTTGTTACTACTTTATTCTTTTTTTTTTAAATAACGCATATTTCACTGCATTTCCCTACACTGACACACCACTAGGTTGCTTGCATATGACACCCGAGGATCACATATGCGTATTTTTACGTAACACAAAGAGAAACTACCTAATTCTATCAAACTTATATATTTTTCTGAAATCGAAGTGTTATTTTGTCTTCTGCAGCGCTATATTTTGATGCGCCCTGTATATATATTTTCAATGTTAGAACAAAAAAAATGTTTTCATATTCTACACATCAGGATAGGTACGAAAGGCACAAATTGGCAGAATAAAAATAAAATAATGAAGTTAGAAACATATATTCTACATGAACGACTTTAACCCTTACCTTTTCAATGAGATCACATGACGCACACCTTCTGTCAAAAATTGATTCCAATTACCACAGAGCTATTCAATTTTTTTTTAATTTTCTTATTTCACGTAAAAATGTTGGCTGGCAACCGTCTAACAATATATTATATGTCATTATGTGCATATTGAATTGTTACTAATTGTCGTGTATTATAATCTATTTTGGTCTATATCTTAAGAACCATTTAACATATTTTCACGAAATAAAGCTCAAACTCGAGTACCAGCACTTCTCTCATAGCGGTCGCAAACCCGGGTCCCTTTGGCAGAAACAAAGTACCTTATTCTCTACCATGTTCGTTACTACTTTATTCTTTTTTTCAAAATAACGCATATTTCACTGCATTTCCCTACACTGACACACCACTAGGTTGCTTGCATATGACACCCGAGGATCACATATGTGTATTTTTACGTAACACAAAGAGAAACTACCTAATTCTATCAAACTTATATATTTTTCTGAAATCGAAGTGTTATTTTGTCTTCTGCAGCGCTATATTTTATGCACCCTGTATATATATTTTCGATGTCAGAACAAAATATGTTGTTTTCATATTCTACACATCAGGATATGTACGAAAAGCACAAATTAGCAGAATAAAAATCAAAAAATGAAGTTAGAAACATATATTCTACATGAACGACTTTAACCCTTACCTTTTCAATGAGATCACATGACGCACACCTTCTGTCAAAAATTGATTCCAATTACCACAGAGCTATTCAATTTTTTTTTAATTTCCTTATTTCACGTAAAAATGTTGGCTGGCAACCGCCTAACAATATATTATATGTCATTATGAGCATATTGAATTGTTACTAATTGTCGTGTATTATAATCTATTTTGGTCTATATCTTAAGAACCATTTAACATATTTTCACGAAATAAAGCTCAAACTCGAGTACCAGCACCTCTCTCATAGCGGTCGCAAACCCGGGTCCCTATGGCTGAAACAAAGTACCTTATTCTCTACCATGTTTGTTACTACTTTATTCTTTTTTTCAAAATAACGCATATTTCACTGCATTTCCCTACACTGACACACCACTAGGTTGCTTGCATATGACACCCGAGGATCACATATGTGTATTTTTACGTAACACAAAGAGAAACTACCTAATTCTATCAAACTCATATATTTTTCTGAAATCGAAGTGTTATTTTGTCTTCTGCAGCGCTATATTTTGATGCACCCTGTATATATATTTTCGATGTCAGAACAAAATATGTTGTTTTCATATTCTACACATCAGGATATGTACGAAAAGCACAAATTAGCAGAATAAAAATAAAATAATGAAGTTAGAAACATATATTCTACATGAACGACTTTAACCCTTACCTTTTCAATGAGATCACATGACGCACACCTTCTGTCAAAAATTGATTCCAATTACCACAGAGCTATTCAATTTTTTTTTTTTTTAATTTTCTTATTTCACGTAAAAATGTTGGCTGGCAACCGCCTAACAATATTTTATATGTCATTATGTGCATATTGAATTGTTACTAATTGTCGTGTATTATAATTTATTTTGGTCTATATCTTAAGAACCATTTAACATATTTTCACGAAATAAAGCTCAAACTCGAGTACCAGCACTTCTCTCATAGCGGTCGCAAACCCGGGTCCCTATGGCTGAAACAAAGTACCTTATTCTCTACCACGTTTGTTACTACTTAATCCTTTTTTCAAAATAACGCATATTTCACTGCATTTCCCTACACTGACACACCACTAGGTTGCTTGCATATGACACCCGAGGATCACATATGTGTATTTTTACGTAACACAAAGAGAAACTACCTAATTCTATCAAACTTATAAATTTTTCTGAAATCGAAGTGTTATTTTGTGTTCTGCAGCGCTATATTTTGATGCACCCTGTATATATATTTTCGATGTCAGAACAAAGTATGTTGTTTTCATATTCTACACATCAGGATATGTACGAAAAGCACAAATTAGCAGAATAAAAATAAAATAATGAAGTTAGAAACATATATTCTACATGAACGACTTTAACCCTTACCTTTTCAATGAGATCACATGACGCACACCTTCTGTCAAAAATTGATTCCAATTACCACAGAGCTATTCAATTTTGTTTTAATTTTCTTATTTCACGTAAAAATTTTGGCTGGCAACCGCCTAACAATATATTATATGTCATTATGTGCATATTGAATTGTTACTAATTGTCGTGTATTATAATCTATTTTGGTCTATATCTTAAGAACCATTTAACATATTTTCACGAAATAAAGCTCAAACTCGAGTACCAGCACTTCTCTCATAGCGGTCGCAAACCCGGGTCCCTTTGGCAGAAACAAAGTACCTTATTCTCTACAATGTTTGTTACTACTTTATTCTTTTTTTCAAAATAACGCATATTTCACTGCATTTCCCTACACTGACACACCACTAGGTTGCTTGCATATGACACCCGAGGATCACATATGTGTATTTTTACGTAACACAAAGAGAAACTACCTAATTCTATCAAACTTATATATTTTTCTGAAATCGAAGTGTTATTTTGTCTTCTGCAGCGCTATATTTTATGCACCCTGTATATATATTTTCGATGTCAGAACAAAATATGTTGTTTTCATATTCTACACATCAGGATATGTACGAAAAGCACAAATTAGCAGAATAAAAATAAAATAATGAAGTTAGAAACATATATTCTACATGAACGACTTTAACCCTTACCTTTTCAATGAGATCACATGACGCACACCTTCTGTCAAAAATTGATTCCAATTACCACAGAGCTATTCAATTTTTTTTTTTAATTTTCTTATTTCACGTAAAAATGTTGGCTGGCAACCGCCTAACAATATATTATATGTCATTATGTGCATATTGAATTGTTACTAATTGTCGTGTATTATAATTTATTTTGGTCTATATCTTAAGAACCATTTAACATATTTTCACGAAATAAAGCTCAAACTCGAGTACCAGCACTTCTCTCATAGCGGTCGCAAACCCGGGTCCCTATGGCAGAAACAAAGTACCTTATTCTCTACCATGTTTGTTACTACTTTATTCTTTTTTTCAAAATAACGCATATTTCACTGCATTTCCCTACACTGACACACCACTAGGTTGCTTGCATATGACACCCGAGGATCACATATGTGTATTTTTACGTAACACAAAGAGAAACTACCTAATTCTATCAAACTCATATATTTTTCTGAAATCGAAGTGTTATTTTGTCTTCTGCAGCGCTATATTTTGATGCACCCTGTATATATATTTTCGATGTCAGAACAAAATATGTTGTTTTCATATTCTACACATCAGGATATGTACGAAAAGCACAAATTAGCAGAATAAAAATAAAATAATGAAGTTAGAAACATATATTCTACATGAACGACTTTAACCCTTACCTTTTCAATGAGATCACATGACGCACACCTTCTGTCAAAAATTGATTCCAATTACCACAGAGCTATTCAATTTTTTTTTTAATTTTCTTATTTCACGTAAAAATGTTGGCTGGCAACCGCCTAACAATATATTATATGTCATTATGTGCATATTGAATTGTTACTAATTGTCGTGTATTATAATTTATTTTGGTCTATATCTTAAGAACCATTTAACATATTTTCACGAAATAAAGCTCAAACTCGAGTACCAGCACTTCTCTCATAGCGGTCGCAAACCCGGGTCCCTATGGCAGAAACAAAGTACCTTATTCTCTACCATGTTTGTTACTACTTTATTCTTTTTTTCAAAATAACGCATATTTCACTGCATTTCCCTACACTGACACACCACTAGGTTGCTTGCATATGACACCCGAGGATCACATATGCGTATTTTTACGTAACACAAAGAGAAACTACCTAATTCTATCAAACTTATAATTTTTTCTGAAATCGAAGTGTTATTTTGTCTTCTGCAGCGCTATATTTTATGCACCCTGTATATATATTTTCGATGTCAGAACAAAGTATGTTGTTTTCATATTCTACACATCAGGATATGTACGAAAAGCACAAATTAGCAGAATAAAAATAAAATAATGAAGTTAGAAACATATATTCTACATGAACGACTTTAACCCTTACCTTTTCAATGAGATCACATGACGCACACCTTCTGTCAAAAATTGATTCCAATTACCACAGAGCTATTCAATTTTTTTTTAATTTTCTTATTTCACGTAATAATGTTGGCTGGCAACCGTCTAACAATATATTATATGTCATTATGTGCATATTGAATTGTTACTAATTGTCGTGTATTATAATTTATTTTGGTCTATATCTTAAGAACCATTTAACATATTTTCACGAAATAAAGCTCAAACTCCAGTACCAGCACTTCTCTCATAGCGGTCGCAAACCCGGGTCCCTATGGTTGAAAAAAAGTACCTTATCCTGTACCATGTTTGTTACTACTTTATTCTTTTTTTTTTAAATAACGCATATTTCACTGCATTTCCCTACACTGACACACCACTAGGTTGCTTGCATATGACACCCGAGGATCACATATGCGTATTTTTACGTAACACAAAGAGAAACTACCTAATTCTATCAAACTTATATATTTTTCTGAAATCGAAGTGTTATTTTGTCTTCTGCAGCGCTATATTTTGATGCGCCCTGTATATATATTTTCAATGTTAGAACAAAAAAAATGTTTTCATATTCTACACATCAGGATAGGTACGAAAGGCACAAATTGGCAGAATAAAAATAAAATAATGAAGTTAGAAACATATATTCTACATGAACGACTTTAACCCTTACCTTTTCAATGAGATCACATGACGCACACCTTCTGTCAAAAATTGATTCCAATTACCACAGAGCTATTCAATTTTTTTTTTAATTTCCTTATTTCACGTAAAAATGTTGGCTGGCAACCGCCTAACAATATATTATATGTCATTATGTGCATATTGAATTGTTACTAATTGTCGTGTATTATAATCTATTTTGGTCTATATCTTAAGAACCATTTAACATATTTTCACGAAATAAAGCTCAAACTCGAGTACCAGCACCTCTCTCATAGCGGTCGCAAACCCGGGTCCCTATGGCTGAAACAAAGTACCTTATTCTCTACCATGTTTGTTACTACTTTATTCTTTTTTTTCAAAATAACGCATATTTCACTGCATTTCCCTACACTGACACACCACTAGGTTGCTTGCATATGACACCCGAGGATCACATATGTGTATTTTTACGTAACACAAAGAGAAACTACCTAATTCTATCAAACTCATATATTTTTCTGAAATCGAAGTGTTATTTTGTCTTCTGCAGCGCTATATTTTGATGCACCCTGTATATATATTTTCGATGTCAGAACAAAATATGTTGTTTTCATATTCTACACATCAGGATATGTACGAAAAGCACAAATTAGCAGAATAAAAATAAAATAATGAAGTTAGAAACATATATTCTACATGAACGACTTTAACCCTTACCTTTTCAATGAGATCACATGACGCACACCTTCTGTCAAAAATTGATTCCAATTACCACAGAGCTATTCAATTTTTTTTTTAATTTTCTTATTTCACGTAAAAATGTTGGCTGGCAACCGCCTAACAATATTTTATATGTCATTATGTGCATATTGAATTGTTACTAATTGTCGTGTATTATAATTTATTTTGGTCTATATCTTAAGAACCATTTAACATATTTTCACGAAATAAAGCTCAAACTCGAGTACCAGCACTTCTCTCATAGCGGTCGCAAACCCGGGTCCCTATGGCTGAAACAAAGTACCTTATTCTCTACCACGTTTGTTACTACTTTATTCTTTTTTTCAAAATAACGCATATTTCACTGCATTTCCCTACACTGACACACCACTAGGTTGCTTGCATATGACACCCGAGGATCACATATGTGTATTTTTACGTAACACAAAGAGAAACTACCTAATTCTATCAAACTTATAAATTTTTCTGAAATCGAAGTGTTATTTTGTGTTCTGCAGCGCTATATTTTGATGCACCCTGTATATATATTTTCGATGTCAGAACAAAGTATGTTGTTTTCATATTCTACACATCAGGATATGTACGAAAAGCACAAATTAGCAGAATAAAAATAAAATAATGAAGTTAGAAACATATATTCTACATGAACGACTTTAACCCTTACCTTTTCAATGAGATCACATGACGCACACCTTCTGTCAAAAATTGATTCCAATTACCACAGAGCTATTCAATTTTGTTTTAATTTTCTTATTTCACGTAAAAATTTTGGCTGGCAACCGCCTAACTATATATTATATGTCATTATGTGCATATTGAATTGTTACTAATTGTCGTGTATTATAATCTGTTTTGGTCTATATCTTAAGAACCATTTAACATATTTTCACGAAATAAAGCTCAAACTCGAGTACCAACACTTCTCTCATAGCGGTCGCAAACCCGGGTCCCTATGGCTGAAACAAAGTACCTTATTCTCTACCACGTTTGTTACTACTTTATTCTTTTTTTCAAAATAACGCATATTTCACTGCATTTCCCTACACTGACACACCACTAGGTTGCTTGCATATGACACCCGAGGATCACATATGTGTATTTTTACGTAACACAAAGAGAAACTACCTAATTCTATCAAACTTATAAATTTTTCTGAAATCGAAGTGTTATTTTGTGTTCTGCAGCGCTATATTTTGATGCACCCTGTATATATATTTTCGATGTCAGAACAAAGTATGTTGTTTTCATATTCTACACATCAGGATATGTACGAAAAGCACAAATTAGCAGAATAAAAATAAAATAATGAAGTTAGAAACATATATTCTACATGAACGACTTTAACCCTTACCTTTTCAATGAGATCACATGACGCACACCTTCTGTCAAAAATTGATTCCAATTACCACAGAGCTATTCAATTTTTTTTTTTTTAATTTTCTTATTTCACGTAAAAATGTTGGCTGGCAACCGCCTAACAATATTTTATATGTCATTATGTGCATATTGAATTGTTACTAATTGTCGTGTATTATAATTTATTTTGGTCTATATCTTAAGAACCATTTAACATATTTTCACGAAATAAAGCTCAAACTCGAGTACCAGCACTTCTCTCATAGCGGTCGCAAACCCGGGTCCCTATGGCTGAAACAAAGTACCTTATTCTCTACCACGTTTGTTACTACTTTATTCTTTTTTCAAAATAACGCATATTTCACTGCATTTCCCTACACTGACACACCACTAGGTTGCTTGCATATGACACCCGAGGATCACATATGTGTATTTTTACGTAACACAAAGAGAAACTACCTAATTCTATCAAACTTATAAATTTTTCTGAAATCGAAGTGTTATTTTGTGTTCTGCAGCGCTATATTTTGATGCACCCTGTATATATATTTTCGATGTCAGAACAAAGTATGTTGTTTTCATATTCTACACATCAGGATATGTACGAAAAGCACAAATTAGCAGAATAAAAATAAAATAATGAAGTTAGAAACATATATTCTACATGAACGACTTTAACCCTTACCTTTTCAATGAGATCACATGACGCACACCTTCTGTCAAAAATTGATTCCAATTACCACAGAGCTATTCAATTTTGTTTTAATTTTCTTATTTCACGTAAAAATTTTGGCTGGCAACCGCCTAACAATATATTATATGTCATTATGTGCATATTGAATTGTTACTAATTGTCGTGTATTATAATCTATTTTGGTCTATATCTTAAGAACCATTTAACATATTTTCACGAAATAAAGCTCAAACTCGAGTACCAGCACTTCTCTCATAGCGGTCGCAAACCCGGGTCCCTTTGGCAGAAACAAAGTACCTTATTCTCTACCATGTTTGTTACTACTTTATTCTTTTTTTCAAAATAACGCATATTTCACTGCATTTCCCTACACTGACACACCACTAGGTTGCTTGCATATGACACCCGAGGATCACATATGTGTATTTTTACGTAACACAAAGAGAAACTACCTAATTCTATCAAACTTATATATTTTTCTGAAATCGAAGTGTTATTTTGTCTTCTGCAGCGCTATATTTTATGCACCCTGTATATATATTTTCGATGTCAGAACAAAATATGTTGTTTTCATATTCTACACATCAGGATATGTACGAAAAGCACAAATTAGCAGAATAAAAATAAAATAATGAAGTTAGAAACATATATTCTACATGAACGACTTTAACCCTTACCTTTTCAATGAGATCACATGACGCACACCTTCTGTCAAAAATTGATTCCAATTACCACAGAGCTATTCAATTTTTTTTTTAATTTTCTTATTTCACGTAAAAATGTTGGCTGGCAACCGCCTAACAATATATTATATGTCATTATGTGCATATTGAATTGTTACTAATTGTCGTGTATTATAATTTATTTTGGTCTATATCTTAAGAACCATTTAACATATTTTCACGAAATCAAGCTCAAACTCGAGTACCAGCACTTCTCTCATAGCGGTCGCAAACCCGGGTCCCTATGGCAGAAACAAAGTACCTTATTCTCTACCATGTTTGTTACTACTTTATTCTTTTTTTCAAAATAACGCATATTTCACTGCATTTCCCTACACTGACACACCACTAGGTTGCTTGCATATGACACCCGAGGATCACATATGTGTATTTTTACGTAACACAAAGAGAAACTACCTAATTCTATCAAACTCATATATTTTTCTGAAATCGAAGTGTTATTTTGTCTTCTGCAGCGCTATATTTTGATGCACCCTGTATATATATTTTCGATGTCAGAACAAAATATGTTGTTTTCATATTCTACACATCAGGATATGTACGAAAAGCACAAATTAGCAGAATAAAAATAAAATAATGAAGTTAGAAACATATATTCTACATGAACGACTTTAACCCTTACCTTTTCAATGAGATCACATGACGCACACCTTCTGTCAAAAATTGATTCCAATTACCACAGAGCTATTCAATTTTTTTTTTAATTTTCTTATTTCACGTAAAAATGTTGGCTGGCAACCGCCTAACAATATATTATATGTCATTATGTGCATATTGAATTGTTACTAATTGTCGTGTATTATAATTTATTTTGGTCTATATCTTAAGAACCATTTAACATATTTTCACGAAATAAAGCTCAAACTCGAGTACCAGCACTTCTCTCATAGCGGTCGCAAACCCGGGTCCCTATGGCAGAAACAAAGTACCTTATTCTCTACCATGTTTGTTACTACTTTATTCTTTTTTTCAAAATAACGCATATTTCACTGCATTTCCCTACACTGACACACCACTAGGTTGCTTGCATATGACACCCGAGGATCACATATGCGTATTTTTACGTAACACAAAGAGAAACTACCTAATTCTATCAAACTTATAATTTTTTCTGAAATCGAAGTGTTATTTTGTCTTCTGCAGCGCTATATTTTATGCACCCTGTATATATATTTTCGATGTCAGAACAAAGTATGTTGTTTTCATATTCTACACATCAGGATATGTACGAAAAGCACAAATTAGCAGAATAAAAATAAAATAATGAAGTTAGAAACATATATTCTACATGAACGACTTTAACCCTTACCTTTTCAATGAGATCACATGACGCACACCTTCTGTCAAAAATTGATTCCAATTACCACAGAGCTATTCAATTTTGTTTTAATTTTCTTATTTCACGTAAAAATTTTGGCTGGCAACCGCCTAACTATATATTATATGTCATTATGTGCATATTGAATTGTTACTAATTGTCGTGTATTATAATCTGTTTTGGTCTATATCTTAAGAACCATTTAACATATTTTCACGAAATAAAGCTCAAACTCGAGTACCAACACTTCTCTCATAGCGGTCGCAAACCCGGGTCCCTATGGCTGAAACAAAGTACCTTATTCTCTACCACGTTTGTTACTACTTTATTCTTTTTTTCAAAATAACGCATATTTCACTGCATTTCCCTACACTGACACACCACTAGGTTGCTTGCATATGACACCCGAGGATCACATATGTGTATTTTTACGTAACACAAAGAGAAACTACCTAATTCTATCAAACTTATAAATTTTTCTGAAATCGAAGTGTTATTTTGTGTTCTGCAGCGCTATATTTTGATGCACCCTGTATATATATTTTCGATGTCAGAACAAAGTATGTTGTTTTCATATTCTACACATCAGGATATGTACGAAAAGCACAAATTAGCAGAATAAAAATAAAATAATGAAGTTAGAAACATATATTCTACATGAACGACTTTAACCCTTACCTTTTCAATGAGATCACATGACGCACACCTTCTGTCAAAAATTGATTCCAATTACCACAGAGCTATTCAATTTTTTTTTTTTTTAATTTTCTTATTTCACGTAAAAATGTTGGCTGGCAACCGCCTAACAATATTTTATATGTCATTATGTGCATATTGAATTGTTACTAATTGTCGTGTATTATAATTTATTTTGGTCTATATCTTAAGAACCATTTAACATATTTTCACGAAATAAAGCTCAAACTCGAGTACCAGCACTTCTCTCATAGCGGTCGCAAACCCGGGTCCCTATGGCTGAAACAAAGTACCTTATTCTCTACCACGTTTGTTACTACTTTATTCTTTTTTCAAAATAACGCATATTTCACTGCATTTCCCTACACTGACACACCACTAGGTTGCTTGCATATGACACCCGAGGATCACATATGTGTATTTTTACGTAACACAAAGAGAAACTACCTAATTCTATCAAACTTATAAATTTTTCTGAAATCGAAGTGTTATTTTGTGTTCTGCAGCGCTATATTTTGATGCACCCTGTATATATATTTTCGATGTCAGAACAAAGTATGTTGTTTTCATATTCTACACATCAGGATATGTACGAAAAGCACAAATTAGCAGAATAAAAATAAAATAATGAAGTTAGAAACATATATTCTACATGAACGACTTTAACCCTTACCTTTTCAATGAGATCACATGACGCACACCTTCTGTCAAAAATTGATTCCAATTACCACAGAGCTATTCAATTTTGTTTTAATTTTCTTATTTCACGTAAAAATTTTGGCTGGCAACCGCCTAACAATATATTATATGTCATTATGTGCATATTGAATTGTTACTAATTGTCGTGTATTATAATCTATTTTGGTCTATATCTTAAGAACCATTTAACATATTTTCACGAAATAAAGCTCAAACTCGAGTACCAGCACTTCTCTCATAGCGGTCGCAAACCCGGGTCCCTTTGGCAGAAACAAAGTACCTTATTCTCTACCATGTTTGTTACTACTTTATTCTTTTTTTCAAAATAACGCATATTTCACTGCATTTCCCTACACTGACACACCACTAGGTTGCTTGCATATGACACCCGAGGATCACATATGTGTATTTTTACGTAACACAAAGAGAAACTACCTAATTCTATCAAACTTATATATTTTTCTGAAATCGAAGTGTTATTTTGTCTTCTGCAGCGCTATATTTTATGCACCCTGTATATATATTTTCGATGTCAGAACAAAATATGTTGTTTTCATATTCTACACATCAGGATATGTACGAAAAGCACAAATTAGCAGAATAAAAATAAAATAATGAAGTTAGAAACATATATTCTACATGAACGACTTTAACCCTTACCTTTTCAATGAGATCACATGACGCACACCTTCTGTCAAAAATTGATTCCAATTACCACAGAGCTATTCAATTTTTTTTTTAATTTTCTTATTTCACGTAAAAATGTTGGCTGGCAACCGCCTAACAATATATTATATGTCATTATGTGCATATTGAATTGTTACTAATTGTCGTGTATTATAATTTATTTTGGTCTATATCTTAAGAACCATTTAACATATTTTCACGAAATCAAGCTCAAACTCGAGTACCAGCACTTCTCTCATAGCGGTCGCAAACCCGGGTCCCTATGGCAGAAACAAAGTACCTTATTCTCTACCATGTTTGTTACTACTTTATTCTTTTTTTCAAAATAACGCATATTTCACTGCATTTCCCTACACTGACACACCACTAGGTTGCTTGCATATGACACCCGAGGATCACATATGTGTATTTTTACGTAACACAAAGAGAAACTACCTAATTCTATCAAACTCATATATTTTTCTGAAATCGAAGTGTTATTTTGTCTTCTGCAGCGCTATATTTTGATGCACCCTGTATATATATTTTCGATGTCAGAACAAAATATGTTGTTTTCATATTCTACACATCAGGATATGTACGAAAAGCACAAATTAGCAGAATAAAAATAAAATAATGAAGTTAGAAACATATATTCTACATGAACGACTTTAACCCTTACCTTTTCAATGAGATCACATGACGCACACCTTCTGTCAAAAATTGATTCCAATTACCACAGAGCTATTCAATTTTTTTTTAATTTTCTTATTTCACGTAAAAATGTTGGCTGGCAACCGCCTAACAATATATTATATGTCATTATGTGCATATTGAATTGTTACTAATTGTCGTGTATTATAATTTATTTTGGTCTATATCTTAAGAACCATTTAACATATTTTCACGAAATAAAGCTCAAACTCGAGTACCAGCACTTCTCTCATAGCGGTCGCAAACCCGGGTCCCTATGGCAGAAACAAAGTACCTTATTCTCTACCATGTTTGTTACTACTTTATTCTTTTTTTCAAAATAACGCATATTTCACTGCATTTCCCTAAACTGACACACCACTAGGTTGCTTGCATATGACACCCGAGGATCACATATGCGTATTTTTACGTAACACAAAGAGAAACTACCTAATTCTATCAAACTTATAATTTTTTCTGAAATCGAAGTGTTATTTTGTCTTCTGCAGCGCTATATTTTATGCACCCTGTATATATATTTTCGATGTCAGAACAAAGTATGTTGTTTTCATATTCTACACATCAGGATATGTACGAAAAGCACAAATTAGCAGAATAAAAATAAAATAATGAAGTTAGAAACATATATTCTACATGAACGACTTTAACCCTTACCTTTTCAATGAGATCACATGACGCACACCTTCTATCAAAAATTGATTCCAATTACCACAGAGCTATTCAATTTTTTTTTAATTTTCTTATTTCACGTAATAATGTTGGCTGGCAACCGTCTAACAATATATTATATGTCATTATGTGCATATTGAATTGTTACTAATTGTCGTGTATTATAATTTATTTTGGTCTATATCTTAAGAACCATTTAACATATTTTCACGAAATAAAGCTCAAACTCGAGTACCAGCACTTCTCTCATAGCGGTCGCAAACCCGGGTCCCTATGGTTGAAAAAAAGTACCTTATCCTGTACCATGTTTGTTACTACTTTATTCTTTTTTTTTTAAATAACGCATATTTCACTGCATTTCCCTACACTGACACACCACTAGGTTGCTTGCATATGACACCCGAGGATCACATATGCGTATTTTTACGTAACACAAAGAGAAACTACCTAATTCTATCAAACTTATATATTTTTCTGAAATCGAAGTGTTATTTTGTCTTCTGCAGCGCTATATTTTGATGCGCCCTGTATATATATTTTCAATGTTAGAACAAAAAAAATGTTTTCATATTCTACACATCAGGATAGGTACGAAAGGCACAAATTGGCAGAATAAAAATAAAATAATGAAGTTAGAAACATATATTCTACATGAACGACTTTAACCCTTACCTTTTCAATGAGATCACATGACGCACACCTTCTGTCAAAAATTGATTCCAATTACCACAGAGCTATTCAATTTTTTTTTTAATTTCCTTATTTCACGTAAAAATGTTGGCTGGCAACCGCCTAACAATATATTATATGTCATTATGTGCATATTGAATTGTTACTAATTGTCGTGTATTATAATCTATTTTGGTCTATATCTTAAGAACCATTTAACATATTTTCACGAAATAAAGCTCAAACTCGAGTACCAGCACCTCTCTCATAGCGGTCGCAAACCCGGGTCCCTATGGCTGAAACAAAGTACCTTATTCTCTACCATGTTTGTTACTACTTTATTCTTTTTTTCAAAATAACGCATATTTCACTGCATTTCCCTACACTGACACACCACTAGGTTGCTTGCATATGACACCCGAGGATCACATATGTGTATTTTAACGTAACACAAAGAGAATCTACCTAATTCTATCAAACTCATATATTTTTCTGAAATCGAAGTGTTATTTTGTCTTCTGCAGCGCTATATTTTGATGCACCCTGTATATATATTTTCGATGTCAGAACAAAATATGTTGTTTTCATATTCTACACATCAGGATATGTACGAAAAGCACAAATTAGCAGAATAAAAATAAAATAATGAAGTTAGAAACATATATTCTACATGAACGACTTTAACCCTTACCTTTTCAATGAGATCACATGACGCACACCTTCTGTCAAAAATTGATTCCAATTACCACAGAGCTATTCAATTTTTTTTTTTTAATTTTCTTATTTCACGTAAAAATGTTGGCTGGCAACCGCCTAACAATATTTTATATGTCATTATGTGCATATTGAATTGTTACTAATTGTCGTGTATTATAATTTATTTTGGTCTATATCTTAAGAACCATTTAACATATTTTCACGAAATAAAGCTCAAACTCGAGTACCAGCACTTCTCTCATAGCGGTCGCAAACCCGGGTCCCTATGGCTGAAACAAAGTACCTTATTCTCTACCACGTTTGTTACTACTTTATTCTTTTTTTCAAAATAACGCATATTTCACTGCATTTCCCTACACTGACACACCACTAGGTTGCTTGCATATGACACCCGAGGATCACATATGTGTATTTTTACGTAACACAAAGAGAAACTACCTAATTCTATCAAACTTATAAATTTTTCTGAAATCGAAGTGTTATTTTGTGTTCTGCAGCGCTATATTTTGATGCACCCTGTATATATATTTTCGATGTCAGAACAAAGTATGTTGTTTTCATATTCTACACATCAGGATATGTACGAAAAGCACAAATTAGCAGAATAAAAATAAAATAATGAAGTTAGAAACATATATTCTACATGAACGACTTTAACCCTTACCTTTTCAATGAGATCACATGACGCACACCTTCTGTCAAAAATTGATTCCAATTACCACAGAGCTATTCAATTTTGTTTTAATTTTCTTATTTCACGTAAAAATTTTGGCTGGCAACCGCCTAACAATATATTATATGTCATTATGTGCATATTGAATTGTTACTAATTGTCGTGTATTATAATCTATTTTGGTCTATATCTTAAGAACCATTTAACATATTTTCACGAAATAAAGCTCAAACTCGAGTACCAGCACTTCTCTCATAGCGGTCGCAAACCCGGGTCCCTTTGGCAGAAACAAAGTACCTTATTCTCTACCATGTTTGTTACTACTTTATTCTTTTTTTCAAAATAACGCATATTTCACTGCATTTCCCTACACTGACACACCACTAGGTTGCTTGCATATGACACCCGAGGATCACATATGTGTATTTTTACGTAACACAAAGAGAAACTACCTAATTCTATCAAACTTATATATTTTTCTGAAATCGAAGTGTTATTTTGTCTTCTGCAGCGCTATATTTTATGCACCCTGTATATATATTTTCGATGTCAGAACAAAATATGTTGTTTTCATATTCTACACATCAGGATATGTACGAAAAGCACAAATTAGCAGAATAAAAATAAAATAATGAAGTTAGAAACATATATTCTACATGAACGACTTTAACCCTTACCTTTTCAATGAGATCACATGACGCACACCTTCTGTCAAAAATTGATTCCAATTACCACAGAGCTATTCAATTTTTTTTTTAATTTTCTTATTTCACGTAAAAATGTTGGCTGGCAACCGCCTAACAATATATTATATGTCATTATGTGCATATTGAATTGTTACTAATTGTCGTGTATTATAATTTATTTTGGTCTATATCTTAAGAACCATTTAACATATTTTCACGAAATCAAGCTCAAACTCGAGTACCAGCACTTCTCTCATAGCGGTCGCAAACCCGGGTCCCTATGGCAGAAACAAAGTACCTTATTCTCTACCATGTTTGTTACTACTTTATTCTTTTTTTCAAAATAACGCATATTTCACTGCATTTCCCTACACTGACACACCACTAGGTTGCTTGCATATGACACCCGAGGATCACATATGTGTATTTTTACGTAACACAAAGAGAAACTACCTAATTCTATCAAACTCATATATTTTTCTGAAATCGAAGTGTTATTTTGTCTTCTGCAGCGCTATATTTTGATGCACCCTGTATATATATTTTCGATGTCAGAACAAAATATGTTGTTTTCATATTCTACACATCAGGATATGTACGAAAAGCACAAATTAGCAGAATAAAAATAAAATAATGAAGTTAGAAACATATATTCTACATGAACGACTTTAACCCTTACCTTTTCAATGAGATCACATGACGCACACCTTCTGTCAAAAATTGATTCCAATTACCACAGAGCTATTCAATTTTTTTTTTAATTTTCTTATTTCACGTAAAAATGTTGGCTGGCAACCGCCTAACAATATATTATATGTCATTATGTGCATATTGAATTGTTACTAATTGTCGTGTATTATAATTTATTTTGGTCTATATCTTAAGAACCATTTAACATATTTTCACGAAATAAAGCTCAAACTCGAGTACCAGCACTTCTCTCATAGCGGTCGCAAACCCGGGTCCCTATGGCAGAAACAAAGTACCTTATTCTCTACCATGTTTGTTACTACTTTATTCTTTTTTTCAAAATAACGCATATTTCACTGCATTTCCCTACACTGACACACCACTAGGTTGCTTGCATATGACACCCGAGGATCACATATGCGTATTTTTACGTAACACAAAGAGAAACTACCTAATTCTATCAAACTTATAATTTTTTCTGAAATCGAAGTGTTATTTTGTCTTCTGCAGCGCTATATTTTATGCACCCTGTATATATATTTTCGATGTCAGAGCAAAGTATGTTGTTTTCATATTCTACACATCAGGATATGTACGAAAAGCACAAATTAGCAGAATAAAAATAAAATAATGAAGTTAGAAACATATATTCTACATGAACGACTTTAACCCTTACCTTTTCAATGAGATCACATGACGCACACCTTCTATCAAAAATTGATTCCAATTACCACAGAGCTATTCAATTTTTTTTTAATTTTCTTATTTCACGTAATAATGTTGGCTGGCAACCGTCTAACAATATATTATATGTCATTATGTGCATATTGAATTGTTACTAATTGTCGTGTATTATAATTTATTTTGGTCTATATCTTAAGAACCATTTAACATATTTTCACGAAATAAAGCTCAAACTCGAGTACCAGCACTTCTCTCATAGCGGTCGCAAACCCGGGTCCCTATGGTTGAAAAAAAGTACCTTATCCTGTACCATGTTTGTTACTACTTTATTCTTTTTTTTTTAAATAACGCATATTTCACTGCATTTCCCTACACTGACACACCACTAGGTTGCTTGCATATGACACCCGAGGATCACATATGCGTATTTTTACGTAACACAAAGAGAAACTACCTAATTCTATCAAACTTATATATTTTTCTGAAATCGAAGTGTTATTTTGTCTTCTGCAGCGCTATATTTTGATGCGCCCTGTATATATATTTTCAATGTTAGAACAAAAAAAATGTTTTCATATTCTACACATCAGGATAGGTACGAAAGGCACAAATTGGCAGAATAAAAATAAAATAATGAAGTTAGAAACATATATTCTACATGAACGACTTTAACCCTTACCTTTTCAATGAGATCACATGACGCACACCTTCTGTCAAAAATTGATTCCAATTACCACAGAGCTATTCAATTTTTTTTTTAATTTCCTTATTTCACGTAAAAATGTTGGCTGGCAACCGCCTAACAATATATTATATGTCATTATGTGCATATTGAATTGTTACTAATTGTCGTGTATTATAATCTATTTTGGTCTATATCTTAAGAACCATTTAACATATTTTCACGAAATAAAGCTCAAACTCGAGTACCAGCACCTCTCTCATAGCGGTCGCAAACCCGGGTCCCTATGGCTGAAACAAAGTACCTTATTCTCTACCATGTTTGTTACTACTTTATTCTTTTTTTCAAAATAACGCATATTTCACTGCATTTCCCTACACTGACACACCACTAGGTTGCTTGCATATGACACCCGAGGATCACATATGTGTATTTTTACGTAACACAAAGAGAAACTACCTAATTCTATCAAACTCATATATTTTTCTGAAATCGAAGTGTTATTTTGTCTTCTGCAGCGCTATATTTTGATGCACCCTGTATATATATTTTCGATGTCAGAACAAAGTATGTTGTTTTCATATTGTACACATCAGGATATGTACGAAAAGCACAAATTAGCAGAATAAAAATAAAATAATGAAGTTAGAAACATATATTCTACATGAACGACTTTAACCCTTACCTTTTCAATGAGATCACATGACGCACACCTTCTGTCAAAAATTGATTCCAATTACCACGGAGCTATTCAATTTTGTTTTAATTTTCTTATTTCACGTAAAAATGTTGGCTGGCAACCGCCTAACAATACATTATGTGTCATTATGTGCATATTGAATTGTTACTAATTGTCGTGTATTATAATCTATTTTGGTCTATATCTTAAGAACCATTTAACATATTTTCACGAAATAAAGCTCAAACTCGAGTACCAGCACTTCTCTCATAGCGGTCGCAAACCCGGGTCCCTATGGCTGAAACAAAGTACCTTATTCTCTACCATGTTTGTTACTACTTTATTCTTTTTTTCAAAATAACGCATATTTCACTGCATTTCCCTACACTGACACACCACTAGGTTGCTTGCATATGACACCCGAGGATCACATATGTGTATTTTTACGTAACACAAAGAGAAACTACCTAATTCTATCAAACTTATATATTTTTCTGAAATCGAAGTGTTATTTTGTTTTCTGCAGCGCTATATTTTGATGCACCCTGTATATATATTTTCGATGTCAGAACAAAATATGTTGTTTTCATATTCTACACATCAGGATATGTACGAAAAGCACAAATTAGCAGAATAAAAATAAAATAATGAAGTTAGAAACATATATTCTACATGAACGACTTTAACCCTTACCTTTTCAATGAGATCACATGACGCACACCTTCTGTCAAAAATTGATTCCAATTACCACAGAGCTATTCAATTTTTTTTTTAATTTTCTTATTTCACGTAAAAATGTTGGCTGGCAACCGTCTAACAATATATTATATGTCATTATGTGCATATTGAATTGTTACTAATTGTCGTGTATTATAATCTATTTTGGTCTATATCTTAAGAACCATTTAACATATTTTCACGAAATAAAGCTCAAACTCGAGTACCAGCACTTCTCTCATAGCGGTCGCAAACGCGGGTCCCTATGTCTGAAACAAAGTACCTTATTCTCTACCATGTTTGTTACTACTTTATTCTTTTTTTTCAAAATAACGCATATTTCACTGCATTTCCCCACACTGACACACCAGTAGGTTGCTTGTATATGACACCCGAGGATCACATATGCGTATTTTTACGTAACACAAAGAGAAACTACCTAATTCTATCATACTTATAAATTTTTCTGAAATCGAAGTGTTATTTTGTCTTCTGCAGCGCTATATTTTGATGCACCCTGTATATATATTTTCGATGTCAGAACAAAGTATGTTGTTTTCATATTGTACACATCAGGATATGTACGAAAAGCACAAATTAGCAGAATAAAAATAAAATAATGAAGTTAGAAACATATATTCTACATGAACGACTTTAACCCTTACCTTTTCAATGAGATCACATGACGCACACCTTCTGTCAAAAATTGATTCCAATTACCACGGAGCTATTCAATTTTGTTTTAATTTTCTTATTTCACGTAAAAATGTTGGCTGGCAACCGCCTAACAATACATTATATGTCATTATGTGCATATTGAATTGTTACTAATTGTCGTGTATTATAATCTATTTTGGTCTATATCTTAAGAACCATTTAACATATTTTCACGAAATAAAGCTCAAACTCGAGTACCAGCACTTCTCTCATAGCGGTCGCAAACCCGGGTCCCTATGGCTGAAACAAAGTACCTTATTCTCTACCATGTTTGTTACTACTTTATTCTTTTTTTCAAAATAACGCATATTTCACTGCATTTCCCTACACTGACACACCACTAGGTTGCTTGCATATGACACCCGAGGATCACATATGCGTATTTTTACGTAACACAAAGAGAAACTACCTAATTCTATCATACTTATAAATTTTTCTGAAATCGAAGTGTTATTTTGTCTTCTGCAGCGCTATATTTTGATGCACCCTGTATATATATTTTCGATGTCAGAACAAAGTATGTTGTTTTCATATTCTACACATCAGGATATGTACGAAAAGCACAAATTAGCAGAATAAAAATAAAATAATGAAGTTAGAAACATATATTCTACATGAACGACTTTAACCCTTACCTTTTCAATGAGATCACATGACGCACACCTTCTGTCAAAAATTGATTCCAATTACCACGGAGCTATTCAATTTTGTTTTAATTTTCTTATTTCACGTAAAAATGTTGGCTGGCAACCGCCTAACAATACATTATATGTCATTATGTGCATATTGAATTGTTACTAATTGTCGTGTATTATAATCTATTTTGGTCTATATCTTAAGAACCATTTAACATATTTTCACGAAATAAAGCTCAAACTCGAGTACCAGCACTTCTCTCATAGCGGTCGCAAACCCGGGTCCCTATGGCTGAAACAAAGTACCTTATTCTCTACCATGTTTGTTACTACTTTATTCTTTTTTTCAAAATAACGCATATTTCACTGCATTTCCCTACACTGACACACCACTAGGTTGCTTGCATATGACACCCGAGGATCACATATGTGTATTTTTACGTAACACAAAGAGAAACTACCTAATTCTATCAAACTTATATATTTTTCTGAAATCGAAGTGTTATTTTGTTTTCTGCAGCGCTATATTTTGATGCACCCTGTATATATATTTTCGATGTCAGAACAAAATATGTTGTTTTCATATTCTACACATCAGGATATGTACGAAAAGCACAAATTAGCAGAATAAAAATAAAATAATGAAGTTAGAAACATATATTCTACATGAACGACTTTAACCCTTACCTTTTCAATGAGATCACATGACGCACACCTTCTGTCAAAAATTGATTCCAATTACCACAGAGCTATTCAATTTTTTTTTAATTTTCTTATTTCACGTAAAAATGTTGGCTGGCAACCGTCTAACAATATATTATATGTCATTATGTGCATATTGAATTGTTACTAATTGTCGTGTATTATAATCTATTTTGGTCTATATCTTAAGAACCATTTAACATATTTTCACGAAATAAAGCTCAAACTCGAGTACCAGCACTTCTCTCATAGCGGTCTCAAACCCGGGTCCCTATGGTTGAAAAAAAGTACCTTATCCTGTACCATGTTTGTTACTACTTTATTCTTTTTTTTTTAAATAACGCATATTTCACTGCATTTCCCTACACTGACACACCACTAGGTTGCTTGCATATGACACCCGAGGATCACATATGCGTATTTTTACGTAACACAAAGAGAAACTACCTAATTCTATCAAACTTATAAATTTTTCTGAAATCGAAGTGTTATTTTGTCTTCTGCAGCGCTATATTTTGATGCACCCTGTATATATATTTTCGATGTCAGAACAAAGTATGTTGTTTTCATATTCTACACATCAGGATATGTACGAAAAGCACAAATTAGCAGAATAAAAATAAAATAATGAAGTTAGAAACATATATTCTACATGAACGACTTTAACCCTTACCTTTTCAATGAGATCACATGACGCACACCTTCTGTCAAAAATTGATTCCAATTACCACGGAGCTATTCAATTTTTTTTTAATTTTCTTATTTCACGTAAAAATGTTGGCTGGCAACCGCCTAACAATATATTATATGTCATTATGTGCATATTGAATTGTTACTAATTGTCGTGTATGATAATCTATTTTGGTCTATATCTTAAGAACCATTTAACATATTTTCACGAAATAAAGCTCAAACTCGAGTACCAGCACTTCTCTCATAGCGGTCGCAAACCCGGGTCCCTATGTCTGAAACAAAGTACCTTATTCTCTACCATGTTTGTTACTACTTTATTCTTTTTTTTCAAAATAACGCATATTTCACTGCATTTCCCCACACTGACACGCCAGTAGGTTGCTTGTATATGACACCCGAGGATCACATATGCGTATTTTTACGTAACACAAAGAGAAACTACCTAATTATATCAAACTTTTAAAATTTTCTGAAATCGAAGTGTTATCTTGTCTTCTGCAACGGTTTATTTTGATGCACCCTGTATATATATTTTCAATGTTAAAACAAAAAAAAATGTTTTCATATACTACACATCAGGATAGGTACGAAAGGCACAAATTAGCAGAAAAAGCATAAAATAATGAAGTTAGAAACAAATATTCTATATGAACGACTATAACCCTTACCTTTTCAATGAGATCACATGACGCACACCTTCTGACAAAAATTGATTCCAATTACCACAGAGCTATTCAATTTTTTTTTTTTTAATTTTCTTATTTCACGGAAAAATGTTGGCTGGCAACCGTCTAACAATATATTATATGTCATTATGTGCATATTGAATTATTACTAATTGTCGTGTATTATAATCTATTTTGGTCTATATCTTAAGAACCATTTAACATATTTTCACGAAATAAAGCTCAAACTCGAGTACCAGCACTTCTCTCATAGCGGTCGCAAACCCGGGTCCCTATGGCTGAAACAAAGTACCTTATTCTCTACCATGTTTGTTACTACTTTATTCTTTTTTTCAAAATAACGCATATTTCACTGCATTTCCCTACACTGACACACCACTAGGTTGCTTGCATATGACACCCGAGGATCACATATGTGTATTTTTACGTAACACAAAGAGAAACTACCTAATTCTATCAAACTTATATATTTTTCTGAAATCGAAGTGTTATTTTGTCTTCTGCAGCGCTATATTTTGATGCACCCTGTATATATATTTTCGATGTCAGAACAAAGTATGTTGTTTTCATATTCTACACATCAGGATATGTACGAAAAGCACAAATTAGCAGAATAAAAATAAAATAATGAAGTTAGAAACATATATTCTACATGAACGACTTTAACCCTTACCTTTTCAATGAGATCACATGACGCACACCTTCTGTCAAAAATTGATTCCAATTACCACGGAGCTATTCAATTTTGTTTTAATTTTCTTATTTCACGTAAAAATGTTGGCTGGCAACCGCCTAACAATACATTATATGTCATTATGTGCATATTGAATTGTTACTAATTGTCGTGTATTATAATCTATTTTGGTCTATATCTTAAGAACCATTTAACATATTTTCACGAAATAAAGCTCAAACTCGAGTACCAGCACTTCTCTCATAGCGGTCGCAAACCCGGGTCCCTATGGCTGAAACAAAGTACCTTATTCTCTACCATGTTTGTTACTACTTTATTCTTTTTTTCAAAATAACGCATATTTCACTGCATTTCCCTACACTGACACACCACTAGGTTGCTTGCATATGACACCCGAGGATCACATATGCGTATTTTTACGTAACACAAAGAGAAACTACCTAATTCTATCATACTTATAAATTTTTCTGAAATCGAAGTGTTATTTTGTCTTCTGCAGCGCTATATTTTGATGCACCCTGTATATATATTTTCGATGTCAGAACAAAGTATGTTGTTTTCATATTGTACACATCAGGATATGTACGAAAAGCACAAATTAGCAGAATAAAAATAAAATAATGAAGTTAGAAACATATATTCTACATGAACGACTTTAACCCTTACCTTTTCAATGAGATCACATGACGCACACCTTCTGTCAAAAATTGATTCCAATTACCACAGAGCTATTCAATTTTTTTTTAATTTTCTTATTTCACGTAAAAATGTTGGCTGGCAACCGTCTAACAATATATTATATGTCATTATGTGCATATTGAATTGTTACTAATTGTCGTGTATTATAATCTATTTTGGTCTATATCTTAAGAACCATTTAACATATTTTCACGAAATAAAGCTCAAACTCGAGTACCAGCACTTCTCTCATAGCGGTCTCAAACCCGGGTCCCTATGGTTGAAAAAAAGTACCTTATCCTGTACCATGTTTGTTACTACTTTATTCTTTTTTTTTTAAATAACGCATATTTCACTGCATTTCCCTACACTGACACACCACTAGGTTGCTTGCATATGACACCCGAGGATCACATATGTGTATTTTTACGTAACACAAAGAGAAACTACCTAATTCTATCAAACTTATATATTTTTCTGAAATCGAAGTGTTATTTTGTCTTCTGCAGCGCTATATTTTGATGCACCCTGTATATATATTTTCGATGTCAGAACAAAATATGTTGTTTTCATATTCTACACATCAGGATATGTACGAAAAGCACAAATTAGCAGAATAAAAATAAAATAATGAAGTTAGAAACATATATTCTACATGAACGACTTTAACCCTTACCTTTTCAATGAGATCACATGACGCACACCTTCTGTCAAAAATTGATTCCAATTACCACAGAGCTATTCAATTTTTTTTTTTTAATTTTCTTATTTCACGTAAAAATGTTGGCTGGCAACCGTCTAACAATATATTATATGTCATTATGTGCATATTGAATTGTTACTAATTGTCGTGTATTATAATCTATTTTGGTCTATATCTTAAGAACCATTTAACATATTTTCACGAAATAAAGCTCAAACTCGAGTACCAGCACTTCTCTCATAGCGGTCGCAAACCCGGGTCCCTATGTCTGAAACAAAGTACCTTATTCTCTACCATGTTTGTTACTACTTTATTCTTTTTTTTCAAAATAACGCATATTTCACTGCATTTCCCCACACTGACACACCAGTAGGTTGCTTGTATATGACACCCGAGGATCACATATGCGTATTTTTACGTAACACAAAGAGAAACTACCTAATTATATCAAACTTTTAAAATTTTCTGAAATCGAAGTGTTATCTTGTCTTCTGCAACGGTTTATTTTGATGCACCCTGTATATATATTTTCAATGTTAAAACAAAAAAAAATGTTTTCATATTCTACACATCAGGATAGGTACGAAAGGCACAAATTAGCAGAAAAAGCATAAAATAATGAAGTTAGAAACAAATATTCTATATGAACGACTATAACCCTTACCTTTTCAATGAGATCACATGACGCACACCTTCTGACAAAAATTGATTCCAATTACCACAGAGCTATTCAATTTTTTTTTTAATTTTCTTATTTCACGTAAAAATGTTGGCTGGCAACCGTCTAACAATACATTATATGTCATTATGTGCATATTGAATTATTACTAATTGTCGTGTATTATAATCTATTTTGGTCTATATCTTAAGAACCATTTAACATATTTTCACGAAATAAAGCTCAAACTCGAGTACCAGCACTTCTCTCATAGCGGTCGCAAACCCGGGTCCCTATGGCTGAAAAAAAGTACCTTATCCTGTACCATGTTTGTTACTACTTTATTCTTTTTTTCAAAATAACGCATATTTCACTGCATTTCCCTACACTGACACACCACTAGGTTGCTTGCATATGACACCCGAGGATCACATATGCGTATTTTTACGTAACACAAAGAGAAACTACCTAATTATATCATACTTATAAATTTTTCTGAAATCGAAGTGTTATTTTGTCTTCTGCAGCGCTATATTTTGATGCACCCTGTATATATATTTTCGATGTCAGAACAAAGTATGTTGTTTTCATATTGTACACATCAGGATATGTACGAAAAGCACAAATTAGCAGAATAAAAATAAAATAATGAAGTTAGAAACATATATTCTACATGAACGACTTTAACCCTTACCTTTTCAATGAGATCACATGACGCACACCTTCTGTCAAAAATTGATTCCAATTACCACGGAGCTATTCAATTTTGTTTTAATTTTCTTATTTCACGTAAAAATGTTGGCTGGCAACCGCCTAACAATACATTATATGTCATTATGTGCATATTGAATTGTTACTAATTGTCGTGTATTATAATCTATTTTGGTCTATATCTTAAGAACCATTTAACATATTTTCACGAAATAAAGCTCAAACTCGAGTACCAGCACTTCTCTCATAGCGGTCGCAAACCCGGGTCCCTATGGCTGAAACAAAGTACCTTATTCTCTACCATGTTTGTTACTACTTTATTCTTTTTTTCAAAATAACGCATATTTCACTGCATTTCCCTACACTGACACACCACTAGGTTGCTTGCATATGACACCCGAGGATCACATATGCGTATTTTTACGTAACACAAAGAGAAACTACCTAATTCTATCATACTTATAAATTTTTCTGAAATCGAAGTGTTATTTTGTCTTCTGCAGCGCTATATTTTGATGCACCCTGTATATATATTTTCGATGTCAGAACAAAGTATGTTGTTTTCATATTGTACACATCAGGATATGTACGAAAAGCACAAATTAGCAGAATAAAAATAAAATAATGAAGTTAGAAACATATATTCTACATGAACGACTTTAACCCTTACCTTTTCAATGAGATCACATGACGCACACCTTCTGTCAAAAATTGATTCCAATTACCACGGAGCTATTCAATTTTGTTTTAATTTTCTTATTTCACGTAAAAATGTTGGCTGGCAACCGCCTAACAATATATTATATGTCATTATGTGCATATTGAATTGTTACTAATTGTCGTGTATTATAATCTATTTTGGTCTATATCTTAAGAACCATTTAACATATTTTCACGAAATAAAGCTCAAACTCGAGTACCAGCACTTCTCTCATAGCGGTCTCAAACCCGGGTCCCTATGGTTGAAAAAAAGTACCTTATCCTGTACCATGTTTGTTACTACTTTATTCTTTTTTTTTTAAATAACGCATATTTCACTGCATTTCCCTACACTGACACACCACTAGGTTGCTTGCATATGACACCCGAGGATCACATATGCGTATTTTTACGTAACACAAAGAGAAACTACCTAATTCTATCAAACTTATAAATTTTTCTGAAATCGAAGTGTTATTTTGTCTTCTGCAGCGCTATATTTTGATGCACCCTGTATATATATTTTCGATGTCAGAACAAAGTATGTTGTTTTCATATTCTACACATCAGGATATGTACGAAAAGCACAAATTAGCAGAATAAAAATAAAATAATGAAGTTAGAAACATATATTCTACATGAACGACTTTAACCCTTACCTTTTCAATGAGATCACATGACGCACACCTTCTGTCAAAAATTGATTCCAATTACCACGGAGCTATTCAATTTTTTTTTAATTTTCTTATTTCACGTAAAAATGTTGGCTGGCAACCGCCTAACAATATATTATATGTCATTATGTGCATATTGAATTGTTACTAATTGTCGTGTATGATAATCTATTTTGGTCTATATCTTAAGAACCATTTAACATATTTTCACGAAATAAAGCTCAAACTCGAGTACCAGCACTTCTCTCATAGCGGTCGCAAACCCGGGTCCCTATGTCTGAAACAAAGTACCTTATTCTCTACCATGTTTGTTACTACTTTATTCTTTTTTTTCAAAATAACGCATATTTCACTGCATTTCCCCACACTGACACGCCAGTAGGTTGCTTGTATATGACACCCGAGGATCACATATGCGTATTTTTACGTAACACAAAGAGAAACTACCTAATTATATCAAACTTTTAAAATTTTCTGAAATCGAAGTGTTATCTTGTCTTCTGCAACGGTTTATTTTGATGCACCCTGTATATATATTTTCAATGTTAAAACAAAAAAAAATGTTTTCATATACTACACATCAGGATAGGTACGAAAGGCACAAATTAGCAGAAAAAGCATAAAATAATGAAGTTAGAAACAAATATTCTATATGAACGACTATAACCCTTACCTTTTCAATGAGATCACATGACGCACACCTTCTGACAAAAATTGATTCCAATTACCACAGAGCTATTCAATTTTTTTTTTTTTAATTTTCTTATTTCACGGAAAAATGTTGGCTGGCAACCGTCTAACAATATATTATATGTCATTATGTGCATATTGAATTATTACTAATTGTCGTGTATTATAATCTATTTTGGTCTATATCTTAAGAACCATTTAACATATTTTCACGAAATAAAGCTCAAACTCGAGTACCAGCACTTCTCTCATAGCGGTCGCAAACCCGGGTCCCTATGGCTGAAACAAAGTACCTTATTCTCTACCATGTTTGTTACTACTTTATTCTTTTTTTCAAAATAACGCATATTTCACTGCATTTCCCTACACTGACACACCACTAGGTTGCTTGCATATGACACCCGAGGATCACATATGTGTATTTTTACGTAACACAAAGAGAAACTACCTAATTCTATCAAACTTATATATTTTTCTGAAATCGAAGTGTTATTTTGTCTTCTGCAGCGCTATATTTTGATGCACCCTGTATATATATTTTCGATGTCAGAACAAAGTATGTTGTTTTCATATTCTACACATCAGGATATGTACGAAAAGCACAAATTAGCAGAATAAAAATAAAATAATGAAGTTAGAAACATATATTCTACATGAACGACTTTAACCCTTACCTTTTCAATGAGATCACATGACGCACACCTTCTGTCAAAAATTGATTCCAATTACCACGGAGCTATTCAATTTTGTTTTAATTTTCTTATTTCACGTAAAAATGTTGGCTGGCAACCGCCTAACAATACATTATATGTCATTATGTGCATATTGAATTGTTACTAATTGTCGTGTATTATAATCTATTTTGGTCTATATCTTAAGAACCATTTAACATATTTTCACGAAATAAAGCTCAAACTCGAGTACCAGCACTTCTCTCATAGCGGTCGCAAACCCGGGTCCCTATGGCTGAAACAAAGTACCTTATTCTCTACCATGTTTGTTACTACTTTATTCTTTTTTTCAAAATAACGCATATTTCACTGCATTTCCCTACACTGACACACCACTAGGTTGCTTGCATATGACACCCGAGGATCACATATGCGTATTTTTACGTAACACAAAGAGAAACTACCTAATTCTATCATACTTATAAATTTTTCTGAAATCGAAGTGTTATTTTGTCTTCTGCAGCGCTATATTTTGATGCACCCTGTATATATATTTTCGATGTCAGAACAAAGTATGTTGTTTTCATATTGTACACATCAGGATATGTACGAAAAGCACAAATTAGCAGAATAAAAATAAAATAATGAAGTTAGAAACATATATTCTACATGAACGACTTTAACCCTTACCTTTTCAATGAGATCACATGACGCACACCTTCTGTCAAAAATTGATTCCAATTACCACAGAGCTATTCAATTTTTTTTTAATTTTCTTATTTCACGTAAAAATGTTGGCTGGCAACCGTCTAACAATATATTATATGTCATTATGTGCATATTGAATTGTTACTAATTGTCGTGTATTATAATCTATTTTGGTCTATATCTTAAGAACCATTTAACATATTTTCACGAAATAAAGCTCAAACTCGAGTACCAGCACTTCTCTCATAGCGGTCTCAAACCCGGGTCCCTATGGTTGAAAAAAAGTACCTTATCCTGTACCATGTTTGTTACTACTTTATTCTTTTTTTTTTAAATAACGCATATTTCACTGCATTTCCCTACACTGACACACCACTAGGTTGCTTGCATATGACACCCGAGGATCACATATGTGTATTTTTACGTAACACAAAGAGAAACTACCTAATTCTATCAAACTTATATATTTTTCTGAAATCGAAGTGTTATTTTGTCTTCTGCAGCGCTATATTTTGATGCACCCTGTATATATATTTTCGATGTCAGAACAAAATATGTTGTTTTCATATTCTACACATCAGGATATGTACGAAAAGCACAAATTAGCAGAATAAAAATAAAATAATGAAGTTAGAAACATATATTCTACATGAACGACTTTAACCCTTACCTTTTCAATGAGATCACATGACGCACACCTTCTGTCAAAAATTGATTCCAATTACCACAGAGCTATTCAATTTTTTTTTTTTAATTTTCTTATTTCACGTAAAAATGTTGGCTGGCAACCGTCTAACAATATATTATATGTCATTATGTGCATATTGAATTGTTACTAATTGTCGTGTATTATAATCTATTTTGGTCTATATCTTAAGAACCATTTAACATATTTTCACGAAATAAAGCTCAAACTCGAGTACCAGCACTTCTCTCATAGCGGTCGCAAACCCGGGTCCCTATGTCTGAAACAAAGTACCTTATTCTCTACCATGTTTGTTACTACTTTATTCTTTTTTTTCAAAATAACGCATATTTCACTGCATTTCCCCACACTGACACACCAGTAGGTTGCTTGTATATGACACCCGAGGATCACATATGCGTATTTTTACGTAACACAAAGAGAAACTACCTAATTATATCAAACTTTTAAAATTTTCTGAAATCGAAGTGTTATCTTGTCTTCTGCAACGGTTTATTTTGATGCACCCTGTATATATATTTTCAATGTTAAAACAAAAAAAAATGTTTTCATATTCTACACATCAGGATAGGTACGAAAGGCACAAATTAGCAGAAAAAGCATAAAATAATGAAGTTAGAAACAAATATTCTATATGAACGACTATAACCCTTACCTTTTCAATGAGATCACATGACGCACACCTTCTGACAAAAATTGATTCCAATTACCACAGAGCTATTCAATTTTTTTTTTAATTTTCTTATTTCACGTAAAAATGTTGGCTGGCAACCGTCTAACAATACATTATATGTCATTATGTGCATATTGAATTATTACTAATTGTCGTGTATTATAATCTATTTTGGTCTATATCTTAAGAACCATTTAACATATTTTCACGAAATAAAGCTCAAACTCGAGTACCAGCACTTCTCTCATAGCGGTCGCAAACCCGGGTCCCTATGGCTGAAAAAAAGTACCTTATCCTGTACCATGTTTGTTACTACTTTATTCTTTTTTTCAAAATAACGCATATTTCACTGCATTTCCCTACACTGACACACCACTAGGTTGCTTGCATATGACACCCGAGGATCACATATGCGTATTTTTACGTAACACAAAGAGAAACTACCTAATTATATCATACTTATAAATTTTTCTGAAATCGAAGTGTTATTTTGTCTTCTGCAGCGCTATATTTTGATGCACCCTGTATATATATTTTCGATGTCAGAACAAAGTATGTTGTTTTCATATTGTACACATCAGGATATGTACGAAAAGCACAAATTAGCAGAATAAAAATAAAATAATGAAGTTAGAAACATATATTCTACATGAACGACTTTAACCCTTACCTTTTCAATGAGATCACATGACGCACACCTTCTGTCAAAAATTGATTCCAATTACCACGGAGCTATTCAATTTTGTTTTAATTTTCTTATTTCACGTAAAAATGTTGGCTGGCAACCGCCTAACAATACATTATATGTCATTATGTGCATATTGAATTGTTACTAATTGTCGTGTATTATAATCTATTTTGGTCTATATCTTAAGAACCATTTAACATATTTTCACGAAATAAAGCTCAAACTCGAGTACCAGCACTTCTCTCATAGCGGTCGCAAACCCGGGTCCCTATGGCTGAAACAAAGTACCTTATTCTCTACCATGTTTGTTACTACTTTATTCTTTTTTTCAAAATAACGCATATTTCACTGCATTTCCCTACACTGACACACCACTAGGTTGCTTGCATATGACACCCGAGGATCACATATGCGTATTTTTACGTAACACAAAGAGAAACTACCTAATTCTATCATACTTATAAATTTTTCTGAAATCGAAGTGTTATTTTGTCTTCTGCAGCGCTATATTTTGATGCACCCTGTATATATATTTTCGATGTCAGAACAAAGTATGTTGTTTTCATATTGTACACATCAGGATATGTACGAAAAGCACAAATTAGCAGAATAAAAATAAAATAATGAAGTTAGAAACATATATTCTACATGAACGACTTTAACCCTTACCTTTTCAATGAGATCACATGACGCACACCTTCTGTCAAAAATTGATTCCAATTACCACGGAGCTATTCAATTTTGTTTTAATTTTCTTATTTCACGTAAAAATGTTGGCTGGCAACCGCCTAACAATACATTATGTGTCATTATGTGCATATTGAATTGTTACTAATTGTCGTGTATTATAATCTATTTTGGTCTATATCTTAAGAACCATTTAACATATTTTCACGAAATAAAGCTCAAACTCGAGTACCAGCACTTCTCTCATAGCGGTCGCAAACCCGGGTCCCTATGGCTGAAACAAAGTACCTTATTCTCTACCATGTTTGTTACTACTTTATTCTTTTTTTCAAAATAACGCATATTTCACTGCATTTCCCTACACTGACACACCACTAGGTTGCTTGCATATGACACCCGAGGATCACATATGTGTATTTTTACGTAACACAAAGAGAAACTACCTAATTCTATCAAACTTATATATTTTTCTGAAATCGAAGTGTTATTTTGTTTTGTGCAGCGCTATATTTTGATGCACCCTGTATATATATTTTCGATGTCAGAACAAAATATGTTGTTTTCATATTCTACACATCAGGATATGTACGAAAAGCACAAATTAGCAGAATAAAAATAAAATAATGAAGTTAGAAACATATATTCTACATGAACGACTTTAACCCTTACCTTTTCAATGAGATCACATGACGCACACCTTCTGTCAAAAATTGATTCCAATTACCACGGAGCTATTCAATTTTTTTTTAATTTTCTTATTTCACGTAAAAATGTTGGCTGGCAACCGCCTAACAATATATTATATGTCATTATGTGCATATTGAATTGTTACTAATTGTCGTGTATTATAATCTATTTTGGTCTATATCTTAAGAACCATTTAACATATTTTCACGAAATAAAGCTCAAACTCGAGTACCAGCACTTCTCTCATAGCGGTCGCAAACCCGGGTCCCTATGTCTGAAACAAAGTACCTTATTCTCTACCATGTTTGTTACTACTTTATTCTTTTTTTTCAAAATAACGCATATTTCACTGCATTTCCCCACACTGACACGCCAGTAGGTTGCTTGTATATGACACCCGAGGATCACATATGCGTATTTTTACGTAACACAAAGAGAAACTACCTAATTATATCAAACTTTTAAAATTTTCTGAAATCGAAGTGTTATCTTGTCTTCTGCAACGGTTTATTTTGATGCACCCTGTATATATATTTTCAATGTTAAAACAAAAAAAAATGTTTTCATATACTACACATCAGGATAGGTACGAAAGGCACAAATTAGCAGAAAAAGCATAAAATAATGAAGTTAGAAACAAATATTCTATATGAACGACTATAACCCTTACCTTTTCAATGAGATCACATGACGCACACCTTCTGACAAAAATTGATTCCAATTACCACAGAGCTATTCAATTTTTTTTTTAATTTTCTTATTTCACGGAAAAATGTTGGCTGGCAACCGTCTAACAATATATTATATGTCATTATGTGCATATTGAATTATTACTAATTGTCGTGTATTATAATCTATTTTGGTCTATATCTTAAGAACCATTTAACATATTTTCACGAAATAAAGCTCAAACTCGAGTACCAGCACTTCTCTCATAGCGGTCGCAAACCCGGGTCCCTATGGCTGAAACAAAGTACCTTATTCTCTACCATGTTTGTTACTACTTTATTCTTTTTTTCAAAATAACGCATATTTCACTGCATTTCCCTACACTGACACACCACTAGGTTGCTTGCATATGACACCCGAGGATCACATATGTGTATTTTTACGTAACACAAAGAGAAACTACCTAATTCTATCAAACTTATATATTTTTCTGAAATCGAAGTGTTATTTTGTCTTCTGCAGCGCTATATTTTGATGCACCCTGTATATATATTTTCGATGTCAGAACAAAGTATGTTGTTTTCATATTCTACACATCAGGATATGTACGAAAAGCACAAATTAGCAGAATAAAAATAAAATAATGAAGTTAGAAACATATATTCTACATGAACGACTTTAACCCTTACCTTTTCAATGAGATCACATGACGCACACCTTCTGTCAAAAATTGATTCCAATTACCACGGAGCTATTCAATTTTGTTTTAATTTTCTTATTTCACGTAAAAATGTTGGCTGGCAACCGCCTAACAATACATTATATGTCATTATGTGCATATTGAATTGTTACTAATTGTCGTGTATTATAATCTATTTTGGTCTATATCTTAAGAACCATTTAACATATTTTCACGAAATAAAGCTCAAACTCGAGTACCAGCACTTCTCTCATAGCGGTCGCAAACCCGGGTCCCTATGGCTGAAACAAAGTACCTTATTCTCTACCATGTTTGTTACTACTTTATTCTTTTTTTCAAAATAACGCATATTTCACTGCATTTCCCTACACTGACACACCACTAGGTTGCTTGCATATGACACCCGAGGATCACATATGCGTATTTTTACGTAACACAAAGAGAAACTACCTAATTCTATCATACTTATAAATTTTTCTGAAATCGAAGTGTTATTTTGTCTTCTGCAGCGCTATATTTTGATGCACCCTGTATATATATTTTCGATGTCAGAACAAAGTATGTTGTTTTCATATTGTACACATCAGGATATGTACGAAAAGCACAAATTAGCAGAATAAAAATAAAATAATGAAGTTAGAAACATATATTCTACATGAACGACTTTAACCCTTACCTTTTCAATGAGATCACATGACGCACACCTTCTGTCAAAAATTGATTCCAATTACCACAGAGCTATTCAATTTTTTTTTAATTTTCTTATTTCACGTAAAAATGTTGGCTGGCAACCGTCTAACAATATATTATATGTCATTATGTGCATATTGAATTGTTACTAATTGTCGTGTATTATAATCTATTTTGGTCTATATCTTAAGAACCATTTAACATATTTTCACGAAATAAAGCTCAAACTCGAGTACCAGCACTTCTCTCATAGCGGTCTCAAACCCGGGTCCCTATGGTTGAAAAAAAGTACCTTATCCTGTACCATGTTTGTTACTACTTTATTCTTTTTTTTTTAAATAACGCATATTTCACTGCATTTCCCTACACTGACACACCACTAGGTTGCTTGCATATGACACCCGAGGATCACATATGTGTATTTTTACGTAACACAAAGAGAAACTACCTAATTCTATCAAACTTATATATTTTTCTGAAATCGAAGTGTTATTTTGTCTTCTGCAGCGCTATATTTTGATGCACCCTGTATATATATTTTCGATGTCAGAACAAAATATGTTGTTTTCATATTCTACACATCAGGATATGTACGAAAAGCACAAATTAGCAGAATAAAAATAAAATAATGAAGTTAGAAACATATATTCTACATGAACGACTTTAACCCTTACCTTTTCAATGAGATCACATGACGCACACCTTCTGTCAAAAATTGATTCCAATTACCACAGAGCTATTCAATTTTTTTTTTTAATTTTCTTATTTCACGTAAAAATGTTGGCTGGCAACCGTCTAACAATATATTATATGTCATTATGTGCATATTGAATTGTTACTAATTGTCGTGTATTATAATCTATTTTGGTCTATATCTTAAGAACCATTTAACATATTTTCACGAAATAAAGCTCAAACTCGAGTACCAGCACTTCTCTCATAGCGGTCGCAAACCCGGGTCCCTATGTCTGAAACAAAGTACCTTATTCTCTACCATGTTTGTTACTACTTTATTCTTTTTTTTCAAAATAACGCATATTTCACTGCATTTCCCCACACTGACACACCAGTAGGTTGCTTGTATATGACACCCGAGGATCACATATGCGTATTTTTACGTAACACAAAGAGAAACTACCTAATTATATCAAACTTTTAAAATTTTCTGAAATCGAAGTGTTATCTTGTCTTCTGCAACGGTTTATTTTGATGCACCCTGTATATATATTTTCAATGTTAAAACAAAAAAAAATGTTTTCATATTCTACACATCAGGATAGGTACGAAAGGCAGAAATTAGCAGAAAAAGCATAAAATAATGAAGTTAGAAACAAATATTCTATATGAACGACTATAACCCTTACCTTTTCAATGAGATCACATGACGCACACCTTCTGACAAAAATTGATTCCAATTACCACAGAGCTATTCAATTTTTTTTTTAATTTTCTTATTTCACGTAAAAATGTTGGCTGGCAACCGTCTAACAATACATTATATGTCATTATGTGCATATTGAATTATTACTAATTGTCGTGTATTATAATCTATTTTGGTCTATATCTTAAGAACCATTTAACATATTTTCACGAAATAAAGCTCAAACTCGAGTACCAGCACTTCTCTCATAGCGGTCGCAAACCCGGGTCCCTATGGCTGAAAAAAAGTACCTTATCCTGTACCATGTTTGTTACTACTTTATTCTTTTTTTCAAAATAACGCATATTTCACTGCATTTCCCTACACTGACACACCACTAGGTTGCTTGCATATGACACCCGAGGATCACATATGCGTATTTTTACGTAACACAAAGAGAAACTACCTAATTATATCATACTTATAAATTTTTCTGAAATCGAAGTGTTATTTTGTCTTCTGCAGCGCTATATTTTGATGCACCCTGTATATATATTTTCGATGTCAGAACAAAGTATGTTGTTTTCATATTGTACACATCAGGATATGTACGAAAAGCACAAATTAGCAGAATAAAAATAAAATAATGAAGTTAGAAACATATATTCTACATGAACGACTTTAACCCTTACCTTTTCAATGAGATCACATGACGCACACCTTCTGTCAAAAATTGATTCCAATTACCACGGAGCTATTCAATTTTGTTTTAATTTTCTTATTTCACGTAAAAATGTTGGCTGGCAACCGCCTAACAATACATTATATGTCATTATGTGCATATTGAATTGTTACTAATTGTCGTGTATTATAATCTATTTTGGTCTATATCTTAAGAACCATTTAACATATTTTCACGAAATAAAGCTCAAACTCGAGTACCAGCACTTCTCTCATAGCGGTCGCAAACCCGGGTCCCTATGGCTGAAACAAAGTACCTTATTCTCTACCATGTTTGTTACTACTTTATTCTTTTTTTCAAAATAACGCATATTTCACTGCATTTCCCTACACTGACACACCACTAGGTTGCTTGCATATGACACCCGAGGATCACATATGCGTATTTTTACGTAACACAAAGAGAAACTACCTAATTCTATCATACTTATAAATTTTTCTGAAATCGAAGTGTTATTTTGTCTTCTGCAGCGCTATATTTTGATGCACCCTGTATATATATTTTCGATGTCAGAACAAAGTATGTTGTTTTCATATTGTACACATCAGGATATGTACGAAAAGCACAAATTAGCAGAATAAAAATAAAATAATGAAGTTAGAAACATATATTCTACATGAACGACTTTAACCCTTACCTTTTCAATGAGATCACATGACGCACACCTTCTGTCAAAAATTGATTCCAATTACCACAGAGCTATTCAATTTTGTTTTAATTTTCTTATTTCACGTAAAAATGTTGGCTGGCAACCGCCTAACAATACATTATGTGTCATTATGTGCATATTGAATTGTTACTAATTGTCGTGTATTATAATCTATTTTGGTCTATATCTTAAGAACCATTTAACATATTTTCACGAAATAAAGCTCAAACTCGAGTACCAGCACTTCTCTCATAGCGGTCGCAAACCCGGGTCCCTATGGCTGAAACAAAGTACCTTATTCTCTACCATGTTTGTTACTACTTTATTCTTTTTTTCAAAATAACGCATATTTCACTGCATTTCCCTACACTGACACACCACTAGGTTGCTTGCATATGACACCCGAGGATCACATATGTGTATTTTTACGTAACACAAAGAGAAACTACCTAATTCTATCAAACTTATATATTTTTCTGAAATCGAAGTGTTATTTTGTTTTGTGCAGCGCTATATTTTGATGCACCCTGTATATATATTTTCGATGTCAGAACAAAATATGTTGTTTTCATATTCTACACATCAGGATATGTACGAAAAGCACAAATTAGCAGAATAAAAATAAAATAATGAAGTTAGAAACATATATTCTACATGAACGACTTTAACCCTTACCTTTTCAATGAGATCACATGACGCACACCTTCTGTCAAAAATTGATTCCAATTACCACAGAGCTATTCAATTTTTTTTTTTAATTTTCTTATTTCACGTAAAAATGTTGGCTGGCAACCGTCTAACAATATATTATATGTCATTATGTGCATATTGAATTGTTACTAATTGTCGTGTATTATAATCTATTTTGGTCTATATCTTAAGAACCATTTAACATATTTTCACGAAATAAAGCTCAAACTCGAGTACCAGCACTTCTCTCATAGCGGTCGCAAACGCGGGTCCCTATGTCTGAAACAAAGTACCTTATTCTCTACCATGTTTGTTACTACTTTATTCTTTTTTTTCAAAATAACGCATATTTCACTGCATTTCCCCACACTGACACACCAGTAGGTTGCTTGTATATGACACCCGAGGATCACATATGCGTATTTTTACGTAACACAAAGAGAAACTACCTAATTATATCAAACTTTTAAAATTTTCTGAAATCGAAGTGTTATCTTGTCTTCTGCAATGGTTTATTTTGATGCACCCTGTATATATATTTTCAATGTTAAAACAAAAAAAAATGTTTTCATATTCTACACATCAGGATATGTACGAAAAGCACAAATTAGCAGAATAAAAATAAAATAATGAAGTTAGAAACATATATTCTACATGAACGACTTTAACCCTTACCTTTTCAATGAGATCACATGACGCACACCTTCTGTCAAAAATTGATTCCAATTACCACGGAGCTATTCAATTTTGTTTTAATTTTCTTATTTCACGTAAAAATGTTGGCTGGCAACCGCCTAACAATACATTATATGTCATTATGTGCATATTGAATTGTTACTAATTGTCGTGTATTATAATCTATTTTGGTCTATATCTTAAGAACCATTTAACATATTTTCACGAAATAAAGCTCAAACTCGAGTACCAGCACTTCTCTCATAGCGGTCGCAAACCCGGGTCCCTATGGCTGAAACAAAGTACCTTATTCTCTACCATGTTTGTTACTACTTTATTCTTTTTTTCAAAATAACGCATATTTCACTGCATTTCCCTACACTGACACACCACTAGGTTGCTTGCATATGACACCCGAGGATCACATATGCGTATTTTTACGTAACACAAAGAGAAACTACCTAATTCTATCATACTTATAAATTTTTCTGAAATCGAAGTGTTATTTTGTCTTCTGCAGCGCTATATTTTGATGCACCCTGTATATATATTTTCGATGTCAGAACAAAGTATGTTGTTTTCATATTGTACACATCAGGATATGTACGAAAAGCACAAATTAGCAGAATAAAAATAAAATAATGAAGTTAGAAACATATATTCTACATGAACGACTTTAACCCTTACCTTTTCAATGAGATCACATGACGCACACCTTCTGTCAAAAATTGATTCCAATTACCACGGAGCTATTCAATTTTGTTTTAATTTTCTTATTTCACGTAAAAATGTTGGCTGGCAACCGCCTAACAATACATTATGTGTCATTATGTGCATATTGAATTGTTACTAATTGTCGTGTATTATAATCTATTTTGGTCTATATCTTAAGAACCATTTAACATATTTTCACGAAATAAAGCTCAAACTCGAGTACCAGCACTTCTCTCATAGCGGTCGCAAACCCGGGTCCCTATGGCTGAAACAAAGTACCTTATTCTCTACCATGTTTGTTACTACTTTATTCTTTTTTTCAAAATAACGCATATTTCACTGCATTTCCCTACACTGACACACCACTAGGTTGCTTGCATATGACACCCGAGGATCACATATGTGTATTTTTACGTAACACAAAGAGAAACTACCTAATTCTATCAAACTTATATATTTTTCTGAAATCGAAGTGTTATTTTGTTTTCTGCAGCGCTATATTTTGATGCACCCTGTATATATATTTTCGACGTCAGAACAAAATATGTTGTTTTCATATTCTACACATCAGGATATGTACGAAAAGCACAAATTAGCAGAATAAAAATAAAATAATGAAGTTAGAAACATATATTCTACATGAACGACTTTAACCCTTACCTTTTCAATGAGATCACATGACGCACACCTTCTGTCAAAAATTGATTCCAATTACCACAGAGCTATTCAATTTTTTTTTTAATTTTCTTATTTCACGTAAAAATGTTGGCTGGCAACCGTCTAACAATATATTATATGTCATTATGTGCATATTGAATTGTTACTAATTGTCGTGTATTATAATCTATTTTGGTCTATATCTTAAGAACCATTTAACATATTTTCACGAAATAAAGCTCAAACTCGAGTACCAGCACTTCTCTCATAGCGGTCGCAAACGCGGGTCCCTATGTCTGAAACAAAGTACCTTATTCTCTACCATGTTTGTTACTACTTTATTCTTTTTTTTCAAAATAACGCATATTTCACTGCATTTCCCCACACTGACACACCAGTAGGTTGCTTGTATATGACACCCGAGGATCACATATGCGTATTTTTACGTAACACAAAGAGAAACTACCTAATTCTATCATACTTATAAATTTTTCTGAAATCGAAGTGTTATTTTGTCTTCTGCAGCGCTATATTTTGATGCACCCTGTATATATATTTTCGATGTCAGAACAAAGTATGTTGTTTTCATATTGTACACATCAGGATATGTACGAAAAGCACAAATTAGCAGAATAAAAATAAAATAATGAAGTTAGAAACATATATTCTACATGAACGACTTTAACCCTTACCTTTTCAATGAGATCACATGACGCACACCTTCTGTCAAAAATTGATTCCAATTACCACGGAGCTATTCAATTTTGTTTTAATTTTCTTATTTCACGTAAAAATGTTGGCTGGCAACCGCCTAACAATACATTATATGTCATTATGTGCATATTGAATTGTTACTAATTGTCGTGTATTATAATCTATTTTGGTCTATATCTTAAGAACCATTTAACATATTTTCACGAAATAAAGCTCAAACTCGAGTACCAGCACTTCTCTCATAGCGGTCGCAAACCCGGGTCCCTATGGCTGAAACAAAGTACCTTATTCTCTACCATGTTTGTTACTACTTTATTCTTTTTTTCAAAATAACGCATATTTCACTGCATTTCCCTACACTGACACACCACTAGGTTGCTTGCATATGACACCCGAGGATCACATATGCGTATTTTTACGTAACACAAAGAGAAACTACCTAATTCTATCATACTTATAAATTTTTCTGAAATCGAAGTGTTATTTTGTCTTCTGCAGCGCTATATTTTGATGCACCCTGTATATATATTTTCGATGTCAGAACAAAGTATGTTGTTTTCATATTCTACACATCAGGATATGTACGAAAAGCACAAATTAGCAGAATAAAAATAAAATAATGAAGTTAGAAACATATATTCTACATGAACGACTTTAACCCTTACCTTTTCAATGAGATCACATGACGCACACCTTCTGTCAAAAATTGATTCCAATTACCACGGAGCTATTCAATTTTGTTTTAATTTTCTTATTTCACGTAAAAATGTTGGCTGGCAACCGCCTAACAATACATTATATGTCATTATGTGCATATTGAATTGTTACTAATTGTCGTGTATTATAATCTATTTTGGTCTATATCTTAAGAACCATTTAACATATTTTCACGAAATAAAGCTCAAACTCGAGTACCAGCACTTCTCTCATAGCGGTCGCAAACCCGGGTCCCTATGGCTGAAACAAAGTACCTTATTCTCTACCATGTTTGTTACTACTTTATTCTTTTTTTCAAAATAACGCATATTTCACTGCATTTCCCTACACTGACACACCACTAGGTTGCTTGCATATGACACCCGAGGATCACATATGTGTATTTTTACGTAACACAAAGAGAAACTACCTAATTCTATCAAACTTATATATTTTTCTGAAATCGAAGTGTTATTTTGTTTTCTGCAGCGCTATATTTTGATGCACCCTGTATATATATTTTCGATGTCAGAACAAAATATGTTGTTTTCATATTCTACACATCAGGATATGTACGAAAAGCACAAATTAGCAGAATAAAAATAAAATAATGAAGTTAGAAACATATATTCTACATGAACGACTTTAACCCTTACCTTTTCAATGAGATCACATGACGCACACCTTCTGTCAAAAATTGATTCCAATTACCACAGAGCTATTCAATTTTTTTTTAATTTTCTTATTTCACGTAAAAATGTTGGCTGGCAACCGTCTAACAATATATTATATGTCATTATGTGCATATTGAATTGTTACTAATTGTCGTGTATTATAATCTATTTTGGTCTATATCTTAAGAACCATTTAACATATTTTCACGAAATAAAGCTCAAACTCGAGTACCAGCACTTCTCTCATAGCGGTCTCAAACCCGGGTCCCTATGGTTGAAAAAAAGTACCTTATCCTGTACCATGTTTGTTACTACTTTATTCTTTTTTTTTTAAATAACGCATATTTCACTGCATTTCCCTACACTGACACACCACTAGGTTGCTTGCATATGACACCCGAGGATCACATATGCGTATTTTTACGTAACACAAAGAGAAACTACCTAATTCTATCAAACTTATAAATTTTTCTGAAATCGAAGTGTTATTTTGTCTTCTGCAGCGCTATATTTTGATGCACCCTGTATATATATTTTCGATGTCAGAACAAAGTATGTTGTTTTCATATTCTACACATCAGGATATGTACGAAAAGCACAAATTAGCAGAATAAAAATAAAATAATGAAGTTAGAAACATATATTCTACATGAACGACTTTAACCCTTACCTTTTCAATGAGATCACATGACGCACACCTTCTGTCAAAAATTGATTCCAATTACCACGGAGCTATTCAATTTTTTTTTAATTTTCTTATTTCACGTAAAAATGTTGGCTGGCAACCGCCTAACAATATATTATATGTCATTATGTGCATATTGAATTGTTACTAATTGTCGTGTATGATAATCTATTTTGGTCTATATCTTAAGAACCATTTAACATATTTTCACGAAATAAAGCTCAAACTCGAGTACCAGCACTTCTCTCATAGCGGTCGCAAACCCGGGTCCCTATGTCTGAAACAAAGTACCTTATTCTCTACCATGTTTGTTACTACTTTATTCTTTTTTTTCAAAATAACGCATATTTCACTGCATTTCCCCACACTGACACGCCAGTAGGTTGCTTGTATATGACACCCGAGGATCACATATGCGTATTTTTACGTAACACAAAGAGAAACTACCTAATTATATCAAACTTTTAAAATTTTCTGAAATCGAAGTGTTATCTTGTCTTCTGCAACGGTTTATTTTGATGCACCCTGTATATATATTTTCAATGTTAAAACAAAAAAAAATGTTTTCATATACTACACATCAGGATAGGTACGAAAGGCACAAATTAGCAGAAAAAGCATAAAATAATGAAGTTAGAAACAAATATTCTATATGAACGACTATAACCCTTACCTTTTCAATGAGATCACATGACGCACACCTTCTGACAAAAATTGATTCCAATTACCACAGAGCTATTCAATTTTTTTTTTTTAATTTTCTTATTTCACGGAAAAATGTTGGCTGGCAACCGTCTAACAATATATTATATGTCATTATGTGCATATTGAATTATTACTAATTGTCGTGTATTATAATCTATTTTGGTCTATATCTTAAGAACCATTTAACATATTTTCACGAAATAAAGCTCAAACTCGAGTACCAGCACTTCTCTCATAGCGGTCGCAAACCCGGGTCCCTATGGCTGAAACAAAGTACCTTATTCTCTACCATGTTTGTTACTACTTTATTCTTTTTTTCAAAATAACGCATATTTCACTGCATTTCCCTACACTGACACACCACTAGGTTGCTTACATATGACACCCGAGGATCACATATGTGTATTTTTACGTAACACAAAGAGAAACTACCTAATTCTATCAAACTTATATATTTTTCTGAAATCGAAGTGTTATTTTGTCTTCTGCAGCGCTATATTTTGATGCACCCTGTATATATATTTTCGATGTCAGAACAAAGTATGTTGTTTTCATATTCTACACATCAGGATATGTACGAAAAGCACAAATTAGCAGAATAAAAATAAAATAATGAAGTTAGAAACATATATTCTACATGAACGACTTTAACCCTTACCTTTTCAATGAGATCACATGACGCACACCTTCTGTCAAAAATTGATTCCAATTACCACAGAGCTATTCAATTTTTTTTTTTAATTTTCTTATTTCACGTAAAAATGTTGGCTGGCAACCGTCTAACAATATATTATATGTCATTATGTGCATATTGAATTGTTACTAATTGTCGTGTATTATAATCTATTTTGGTCTATATCTTAAGAACCATTTAACATATTTTCACGAAATAAAGCTCAAACTCGAGTACCAGCACTTCTCTCATAGCGGTCGCAAACGCGGGTCCCTATGTCTGAAACAAAGTACCTTATTCTCTACCATGTTTGTTACTACTTTATTCTTTTTTTTCAAAATAACGCATATTTCACTGCATTTCCCCACACTGACACACCAGTAGGTTGCTTGTATATGACACCCGAGGATCACATATGCGTATTTTTACGTAACACAAAGAGAAACTACCTAATTATATCAAACTTTTAAAATTTTCTGAAATCGAAGTGTTATCTTGTCTTCTGCAATGGTTTATTTTGATGCACCCTGTATATATATTTTCAATGTTAAAACAAAAAAAAATGTTTTCATATTCTACACATCAGGATATGTACGAAAAGCACAAATTAGCAGAATAAAAATAAAATAATGAAGTTAGAAACATATATTCTACATGAACGACTTTAACCCTTACCTTTTCAATGAGATCACATGACGCACACCTTCTGTCAAAAATTGATTCCAATTACCACGGAGCTATTCAATTTTGTTTTAATTTTCTTATTTCACGTAAAAATGTTGGCTGGCAACCGCCTAACAATACATTATATGTCATTATGTGCATATTGAATTGTTACTAATTGTCGTGTATTATAATCTATTTTGGTCTATATCTTAAGAACCATTTAACATATTTTCACGAAATAAAGCTCAAACTCGAGTACCAGCACTTCTCTCATAGCGGTCGCAAACCCGGGTCCCTATGGCTGAAACAAAGTACCTTATTCTCTACCATGTTTGTTACTACTTTATTCTTTTTTTCAAAATAACGCATATTTCACTGCATTTCCCTACACTGACACACCACTAGGTTGCTTGCATATGACACCCGAGGATCACATATGCGTATTTTTACGTAACACAAAGAGAAACTACCTAATTCTATCATACTTATAAATTTTTCTGAAATCGAAGTGTTATTTTGTCTTCTGCAGCGCTATATTTTGATGCACCCTGTATATATATTTTCGATGTCAGAACAAAGTATGTTGTTTTCATATTGTACACATCAGGATATGTACGAAAAGCACAAATTAGCAGAATAAAAATAAAATAATGAAGTTAGAAACATATATTCTACATGAACGACTTTAACCCTTACCTTTTCAATGAGATCACATGACGCACACCTTCTGTCAAAAATTGATTCCAATTACCACGGAGCTATTCAATTTTGTTTTAATTTTCTTATTTCACGTAAAAATGTTGGCTGGCAACCGCCTAACAATACATTATGTGTCATTATGTGCATATTGAATTGTTACTAATTGTCGTGTATTATAATCTATTTTGGTCTATATCTTAAGAACCATTTAACATATTTTCACGAAATAAAGCTCAAACTCGAGTACCAGCACTTCTCCCATAGCGGTCGCAAACCCGGGTCCCTATGGCTGAAACAAAGTACCTTATTCTCTACCATGTTTGTTACTACTTTATTCTTTTTTTCAAAATAACGCATATTTCACTGCATTTCCCTACACTGACACACCACTAGGTTGCTTGCATATGACACCCGAGGATCACATATGTGTATTTTTACGTAACACAAAGAGAAACTACCTAATTCTATCAAACTTATATATTTTTCTGAAATCGAAGTGTTATTTTGTTTTCTGCAGCGCTATATTTTGATGCACCCTGTATATATATTTTCGATGTCAGAACAAAATATGTTGTTTTCATATTCTACACATCAGGATATGTACGAAAAGCACAAATTAGCAGAATAAAAATAAAATAATGAAGTTAGAAACATATATTCTACATGAACGACTTTAACCCTTACCTTTTCAATGAGATCACATGACGCACACCTTCTGTCAAAAATTGATTCCAATTACCACAGAGCTATTCAATTTTTTTTTTTAATTTTCTTATTTCACGTAAAAATGTTGGCTGGCAACCGTCTAACAATATATTATATGTCATTATGTGCATATTGAATTGTTACTAATTGTCGTGTATTATAATCTATTTTGGTCTATATCTTAAGAACCATTTAACATATTTTCACGAAATAAAGCTCAAACTCGAGTACCAGCACTTCTCTCATAGCGGTCGCAAACGCGGGTCCCTATGTCTGAAACAAAGTACCTTATTCTCTACCATGTTTGTTACTACTTTATTCTTTTTTTTCAAAATAACGCATATTTCACTGCATTTCCCCACACTGACACACCAGTAGGTTGCTTGTATATGACACCCGAGGATCACATATGCGTATTTTTACGTAACACAAAGAGAAACTACCTAATTCTATCATACTTATAAATTTTTCTGAAATCGAAGTGTTATTTTGTCTTCTGCAGCGCTATATTTTGATGCACCCTGTATATATATTTTCGATGTCAGAACAAAGTATGTTGTTTTCATATTGTACACATCAGGATATGTACGAAAAGCACAAATTAGCAGAATAAAAATAAAATAATGAAGTTAGAAACATATATTCTACATGAACGACTTTAACCCTTACCTTTTCAATGAGATCACATGACGCACACCTTCTGTCAAAAATTGATTCCAATTACCACGGAGCTATTCAATTTTGTTTTAATTTTCTTATTTCACGTAAAAATGTTGGCTGGCAACCGCCTAACAATACATTATATGTCATTATGTGCATATTGAATTGTTACTAATTGTCGTGTATTATAATCTATTTTGGTCTATATCTTAAGAACCATTTAACATATTTTCACGAAATAAAGCTCAAACTCGAGTACCAGCACTTCTCTCATAGCGGTCGCAAACCCGGGTCCCTATGGCTGAAACAAAGTACCTTATTCTCTACCATGTTTGTTACTACTTTATTCTTTTTTTCAAAATAACGCATATTTCACTGCATTTCCCTACACTGACACACCACTAGGTTGCTTGCATATGACACCCGAGGATCACATATGCGTATTTTTACGTAACACAAAGAGAAACTACCTAATTCTATCATACTTATAAATTTTTCTGAAATCGAAGTGTTATTTTGTCTTCTGCAGCGCTATATTTTGATGCACCCTGTATATATATTTTCGATGTCAGAACAAAGTATGTTGTTTTCATATTCTACACATCAGGATATGTACGAAAAGCACAAATTAGCAGAATAAAAATAAAATAATGAAGTTAGAAACATATATTCTACATGAACGACTTTAACCCTTACCTTTTCAATGAGATCACATGACGCACACCTTCTGTCAAAAATTGATTCCAATTACCACGGAGCTATTCAATTTTGTTTTAATTTTCTTATTTCACGTAAAAATGTTGGCTGGCAACCGCCTAACAATACATTATATGTCATTATGTGCATATTGAATTGTTACTAATTGTCGTGTATTATAATCTATTTTGGTCTATATCTTAAGAACCATTTAACATATTTTCACGAAATAAAGCTCAAACTCGAGTACCAGCACTTCTCTCATAGCGGTCGCAAACCCGGGTCCCTATGGCTGAAACAAAGTACCTTATTCTCTACCATGTTTGTTACTACTTTATTCTTTTTTTCAAAATAACGCATATTTCACTGCATTTCCCTACACTGACACACCACTAGGTTGCTTGCATATGACACCCGAGGATCACATATGTGTATTTTTACGTAACACAAAGAGAAACTACCTAATTCTATCAAACTTATATATTTTTCTGAAATCGAAGTGTTATTTTGTTTTCTGCAGCGCTATATTTTGATGCACCCTGTATATATATTTTCGATGTCAGAACAAAATATGTTGTTTTCATATTCTACACATCAGGATATGTACGAAAAGCACAAATTAGCAGAATAAAAATAAAATAATGAAGTTAGAAACATATATTCTACATGAACGACTTTAACCCTTACCTTTTCAATGAGATCACATGACGCACACCTTCTGTCAAAAATTGATTCCAATTACCACAGAGCTATTCAATTTTTTTTTAATTTTCTTATTTCACGTAAAAATGTTGGCTGGCAACCGTCTAACAATATATTATATGTCATTATGTGCATATTGAATTGTTACTAATTGTCGTGTATTATAATCTATTTTGGTCTATATCTTAAGAACCATTTAACATATTTTCACGAAATAAAGCTCAAACTCGAGTACCAGCACTTCTCTCATAGCGGTCTCAAACCCGGGTCCCTATGGTTGAAAAAAAGTACCTTATCCTGTACCATGTTTGTTACTACTTTATTCTTTTTTTTTTTAAATAACGCATATTTCACTGCATTTCCCTACACTGACACACCACTAGGTTGCTTGCATATGACACCCGAGGATCACATATGCGTATTTTTACGTAACACAAAGAGAAACTACCTAATTCTATCAAACTTATAAATTTTTCTGAAATCGAAGTGTTATTTTGTCTTCTGCAGCGCTATATTTTGATGCACCCTGTATATATATTTTCGATGTCAGAACAAAGTATGTTGTTTTCATATTCTACACATCAGGATATGTACGAAAAGCACAAATTAGCAGAATAAAAATAAAATAATGAAGTTAGAAACATATATTCTACATGAACGACTTTAACCCTTACCTTTTCAATGAGATCACATGACGCACACCTTCTGTCAAAAATTGATTCCAATTACCACGGAGCTATTCAATTTTTTTTTAATTTTCTTATTTCACGTAAAAATGTTGGCTGGCAACCGCCTAACAATATATTATATGTCATTATGTGCATATTGAATTGTTACTAATTGTCGTGTATGATAATCTATTTTGGTCTATATCTTAAGAACCATTTAACATATTTTCACGAAATAAAGCTCAAACTCGAGTACCAGCACTTCTCTCATAGCGGTCGCAAACCCGGGTCCCTATGTCTGAAACAAAGTACCTTATTCTCTACCATGTTTGTTACTACTTTATTCTTTTTTTTCAAAATAACGCATATTTCACTGCATTTCCCCACACTGACACGCCAGTAGGTTGCTTGTATATGACACCCGAGGATCACATATGCGTATTTTTACGTAACACAAAGAGAAACTACCTAATTATATCAAACTTTTAAAATTTTCTGAAATCGAAGTGTTATCTTGTCTTCTGCAACGGTTTATTTTGATGCACCCTGTATATATATTTTCAATGTTAAAACAAAAAAAAATGTTTTCATATACTACACATCAGGATAGGTACGAAAGGCACAAATTAGCAGAAAAAGCATAAAATAATGAAGTTAGAAACAAATATTCTATATGAACGACTATAACCCTTACCTTTTCAATGAGATCACATGACGCACACCTTCTGACAAAAATTGATTCCAATTACCACAGAGCTATTCAATTTTTTTTTTTTAATTTTCTTATTTCACGGAAAAATGTTGGCTGGCAACCGTCTAACAATATATTATATGTCATTATGTGCATATTGAATTATTACTAATTGTCGTGTATTATAATCTATTTTGGTCTATATCTTAAGAACCATTTAACATATTTTCACGAAATAAAGCTCAAACTCGAGTACCAGCACTTCTCTCATAGCGGTCGCAAACCCGGGTCCCTATGGCTGAAACAAAGTACCTTATTCTCTACCATGTTTGTTACTACTTTATTCTTTTTTTCAAAATAACGCATATTTCACTGCATTTCCCTACACTGACACACCACTAGGTTGCTTGCATATGACACCCGAGGATCACATATGTGTATTTTTACGTAACACAAAGAGAAACTACCTAATTCTATCAAACTTATATATTTTTCTGAAATCGAAGTGTTATTTTGTCTTCTGCAGCGCTATATTTTGATGCACCCTGTATATATATTTTCGATGTCAGAACAAAGTATGTTGTTTTCATATTCTACACATCAGGATATGTACGAAAAGCACAAATTAGCAGAATAAAAATAAAATAATGAAGTTAGAAACATATATTCTACATGAACGACTTTAACCCTTACCTTTTCAATGAGATCACATGACGCACACCTTCTGTCAAAAATTGATTCCAATTACCACGGAGCTATTCAATTTTGTTTTAATTTTCTTATTTCACGTAAAAATGTTGGCTGGCAACCGCCTAACAATACATTATATGTCATTATGTGCATATTGAATTGTTACTAATTGTCGTGTATTATAATCTATTTTGGTCTATATCTTAAGAACCATTTAACATATTTTCACGAAATAAAGCTCAAACTCGAGTACCAGCACTTCTCTCATAGCGGTCGCAAACCCGGGTCCCTATGGCTGAAACAAAGTACCTTATTCTCTACCATGTTTGTTACTACTTTATTCTTTTTTTCAAAATAACGCATATTTCACTGCATTTCCCTACACTGACACACCACTAGGTTGCTTGCATATGACACCCGAGGATCACATATGTGTAGTTTTACGTAACACAAAGAGAAACTACCTAATTCTATCAAACTTATATATTTTTCTGAAATCGAAGTGTTATTTTGTCTTCTGCAGCGCTATATTTTGATGCACCCTGTATATATATTTTCGATGTCAGAACAAAATATGTTGTTTTCATATTCTACACATCAGGATATGTACGAAAAGCACAAATTAGCAGAATAAAAATAAAATAATGAAGTTAGAAACATATATTCTACATGAACGACTTTAACCCTTACCTTTTCAATGAGATCACATGACGCACACCTTCTGTCAAAAATTGATTCCAATTACCACAGAGCTATTCAATTTTTTTTTTTTAATTTTCTTATTTCACGTAAAAATGTTGGCTGGCAACCGTCTAACAATATATTATATGTCATTATGTGCATATTGAATTGTTACTAATTGTCGTGTATTATAATCTATTTTGGTCTATATCTTAAGAACCATTTAACATATTTTCACGAAATAAAGCTCAAACTCGAGTACCAGCACTTCTCTCATAGCGGTCTCAAACCCGGGACCCTATGGTTGAAAAAAAGTACCTTATCCTGTACCATGTTTGTTACTACTTTATTCTTTTTTTTTAAATAACGCATATTTCACTGCATTTCCCTACACTGACACACCACTAGGTTGCTTGCATATGACACCCGAGGATCACATATGCGTATTTTTACGTAACACAAAGAGAAACTACCTAATTCTATCAAACTTATAAATTTGTCTGAAATCGAAGTGTTATTTTGTCTTCTGCAGCGCTATATTTTGATGCACCCTGTATATATATTTTCGATGTCAGAACAAAGTATGTTGTTTTCATATTCTACACATCAGGATATGTACGAAAAGCACAAATTAGCAGAATAAAAATAAAATAATGAAGTTAGAAACATATATTCTACATGAACGACTTTAACCCTTACCTTTTCAATGAGATCACATGACGCACACCTTCTGTCAAAAATTGATTCCAATTACCACGGAGCTATTCAATTTTGTTTTAATTTTCTTATTTCACGTAAAAATGTTGGCTGGCAACCGCCTAACAATACATTATATGTCATTATGTGCATATTGAATTGTTACTAATTGTCGTGTATTATAATCTATTTTGGTCTATATCTTAAGAACCATTTAACATATTTTCACGAAATAAAGCTCAAACTCGAGTACCAGCACTTCTCTCATAGCGGTCGCAAACGCGGGTCCCTATGTCTGAAACAAAGTACCTTATTCTCTACCATGTTTGTTACTACTTTATTCTTTTTTTTCAAAATAACGCATATTTCACTGCATTTCCCCACACTGACACACCAGTAGGTTGCTTGTATATGACACCCGAGGATCACATATGCGTATTTTTACGTAACACAAAGAGAAACTACCTAATTCTATCATACTTATAAATTTTTCTGAAATCGAAGTGTTATTTTGTCTTCTGCAGCGCTATATTTTGATGCACCCTGTATATATATTTTCGATGTCAGAACAAAGTATGTTGTTTTCATATTGTACACATCAGGATATGTACGAAAAGCACAAATTAGCAGAATAAAAATAAAATAATGAAGTTAGAAACATATATTCTACATGAACGACTTTAACCCTTACCTTTTCAATGAGATCACATGACGCACACCTTCTGTCAAAAATTGATTCCAATTACCACGGAGCTATTCAATTTTGTTTTAATTTTCTTATTTCACGTAAAAATGTTGGCTGGCAACCGCCTAACAATACATTATATGTCATTATGTGCATATTGAATTGTTACTAATTGTCGTGTATTATAATCTATTTTGGTCTATATCTTAAGAACCATTTAACATATTTTCACGAAATAAAGCTCAAACTCGAGTACCAGCACTTCTCTCATAGCGGTCGCAAACCCGGGTCCCTATGGCTGAAACAAAGTACCTTATTCTCTACCATGTTTGTTACTACTTTATTCTTTTTTTCAAAATAACGCATATTTCACTGCATTTCCCTACACTGACACACCACTAGGTTGCTTGCATATGACACCCGAGGATCACATATGCGTATTTTTACGTAACACAAAGAGAAACTACCTAATTCTATCATACTTATAAATTTTTCTGAAATCGAAGTGTTATTTTGTCTTCTGCAGCGCTATATTTTGATGCACCCTGTATATATATTTTCGATGTCAGAACAAAGTATGTTGTTTTCATATTCTACACATCAGGATATGTACGAAAAGCACAAATTAGCAGAATAAAAATAAAATAATGAAGTTAGAAACATATATTCTACATGAACGACTTTAACCCTTACCTTTTCAATGAGATCACATGACGCACACCTTCTGTCAAAAATTGATTCCAATTACCACGGAGCTATTCAATTTTGTTTTAATTTTCTTATTTCACGTAAAAATGTTGGCTGGCAACCGCCTAACAATACATTATATGTCATTATGTGCATATTGAATTGTTACTAATTGTCGTGTATTATAATCTATTTTGGTCTATATCTTAAGAACCATTTAACATATTTTCACGAAATAAAGCTCAAACTCGAGTACCAGCACTTCTCTCATAGCGGTCGCAAACCCGGGTCCCTATGGCTGAAACAAAGTACCTTATTCTCTACCATGTTTGTTACTACTTTATTCTTTTTTTCAAAATAACGCATATTTCACTGCATTTCCCTACACTGACACACCACTAGGTTGCTTGCATATGACACCCGAGGATCACATATGTGTATTTTTACGTAACACAAAGAGAAACTACCTAATTCTATCAAACTTATATATTTTTCTGAAATCGAAGTGTTATTTTGTTTTCTGCAGCGCTATATTTTGATGCACCCTGTATATATATTTTCGATGTCAGAACAAAATATGTTGTTTTCATATTCTACACATCAGGATATGTACGAAAAGCACAAATTAGCAGAATAAAAATAAAATAATGAAGTTAGAAACATATATTCTACATGAACGACTTTAACCCTTACCTTTTCAATGAGATCACATGACGCACACCTTCTGTCAAAAATTGATTCCAATTACCACAGAGCTATTCAATTTTTTTTTAATTTTCTTATTTCACGTAAAAATGTTGGCTGGCAACCGTCTAACAATATATTATATGTCATTATGTGCATATTGAATTGTTACTAATTGTCGTGTATTATAATCTATTTTGGTCTATATCTTAAGAACCATTTAACATATTTTCACGAAATAAAGCTCAAACTCGAGTACCAGCACTTCTCTCATAGCGGTCTCAAACCCGGGTCCCTATGGTTGAAAAAAAGTACCTTATCCTGTACCATGTTTGTTACTACTTTATTCTTTTTTTTTTAAATAACGCATATTTCACTGCATTTCCCTACACTGACACACCACTAGGTTGCTTGCATATGACACCCGAGGATCACATATGCGTATTTTTACGTAACACAAAGAGAAACTACCTAATTCTATCAAACTTATAAATTTTTCTGAAATCGAAGTGTTATTTTGTCTTCTGCAGCGCTATATTTTGATGCACCCTGTATATATATTTTCGATGTCAGAACAAAGTATGTTGTTTTCATATTCTACACATCAGGATATGTACGAAAAGCACAAATTAGCAGAATAAAAATAAAATAATGAAGTTAGAAACATATATTCTACATGAACGACTTTAACCCTTACCTTTTCAATGAGATCACATGACGCACACCTTCTGTCAAAAATTGATTCCAATTACCACGGAGCTATTCAATTTTTTTTTAATTTTCTTATTTCACGTAAAAATGTTGGCTGGCAACCGCCTAACAATATATTATATGTCATTATGTGCATATTGAATTGTTACTAATTGTCGTGTATGATAATCTATTTTGGTCTATATCTTAAGAACCATTTAACATATTTTCACGAAATAAAGCTCAAACTCGAGTACCAGCACTTCTCTCATAGCGGTCGCAAACCCGGGTCCCTATGTCTGAAACAAAGTACCTTATTCTCTACCATGTTTGTTACTACTTTATTCTTTTTTTTCAAAATAACGCATATTTCACTGCATTTCCCCACACTGACACGCCAGTAGCTTGCTTGTATATGACACCCGAGGATCACATATGCGTATTTTTACGTAACACAAAGAGAAACTACCTAATTATATCAAACTTTTAAAATTTTCTGAAATCGAAGTGTTATCTTGTCTTCTGCAACGGTTTATTTTGATGCACCCTGTATATATATTTTCAATGTTAAAACAAAAAAAAATGTTTTCATATACTACACATCAGGATAGGTACGAAAGGCACAAATTAGCAGAAAAAGCATAAAATAATGAAGTTAGAAACAAATATTCTATATGAACGACTATAACCCTTACCTTTTCAATGAGATCACATGACGCACACCTTCTGACAAAAATTGATTCCAATTACCACAGAGCTATTCAATTTTTTTTTTTTAATTTTCTTATTTCACGGAAAAATGTTGGCTGGCAACCGTCTAACAATATATTATATGTCATTATGTGCATATTGAATTATTACTAATTGTCGTGTATTATAATCTATTTTGGTCTATATCTTAAGAACCATTTAACATATTTTCACGAAATAAAGCTCAAACTCGAGTACCAGCACTTCTCTCATAGCGGTCGCAAACCCGGGTCCCTATGGCTGAAACAAAGTACCTTATTCTCTACCATGTTTGTTACTACTTTATTCTTTTTTTCAAAATAACGCATATTTCACTGCATTTCCCTACACTGACACACCACTAGGTTGCTTGCATATGACACCCGAGGATCACATATGTGTATTTTTACGTAACACAAAGAGAAACTACCTAATTCTATCAAACTTATATATTTTTCTGAAATCGAAGTGTTATTTTGTCTTCTGCAGCGCTATATTTTGATGCACCCTGTATATATATTTTCGATGTCAGAACAAAGTATGTTGTTTTCATATTCTACACATCAGGATATGTACGAAAAGCACAAATTAGCAGAATAAAAATAAAATAATGAAGTTAGAAACATATATTCTACATGAACGACTTTAACCCTTACCTTTTCAATGAGATCACATGACGCACACCTTCTGTCAAAAATTGATTCCAATTACCACGGAGCTATTCAATTTTGTTTTAATTTTCTTATTTCACGTAAAAATGTTGGCTGGCAACCGCCTAACAATACATTATATGTCATTATGTGCATATTGAATTGTTACTAATTGTCGTGTATTATAATCTATTTTGGTCTATATCTTAAGAACCATTTAACATATTTTCACGAAATAAAGCTCAAACTCGAGTACCAGCACTTCTCTCATAGCGGTCGCAAACCCGGGTCCCTATGGCTGAAACAAAGTACCTTATTCTCTACCATGTTTGTTACTACTTTATTCTTTTTTTCAAAATAACGCATATTTCACTGCATTTCCCTACACTGACACACCACTAGGTTGCTTGCATATGACACCCGAGGATCACATATGTGTAGTTTTACGTAACACAAAGAGAAACTACCTAATTCTATCAAACTTATATATTTTTCTGAAATCGAAGTGTTATTTTGTCTTCTGCAGCGCTATATTTTGATGCACCCTGTATATATATTTTCGATGTCAGAACAAAATATGTTGTTTTCATATTCTACACATCAGGATATGTACGAAAAGCACAAATTAGCAGAATAAAAATAAAATAATGAAGTTAGAAACATATATTCTACATGAACGACTTTAACCCTTACCTTTTCAATGAGATCACATGACGCACACCTTCTGTCAAAAATTGATTCCAATTACCACAGAGCTATTCAATTTTTTTTTTTTAATTTTCTTATTTCACGTAAAAATGTTGGCTGGCAACCGTCTAACAATATATTATATGTCATTATGTGCATATTGAATTGTTACTAATTGTCGTGTATTATAATCTATTTTGGTCTATATCTTAAGAACCATTTAACATATTTTCACGAAATAAAGCTCAAACTCGAGTACCAGCAGTTCTCTCATAGCGGTCTCAAACCCGGGACCCTATGGTTGAAAAAAAGTACCTTATCCTGTACCATGTTTGTTACTACTTTATTCTTTTTTTTTAAATAACGCATATTTCACTGCATTTCCCTACACTGACACACCACTAGGTTGCTTGCATATGACACCCGAGGATCACATATGCGTATTTTTACGTAACACAAAGAGAAACTACCTAATTCTATCAAACTTATAAATTTGTCTGAAATCGAAGTGTTATTTTGTCTTCTGCAGCGCTATATTTTGATGCACCCTGTATATATATTTTCGATGTCAGAACAAAGTATGTTGTTTTCATATTCTACACATCAGGATATGTACGAAAAGCACAAATTAGCAGAATAAAAATAAAATAATGAAGTTAGAAACATATATTCTACATGAACGACTTTAACCCTTACCTTTTCAATGAGATCACATGACGCACACCTTCTGTCAAAAATTGATTCCAATTACCACGGAGCTATTCAATTTTGTTTTAATTTTCTTATTTCACGTAAAAATGTTGGCTGGCAACCGCCTAACAATACATTATATGTCATTATGTGCATATTGAATTGTTACTAATTGTCGTGTATTATAATCTATTTTGGTCTATATCTTAAGAACCATTTAACATATTTTCACGAAATAAAGCTCAAACTCGAGTACCAGCACTTCTCTCATAGCGGTCGCAAACCCGGGTCCCTATGGCTGAAACAAAGTACCTTATTCTCTACCATGTTTTTTACTACTTTATTCTTTTTTTCAAAATAACGCATATTTCACTGCATTTCCCTACACTGACACACCACTAGGTTGCTTGCATATGACACCCGAGGATCACATATGTGTATTTTTACGTAACACAAAGAGAAACTACCTAATTCTATCAAACTTATATATTTTTCTGAAATCGAAGTGTTATTTTGTTTTCTGCAGCGCTATATTTTGATGCACCCTGTATATATATTTTCGATGTCAGAACAAAATATGTTGTTTTCATATTCTACACATCAGGATATGTACGAAAAGCACAAATTAGCAGAATAAAAATAAAATAATGAAGTTAGAAACATATATTCTACATGAACGACTTTAACCCTTACCTTTTCAATGAGATCACATGACGCACACCTTCTGTCAAAAATTGATTTCAATTACCACAGAGCTATTCAATTTTTTTTTTTAATTTTCTTATTTCACGTAAAAATGTTGGCTGGCAACCGTCTAACAATATATTATATGTCATTATGTGCATATTGAATTGTTACTAATTGTCGTGTATTATAATCTATTTTGGTCTATATCTTAAGAACCATTTAACATATTTTCACGAAATAAAGCTCAAACTCGAGTACCAGCACTTCTCTCATAGCGGTCTCAAACCCGGGTCCCTATGGTTGAAAAAAAGTACCTTATCCTGTACCATGTTTGTTACTACTTTATTCTTTTTTTTTTAAATAACGCATATTTCACTGCATTTCCCTACACTGACACACCACTAGGTTGCTTGCATATGACACCCGAGGATCACATATGCGTATTTTTACGTAACACAAAGAGAAACTACCTAATTCTATCAAACTTATAAATTTTTCTGAAATCGAAGTGTTATTTTGTCTTCTGCAGCGCTATATTTTGATGCACCCTGTATATATATTTTCGATGTCAGAACAAAGTATGTTGTTTTCATATTCTACACATCAGGATATGTACGAAAAGCACAAATTAGCAGAATAAAAATAAAATAATGAAGTTAGAAACATATATTCTACATGAACGACTTTAACCCTTACCTTTTCAATGAGATCACATGACGCACACCTTCTGTCAAAAATGGATTCCAATTACCACGGAGCTATTCAATTTTGTTTTAATTTTCTTATTTCACGTAAAAATGTTGGCTGGCAACCGCCTAACAATATATTATATGTCATTATGTGCATATTGAATTGTTACTAATTGTCGTGTATTATAATCTATTTTGGTCTATATCTTAAGAACCATTCGACATATTTTCACGAAATAAAGCTCAAACTCGAGTACCAGCACTTCTCTCATAGCGGTCGCAAACCCGGGTCCCTATGTCTGAAACAAAGTACCTTATTCTCTACCATGTTTGTTACTACTTTATTCTTTTTTTTCAAAATAACGCATATTTCACTGCATTTCCCCACACTGACACGCCAGTAGGTTGCTTGTATATGACACCCGAGGATCACATATGCGTATTTTTACGTAACACAAAGAGAAACTACCTAATTATATCAAACTTTTAAAATTTTCTGAAATCGAAGTGTTATCTTGTCTTCTGCAACGGTTTATTTTGATGCACCCTGTATATATATTTTCAATGTTAAAACAAAAAAAATGTTTTCATATTCTACACATCAGGATAGGTACGAAAGGCACAAATTAGCAGAAAAAGCATAAAATAATGAAGTTAGAAACAAACATTCTATATGAACGACTATAACCCTTACCTTTTCAATGAGATCACATGACGCACACCTTCTGACAAAAATTGATTCCAATTACCACAGAGCTATTCAATTTTTTTTTTAATTTTCTTATTTCACGTAAAAATGTTGGCTGGCAACCGTCTAACAATATATTATATGTCATTATGTGCATATTGAATTATTACTAATTGTCGTGTATTATAATCTATTTTGGTCTATATCTTAAGAACCATTTAACATATTTTCACGAAATAAAGCTCAAACTCGAGTACCAGCACTTCTCTCATAGCGGTCGCAAACCCGGGTCCCTATGGCTGAAAAAAAGTACCTTATCCTGTACCATGTTTGTTACTACTTTATTCTTTTTTTCAAAATAACGCATATTTCACTGCATTTCCCTACACTGACACACCACTAGGTTGCTTGCATATGACACCCGAGGATCACATATGCGTATTTTTACGTAACACAAAGAGAAACTACCTAATTCTATCATACTTATAAATTTTTCTGAAATCGAAGTGTTATTTTGTCTTCTGCAGCGCTATATTTTGATGCACCCTGTATATATATTTTCGATGTCAGAACAAAGTATGTTGTTTTCATATTGTACACATCAGGATATGTACGAAAAGCACAAATTAGCAGAATAAAAATAAAATAATGAAGTTAGAAACATATATTCTACATGAACGACTTTAACCCTTACCTTTTCAATGAGATCACATGACGCACACCTTCTGTCAAAAATTGATTCCAATTACCACGGAGCTATTCAATTTTGTTTTAATTTTCTTATTTCACGTAAAAATGTTGGCTGGCAACCGCCTAACAATACATTATATGTCATTATGTGCATATTGAATTGTTACTAATTGTCGTGTATTATAATCTATTTTGGTCTATATCTTAAGAACCATTTAACATATTTTCACGAAATAAAGCTCAAACTCGAGTACCAGCACTTCTCTCATAGCGGTCGCAAACCCGGGTCCCTATGGCTGAAACAAAGTACCTTATTCTCTACCATGTTTGTTACTACTTTATTCTTTTTTTCAAAATAACGCATATTTCACTGCATTTCCCTACACTGACACACCACTAGGTTGCTTGCATATGACACCCGAGGATCACATATGTGTATTTTTACGTAACACAAAGAGAAACTACCTAATTCTATCAAACATATATTTTTCTGAAATCGAAGTGTTATTTTGTCTTCTGCAGCGCTATATTTTGATGCACCCTGTATATATATTTTCGATGTCAGAACAAAATATGTTGTTTTCATATTCTACACATCAGGATATGTACGAAAAGCACAAATTAGCAGAATAAAAATAAAATAATGAAGTTAGAAACATATATTCTACATGAACGACTTTAACCCTTACCTTTTCAATGAGATCACATGACGCACACCTTCTGTCAAAAATTGATTCCAATTACCACAGAGCTATTCAATTTTTTTTTTAATTTTCTTATTTCACGTAAAAATGTTGGCTGGCAACCGTCTAACAATATATTATATGTCATTATGTGCATATTGAATTGTTACTAATTGTCGTGTATTATAATCTATTTTGGTCTATATCTTAAGAACCATTTAACATATTTTCACGAAATAAAGCTCAAACTCGAGTACCAGCACTTCTCTCATAGCGGTCGCAAACCCGGGTCCCTATGGTTGAAAAAAAGTACCTTATCCTGTACCATGTTTGTTACTACTTTATTCTTTTTTTCAAAATAACGCATATTTCACTGCATTTCCCTACACTGACACACCACTAGGTTGCTTGCATATGACACCCGAGGATCACATATGCGTATTTTTACGTAACACAAAGAGAAACTACCTAATTCTATCATACTTATAAATTTTTCTGAAATCGAAGTGTTATTTTGTCTTCTGCAGCGCTATATTTTGATGCACCCTGTATATATATTTTCGATGTCAGAACAAAGTATGTTGTTTTCATATTCTACACATCAGGATATGTACGAAAAGCACAAATTAGCAGAATAAAAATAAAATAATGAAGTTAGAAACATATATTCTACATGAACGACTTTAACCCTTACCTTTTCAATGAGATCACATGACGCACACCTTCTGTCAAAAATTGATTCCAATTACCACGGAGCTATTCAATTTTGTTTTAATTTTCTTATTTCACGTAAAAATGTTGGCTGGCAACCGCCTAACAATACATTATATGTCATTATGTGCATATTGAATTGTTACTAATTGTCGTGTATTATAATCTATTTTGGTCTATATCTTAAGAACCATTTAACATATTTTCACGAAATAAAGCTCAAACTCGAGTACCAGCACTTCTCTCATAGCGGTCGCAAACCCGGGTCCCTATGGCTGAAACAAAGTACCTTATTCTCTACCATGTTTGTTACTACTTTATTCTTTTTTTCAAAATAACGCATATTTCACTGCATTTCCCTACACTGACACACCACTAGGTTGCTTGCATATGACACCCGAGGATCACATATGTGTATTTTTACGTAACACAAAGAGAAACTACCTAATTCTATCAAACATATATTTTTCTGAAATCGAAGTGTTATTTTGTCTTCTGCAGCGCTATATTTTGATGCACCCTGTATATATATTTTCGATGTCAGAACAAAGTATGTTGTTTTCATATTCTACACATCAGGATATGTACGAAAAGCACAAATTAGCAGAATAAAAATAAAATAATGAAGTTAGAAACATATATTCTACATGAACGACTTTAACCCTTACCTTTTCAATGAGATCACATGACGCACACCTTCTGTCAAAAATTGATTCCAATTACCACAGAGCTATTCAATTTTTTTTTTAATTTTCTTATTTCACGTAAAAATGTTGGCTGGCAACCGTCTAACAATATATTATATGTCATTATGTGCATATTGAATTGTTACTAATTGTCGTGTATTATAATCTATTTTGGTCTATATCTTAAGAACCATTTAACATATTTTCACGAAATAAAGCTCAAACTCGAGTACCAGCACTTCTCTCATAGCGGTCGCAAACCCGGGTCCCTATGGTTGAAAAAAAGTACCTTATCCTGTACCATGTTTGTTACTACTTTATTCTTTTTTTCAAAATAACGCATATTTCACTGCATTTCCCTACACTGACACACCACTAGGTTGCTTGCATATGACACCCGAGGATCACATATGCGTATTTTTACGTAACACAAAGAGAAACTACCTAATTCTATCATACTTATAAATTTTTCTGAAATCGAAGTGTTATTTTGTCTTCTGCAGCGCTATATTTTGATGCACCCTGTATATATATTTTCGATGTCAGAACAAAGTATGTTGTTTTCATATTCTACACATCAGGATATGTACGAAAAGCACAAATTAGCAGAATAAAAATAAAATAATGAAGTTAGAAACATATATTCTACATGAACGACTTTAACCCTTACCTTTTCAATGAGATCACATGACGCACACCTTCTGTCAAAAATTGATTCCAATTACCACGGAGCTATTCAATTTTGTTTTAATTTTCTTATTTCACGTAAAAATGTTGGCTGGCAACCGCCTAACAATACATTATATGTCATTATGTGCATATTGAATTGTTACTAATTGTCGTGTATTATAATCTATTTTGGTCTATATCTTAAGAACCATTTAACATATTTTCACGAAATAAAGCTCAAACTCGAGTACCAGCACTTCTCTCATAGCGGTCGCAAACCCGGGTCCCTATGGCTGAAACAAAGTACCTTATTCTCTACCATGTTTGTTACTACTTTATTCTTTTTTTCAAAATAACGCATATTTCACTGCATTTCCCTACACTGACACACCACTAGGTTGCTTGCATATGACACCCGAGGATCACATATGTGTATTTTTACGTAACACAAAGAGAAACTACCTAATTCTATCAAACATATATTTTTCTGAAATCGAAGTGTTATTTTGTCTTCTGCAGCGCTATATTTTGATGCACCCTGTATATATATTTTCGATGTCAGAACAAAGTATGTTGTTTTCATATTCTACACATCAGGATATGTACGAAAAGCACAAATTAGCAGAATAAAAATAAAATAATGAAGTTAGAAACATATATTCTACATGAACGACTTTAACCCTTACCTTTTCAATGAGATCACATGACGCACACCTTCTGTCAAAAATTGATTCCAATTACCACAGAGCTATTCAATTTTTTTTTTAATTTTCTTATTTCACGTAAAAATGTTGGCTGGCAACCGTCTAACAATATATTATATGTCATTATGTGCATATTGAATTGTTACTAATTGTCGTGTATTATAATCTATTTTGGTCTATATCTTAAGAACCATTTAACATATTTTCACGAAATAAAGCTCAAACTCGAGTACCAGCACTTCTCTCATAGCGGTCGCAAACCCGGGTCCCTATGGTTGAAAAAAAGTACCTTATCCTGTACCATGTTTGTTACTACTTTATTCTTTTTTTCAAAATAACGCATATTTCACTGCATTTCCCTACACTGACACACCACTAGGTTGCTTGCATATGACACCCGAGGATCACATATGCGTATTTTTACGTAACACAAAGAGAAACTACCTAATTCTATCATACTTATAAATTTTTCTGAAATCGAAGTGTTATTTTGTCTTCTGCAGCGCTATATTTTGATGCACCCTGTATATATATTTTCGATGTCAGAACAAAGTATGTTGTTTTCATATTCTACACATCAGGATATGTACGAAAAGCACAAATTAGCAGAATAAAAATAAAATAATGAAGTTAGAAACATATATTCTACATGAACGACTTTAACCCTTACCTTTTCAATGAGATCACATGACGCACACCTTCTGTCAAAAATTGATTCCAATTACCACGGAGCTATTCAATTTTGTTTTAATTTTCTTATTTCACGTAAAAATGTTGGCTGGCAACCGCCTAACAATACATTATATGTCATTATGTGCATATTGAATTGTTACTAATTGTCGTGTATTATAATCTATTTTGGTCTATATCTTAAGAACCATTTAACATATTTTCACGAAATAAAGCTCAAACTCGAGTACCAGCACTTCTCTCATAGCGGTCGCAAACCCGGGTCCCTATGGTTGAAAAAAAGTACCTTATCCTGTACCATGTTTGTTACTACTTTATTCTTTTTTTCAAAATAACGCATATTTCACTGCATTTCCCTACACTGACACACCACTAGGTTGCTTGCATATGACACCCGAGGATCACATATGCGTATTTTTACGTAACACAAAGAGAAACTACCTAATTCTATCATACTTATAAATTTTTCTGAAATCGAAGTGTTATTTTGTCTTCTGCAGCGCTATATTTTGATGCACCCTGTATATATATTTTCGATGTCAGAACAAAGTATGTTGTTTTCATATTCTACACATCAGGATATGTACGAAAAGCACAAATTAGCAGAATAAAAATAAAATAATGAAGTTAGAAACATATATTCTACATGAACGACTTTAACCCTTACCTTTTCAATGAGATCACATGACGCACACCTTCTGTCAAAAATTGATTCCAATTACCACGGAGCTATTCAATTTTGTTTTAATTTTCTTATTTCACGTAAAAATGTTGGCTGGCAACCGCCTAACAATACATTATATGTCATTATGTGCATATTGAATTGTTACTAATTGTCGTGTATTATAATCTATTTTGGTCTATATCTTAAGAACCATTTAACATATTTTCACGAAATAAAGCTCAAACTCGAGTACCAGCACTTCTCTCATAGCGGTCGCAAACCCGGGTCCCTATGGCTGAAACAAAGTACCTTATTCTCTACCATGTTTGTTACTACTTTATTCTTTTTTTCAAAATAACGCATATTTCACTGCATTTCCCTACACTGACACACCACTAGGTTGCTTGCATATGACACCCGAGGATCACATATGTGTATTTTTACGTAACACAAAGAGAAACTACCTAATTCTATCAAACTTATATATTTTTCTGAAATCGAAGTGTTATTTTGTCTTCTGCAGCGCTATATTTTGATGCACCCTGTATATATATTTTCGATGTCAGAACAAAATATGTTGTTTTCATATTCTACACATCAGGATATGTACGAAAAGCACAAATTAGCAGAATAAAAATAAAATAATGAAGTTAGAAACATATATTCTACATGAACGACTTTAACCCTTACCTTTTCAATGAGATCACATGACGCACACCTTCTGTCAAAAATTGATTCCAATTACCACGGAGCTATTCAATTTTGTTTTAATTTTCTTATTTCACGTAAAAATGTTGGCTGGCAACCGCCTAACAATATATTATATGTCATTATGTGCATATTGAATTGTTACTAATTGTCGTGTATTATAATCTATTTTGGTCTATATCTTAAGAACCATTTAACATATTTTCACGAAATAAAGCTCAAACTCGAGTACCAGCACTTCTCTCATAGAGGTCGCAAACCCGGGTCCCTATGTCTGAAACAAAGTACCTTATTCTCTATAATGTTTGTTACTACTTTATTCTTTTTTTTCAAAATAACGCATATTTCACTGCATTTCCCCACACTGACACACCAGTATGTTGCTTGTATATGACACCCGAGGATCACATATGCGTATTTTTACGTAACACAAAGAGAAACTACCTAATTATATCAAACTTTTAAAATTTTCTGAAATCGAAGTGTTATCTTGTCTTCTGCAACGGTTTATTTTGATGCACCCTGTATATATATTTTCAATGTTAAAACAAAAAAAATGTTTTCATATTCTACACATCAGGATAGGTACGAAAGGCACAAATTAGCAGAAAAAGCATAAAATAATGAAGTTAGAAACAAATATTCTATATGAACGACTATAACCCTTACCTTTTCAATGAGATCACATGACGCACACCTTCTGACAAAAATTGATTCCAATTACCACAGAGCTATTCAATTTTTTTTTTAATTTTCTTATTTCACGTAAAAATGTTGGCTGGCAACCGTCTAACAATACATTATATGTCATTATGTGCATATTGAATTATTACTAATTGTCGTGTATTATAATCTATTTTGGTCTATATCTTAAGAACCATTTAACATATTTTCACGAAATAAAGCTCAAACTCGAGTACCAGCACTTCTCTCATAGCGGTCGCAAACCCGGGTCCCTATGGTTGAAAAAAAGTACCTTATCCTGTACCATGTTTGTTACTACTTTATTCTTTTTTTCAAAATAACGCATATTTCACTGCATTTCCCTACACTGACACACCACTAGGTTGCTTGCATATGACACCCGAGGATCACATATGCGTATTTTTACGTAACACAAAGAGAAACTACCTAATTCTATCATACTTATAAATTTTTCTGAAATCGAAGTGTTATTTTGTCTTCTGCAGCGCTATATTTTGATGCACCCTGTATATATATTTTCGATGTCAGAACAAAGTATGTTGTTTTCATATTCTACACATCAGGATATGTACGAAAAGCACAAATTAGCAGAATAAAAATAAAATAATGAAGTTAGAAACATATATTCTACATGAACGACTTTAACCCTTACCTTTTCAATGAGATCACATGACGCACACCTTCTGTCAAAAATTGATTCCAATTACCACGGAGCTATTCAATTTTGTTTTAATTTTCTTATTTCACGTAAAAATTTTGGCTGGCAACCGCCTAACAATACATTATATGTCATTATGTGCATATTGAATTGTTACTAATTGTCGTGTATTATAATCTATTTTGGTCTATATCTTAAGAACCATTTAACATATTTTCACGAAATAAAGCTCAAACTCGAGTACCAGCACTTCTCTCATAGCGGTCGCAAACCCGGGTCCCTATGGCTGAAACAAAGTACCTTATTCTCTACCATGTTTGTTACTACTTTATTCTTTTTTTCAAAATAACGCATATTTCACTGCATTTCCCTACACTGACACACCACTAGGTTGCTTGCATATGACACCCGAGGATCACATATGTGTATTTTTACGTAACACAAAGAGAAACTACCTAATTCTATCAAACTTATATATTTTTCTGAAATCGAAGTGTTATTTTGTCTTCTGCAGCGCTATATTTTGATGCACCCTGTATATATATTTTCGATGTCAGAACAAAATATGTTGTTTTCATATTCTACACATCAGGATATGTACGAAAAGCCCAAATTAGCAGAATAAAAATAAAATAATGAAGTTAGAAACATATATTCTACATGAACGACTTTAACCCTTACCTTTTCAATGAGATCACATGACGCACACCTTCTGTCAAAAATTGATTCCAATTACCACAGAGCTATTCAATTTTTTTTAATTTTCTTATTTCACGTAAAAATGTTGGCTGGCAACCGTCTAACAATATATTATATGTCATTATGTGCATATTGAATTGTTACTAATTGTCGTGTATTATAATCTATTTTGGTCTATATCTTAAGAACCATTTAACATATTTTCACGAAATAAAGCTCAAACTCGAGTACCAGCACTTCTCTCATAGCGGTCTCAAACCCGGGTCCCTATGGTTGAAAAAAAGTACCTTATCCTGTACCATGTTTGTTACTACTTTATTCTTTTTTTTTTAAATAACGCATATTTCACTGCATTTCCCTACACTGACACACCACTAGGTTGCTTGCATATGACACCCGAGGATCACATATGCGTATTTTTACGTAACACAAAGAGAAACTACCTAATTCTATCAAACTTATATATTTTTCTGAAATCGAAGTGTTATTTTGTCTTCTGCAGCGCTATATTTTGATGCACCCTGTATATATATTTTCGATGTCAGAACAAAGTATGTTGTTTTCATATTCTACACATCAGGATATGTACGAAAAGCACAAATTAGCAGAATAAAAATAAAATAATGAAGTTAGAAACATATATTCTACATGAACGACTTTAACCCTTACCTTTTCAATGAGATCACATGACGCACACCTTCTGTCAAAAATTGATTCCAATTACCACGGAGCTATTCAATTTTGTTTTAATTTTCTTATTTCACGTAAAAATGTTGGCTGGCAACCGCCTAACAATATATTATATGTCATTATGTGCATATTGAATTGTTACTAATTGTCGTGTATTATAATCTATTTTGGTCTATATCTTAAGAACCATTTAACATATTTTCACGAAATAAAGCTCAAACTCGAGTACCAGCACTTCTCTCATAGCGGTCGCAAACCCGGGTCCCTATGGCTGAAACAAAGTACCTTATTCTCTACCATGTTTGTTACTACTTTATTCTTTTTTTCAAAATAACGCATATTTCACTGCATTTCCCTACACTGACACACCACTAGGTTGCTTGCATATGACACCCGAGGATCACATATGTGTATTTTTACGTAACACAAAGAGAAACTACCTAATTCTATCAAACATATATTTTTCTGAAATCGAAGTGTTATTTTGTCTTCTGCAGCGCTATATTTTGATGCACCCTGTATATATATTTTCGATGTCAGAACAAAGTATGTTGTTTTCATATTCTACACATCAGGATATGTACGAAAAGCACAAATTAGCAGAATAAAAATAAAATAATGAAGTTAGAAACATATATTCTACATGAACGACTTTAACCCTTACCTTTTCAATGAGATCACATGACGCACACCTTCTGTCAAAAATTGATTCCAATTACCACAGAGCTATTCAATTTTTTTTTTAATTTTCTTATTTCACGTAAAAATGTTGGCTGGCAACCGTCTAACAATATATTATATGTCATTATGTGCATATTGAATTGTTACTAATTGTCGTGTATTATAATCTATTTTGGTCTATATCTTAAGAACCATTTAACATATTTTCACGAAATAAAGCTCAAACTCGAGTACCAGCACTTCTCTCATAGCGGTCGCAAACCCGGGTCCCTATGGTTGAAAAAAAGTACCTTATCCTGTACCATGTTTGTTACTACTTTATTCTTTTTTTCAAAATAACGCATATTTCACTGCATTTCCCTACACTGACACACCACTAGGTTGCTTGCATATGACACCCGAGGATCACATATGTGTATTTTTACGTAACACAAAGAGAAACTACCTAATTCTATCATACTTATAAATTTTTCTGAAATCGAAGTGTTATTTTGTCTTCTGCAGCGCTATATTTTGATGCACCCTGTATATATATTTTCGATGTCAGAACAAAGTATGTTGTTTTCATATTCTACACATCAGGATATGTACGAAAAGCACAAATTAGCAGAATAAAAATAAAATAATGAAGTTAGAAACATATATTCTACATGAACGACTTTAACCCTTACCTTTTCAATGAGATCACATGACGCACACCTTCTGTCAAAAATTGATTCCAATTACCACGGAGCTATTCAATTTTGTTTTAATTTTCTTATTTCACGTAAAAATGTTGGCTGGCAACCGCCTAACAATACATTATATGTCATTATGTGCATATTGAATTGTTACTAATTGTCGTGTATTATAATCTATTTTGGTCTATATCTTAAGAACCATTTAACATATTTTCACGAAATAAAGCTCAAACTCGAGTACCAGCACTTCTCTCATAGCGGTCGCAAACCCGGGTCCCTATGGTTGAAAAAAAGTACCTTATCCTGTACCATGTTTGTTACTACTTTATTCTTTTTTTCAAAATAACGCATATTTCACTGCATTTCCCTACACTGACACACCACTAGGTTGCTTGCATATGACACCCGAGGATCACATATGCGTATTTTTACGTAACACAAAGAGAAACTACCTAATTCTATCATACTTATAAATTTTTCTGAAATCGAAGTGTTATTTTGTCTTCTGCAGCGCTATATTTTGATGCACCCTGTATATATATTTTCGATGTCAGAACAAAGTATGTTGTTTTCATATTCTACACATCAGGATATGTACGAAAAGCACAAATTAGCAGAATAAAAATAAAATAATGAAGTTAGAAACATATATTCTACATGAACGACTTTAACCCTTACCTTTTCAATGAGATCACATGACGCACACCTTCTGTCAAAAATTGATTCCAATTACCACGGAGCTATTCAATTTTGTTTTAATTTTCTTATTTCACGTAAAAATGTTGGCTGGCAACCGCCTAACAATACATTATATGTCATTATGTGCATATTGAATTGTTACTAATTGTCGTGTATTATAATCTATTTTGGTCTATATCTTAAGAACCATTTAACATATTTTCACGAAATAAAGCTCAAACTCGAGTACCAGCACTTCTCTCATAGCGGTCGCAAACCCGGGTCCCTATGGCTGAAACAAAGTACCTTATTCTCTACCATGTTTGTTACTACTTTATTCTTTTTTTCAAAATAACGCATATTTCACTGCATTTCCCTACACTGACACACCACTAGGTTGCTTGCATATGACACCCGAGGATCACATATGTGTATTTTTACGTAACACAAAGAGAAACTACCTAATTCTATCAAACTTATATATTTTTCTGAAATCGAAGTGTTATTTTGTCTTCTGCAGCGCTATATTTTGATGCACCCTGTATATATATTTTCGATGTCAGAACAAAATATGTTGTTTTCATATTCTACACATCAGGATATGTACGAAAAGCACAAATTAGCAGAATAAAAATAAAATAATGAAGTTAGAAACATATATTCTACATGAACGACTTTAACCCTTACCTTTTCAATGAGATCACATGACGCACACCTTCTGTCAAAAATTGATTCCAATTACCACAGAGCTATTCAATTTTTTTTTTAATTTTCTTATTTCACGTAAAAATGTTGGCTGGCAACCGTCTAACAATATATTATATGTCATTATGTGCATATTGAATTGTTACTAATTGTCGTGTATTATAATCTATTTTGGTCTATATCTTAAGAACCATTTAACATATTTTCACGAAATAAAGCTCAAACTCGAGTACCAGCACTTCTCTCATAGCGGTCTCAAACCCGGGTCCCTATGGTTGAAAAAAAGTACCTTATCCTGTACCATGTTTGTTACTACTTTATTCTTTTTTTTTTAAATAACGCATATTTCACTGCATTTCCCTACACTGACACACCACTAGGTTGCTTGCATATGACACCCGAGGATCACATATGCGTATTTTTACGTAACACAAAGAGAAACTACCTAATTCTATCAAACTTATATATTTTTCTGAAATCGAAGTGTTATTTTGTCTTCTGCAGCGCTATATTTTGATGCACCCTGTATATATATTTTCGATGTCAGAACAAAGTATGTTGTTTTCATATTCTACACATCAGGATATGTACGAAAAGCACAAATTAGCAGAATAAAAATAAAATAATGAAGTTAGAAACATATATTCTACATGAACGACTTTAACCCTTACCTTTTCAATGAGATCACATGACGCACACCTTCTGTCAAAAATTGATTCCAATTACCACGGAGCTATTCAATTTTGTTTTAATTTTCTTATTTCACGTAAAAATGTTGGCTGGCAACCGCCTAACAATATATTATATGTCATTATGTGCATATTGAATTGTTACTAATTGTCGTGTATTATAATCTATTTTGGTCTATATCTTAAGAACCATTTAACATATTTTCACGAAATAAAGCTCAAACTCGAGTACCAGCACTTCTCTCATAGAGGTCGCAAACCCGGGTCCCTATGTCTGAAACAAAGTACCTTATTCTCTATAATGTTTGTTACTACTTTATTCTTTTTTTTCAAAATAACGCATATTTCACTGCATTTCCCCACACTGACACACCAGTATGTTGCTTGTATATGACACCCGAGGATCACATATGCGTATTTTTACGTAACACAAAGAGAAACTACCTAATTATATCAAACTTTTAAAATTTTCTGAAATCGAAGTGTTATCTTGTCTTCTGCAACGGTTTATTTTGATGCACCCTGTATATATATTTTCAATGTTAAAACAAAAAAAATGTTTTCATATTCTACACATCAGGATAGGTACGAAAGGCACAAATTAGCAGAAAAAGCATAAAATAATGAAGTTAGAAACAAATATTCTATATGAACGACTATAACCCTTACCTTTTCAATGAGATCACATGACGCACACCTTCTGACAAAAATTGATTCCAATTACCACAGAGCTATTCAATTTTTTTTTTAATTTTCTTATTTCACGTAAAAATGTTGGCTGGCAACCGTCTAACAATATATTATATGTCATTATGTGCATATTGAATTGTTACTAATTGTCGTGTATTATAATCTATTTTGGTCTATATCTTAAGAACCATTTAACATATTTTCACGAAATAAAGCTCAAACTCGAGTACCAGCACTTCTCTCATAGCGGTCTCAAACCCGGGTCCCTATGGTTGAAAAAAAGTACCTTATCCTGTACCATGTTTGTTACTACTTTATTCTTTTTTTTTTAAATAACGCATATTTCACTGCATTTCCCTACACTGACACACCACTAGGTTGCTTGCATATGACACCCGAGGATCACATATGCGTATTTTTACGTAACACAAAGAGAAACTACCTAATTCTATCAAACTTATATATTTTTCTGAAATCGAAGTGTTATTTTGTCTTCTGCAGCGCTATATTTTGATGCACCCTGTATATATATTTTCGATGTCAGAACAAAGTATGTTGTTTTCATATTCTACACATCAGGATATGTACGAAAAGCACAAATTAGCAGAATAAAAATAAAATAATGAAGTTAGAAACATATATTCTACATGAACGACTTTAACCCTTACCTTTTCAATGAGATCACATGACGCACACCTTCTGTCAAAAATTGATTCCAATTACCACGGAGCTATTCAATTTTGTTTTAATTTTCTTATTTCACGTAAAAATTTTGGCTGGCAACCGCCTAACAATACATTATATGTCATTATGTGCATATTGAATTGTTACTAATTGTCGTGTATTATAATCTATTTTGGTCTATATCTTAAGAACCATTTAACATATTTTCACGAAATAAAGCTCAAACTCGAGTACCAGCACTTCTCTCATAGCGGTCGCAAACCCGGGTCCCTATGGCTGAAACAAAGTACCTTATTCTCTACCATGTTTGTTACTACTTTATTCTTTTTTTCAAAATAACGCATATTTCACTGCATTTCCCTACACTGACACACCACTAGGTTGCTTGCATATGACACCCGAGGATCACATATGTGTATTTTTACGTAACACAAAGAGAAACTACCTAATTCTATCAAACTTATATATTTTTCTGAAATCGAAGTGTTATTTTGTCTTCTGCAGCGCTATATTTTGATGCACCCTGTATATATATTTTCGATGTCAGAACAAAATATGTTGTTTTCATATTCTACACATCAGGATATGTACGAAAAGCCCAAATTAGCAGAATAAAAATAAAATAATGAAGTTAGAAACATATATTCTACATGAACGACTTTAACCCTTACCTTTTCAATGAGATCACATGACGCACACCTTCTGTCAAAAATTGATTCCAATTACCACAGAGCTATTCAATTTTTTTTTTTAATTTTCTTATTTCACGTAAAAATGTTGGCTGGCAACCGTCTAACAATATATTATATGTCATTATGTGCATATTGAATTGTTACTAATTGTCGTGTATTATAATCTATTTTGGTCTATATCTTAAGAACCATTTAACATATTTTCACGAAATAAAGCTCAAACTCGAGTACCAGCACTTCTCTCATAGCGGTCTCAAACCCGGGTCCCTATGGTTGAAAAAAAGTACCTTATCCTGTACCATGTTTGTTACTACTTTATTCTTTTTTTTTTAAATAACGCATATTTCACTGCATTTCCCTACACTGACACACCACTAGGTTGCTTGCATATGACACCCGAGGATCACATATGCGTATTTTTACGTAACACAAAGAGAAACTACCTAATTCTATCAAACTTATATATTTTTCTGAAATCGAAGTGTTATTTTGTCTTCTGCAGCGCTATATTTTGATGCACCCTGTATATATATTTTCGATGTCAGAACAAAGTATGTTGTTTTCATATTCTACACATCAGGATATGTACGAAAAGCACAAATTAGCAGAATAAAAATAAAATAATGAAGTTAGAAACATATATTCTACATGAACGACTTTAACCCTTACCTTTTCAATGAGATCACATGACGCACACCTTCTGTCAAAAATTGATTCCAATTACCACGGAGCTATTCAATTTTGTTTTAATTTTCTTATTTCACGTAAAAATGTTGGCTGGCAACCGCCTAACAATATATTATATGTCATTATGTGCATATTGAATTGTTACTAATTGTCGTGTATTATAATCTATTTTGGTCTATATCTTAAGAACCATTTAACATATTTTCACGAAATAAAGCTCAAACTCGAGTACCAGCACTTCTCTCATAGAGGTCGCAAACCCGGGTCCCTATGTCTGAAACAAAGTACCTTATTCTCTATAATGTTTGTTACTACTTTATTCTTTTTTTTCAAAATAACGCATATTTCACTGCATTTCCCCACACTGACACACCAGTATGTTGCTTGTATATGACACCCGAGGATCACATATGCGTATTTTTACGTAACACAAAGAGAAACTACCTAATTATATCAAACTTTTAAAATTTTCTGAAATCGAAGTGTTATCTTGTCTTCTGCAACGGTTTATTTTGATGCACCCTGTATATATATTTTCAATGTTAAAACAAAAAAAATGTTTTCATATTCTACACATCAGGATAGGTACGAAAGGCACAAATTAGCAGAAAAAGCATAAAATAATGAAGTTAGAAACAAATATTCTATATGAACGACTATAACCCTTACCTTTTCAATGAGATCACATGACGCACACCTTCTGACAAAAATTGATTCCAATTACCACAGAGCTATTCAATTTTTTTTTTAATTTTCTTATTTCACGTAAAAATGTTGGCTGGCAACCGTCTAACAATATATTATATGTCATTATGTGCATATTGAATTGTTACTAATTGTCGTGTATTATAATCTATTTTGGTCTATATCTTAAGAACCATTTAACATATTTTCACGAAATAAAGCTCAAACTCGAGTACCAGCACTTCTCTCATAGCGGTCTCAAACCCGGGTCCCTATGGTTGAAAAAAAGTACCTTATCCTGTACCATGTTTGTTACTACTTTATTCTTTTTTTTTTAAATAACGCATATTTCACTGCATTTCCCTACACTGACACACCACTAGGTTGCTTGCATATGACACCCGAGGATCACATATGCGTATTTTTACGTAACACAAAGAGAAACTACCTAATTCTATCAAACTTATATATTTTTCTGAAATCGAAGTGTTATTTTGTCTTCTGCAGCGCTATATTTTGATGCACCCTGTATATATATTTTCGATGTCAGAACAAAGTATGTTGTTTTCATATTCTACACATCAGGATATGTACGAAAAGCACAAATTAGCAGAATAAAAATAAAATAATGAAGTTAGAAACATATATTCTTCATGAACGACTTTAACCCTTACCTTTTCAATGAGATCACATGACGCACACCTTCTGTCAAAAATTGATTCCAATTACCACGGAGCTATTCAATTTTGTTTTAATTTTCTTATTTCACGTAAAAATTTTGGCTGGCAACCGCCTAACAATACATTATATGTCATTATGTGCATATTGAATTGTTACTAATTGTCGTGTATTATAATCTATTTTGGTCTATATCTTAAGAACCATTTAACATATTTTCACGAAATAAAGCTCAAACTCGAGTACCAGCACTTCTCTCATAGCGGTCGCAAACCCGGGTCCCTATGGCTGAAACAAAGTACCTTATTCTCTACCATGTTTGTTACTACTTTATTCTTTTTTTCAAAATAACGCATATTTCACTGCATTTCCCTACACTGACACACCACTAGGTTGCTTGCATATGACACCCGAGGATCACATATGTGTATTTTTACGTAACACAAAGAGAAACTACCTAATTCTATCAAACTTATATATTTTTCTGAAATCGAAGTGTTATTTTGTCTTCTGCAGCGCTATATTTTGATGCACCCTGTATATATATTTTCGATGTCAGAACAAAATATGTTGTTTTCATATTCTACACATCAGGATATGTACGAAAAGCCCAAATTAGCAGAATAAAAATAAAATAATGAAGTTAGAAACATATATTCTACATGAACGACTTTAACCCTTACCTTTTCAATGAGATCACATGACGCACACCTTCTGTCAAAAATTGATTCCAATTACCACAGAGCTATTCAATTTTTTTTTTTAATTTTCTTATTTCACGTAAAAATGTTGGCTGGCAACCGTCTAACAATATATTATATGTCATTATGTGCATATTGAATTGTTACTAATTGTCGTGTATTATAATCTATTTTGGTCTATATCTTAAGAACCATTTAACATATTTTCACGAAATAAAGCTCAAACTCGAGTACCAGCACTTCTCTCATAGCGGTCTCAAACCCGGGTCCCTATGGTTGAAAAAAAGTACCTTATCCTGTACCATGTTTGTTACTACTTTATTCTTTTTTTTTTAAATAACGCATATTTCACTGCATTTCCCTACACTGACACACCACTAGGTTGCTTGCATATGACACCCGAGGATCACATATGCGTATTTTTACGTAACACAAAGAGAAACTACCTAATTCTATCAAACTTATATATTTTTCTGAAATCGAAGTGTTATTTTGTCTTCTGCAGCGCTATATTTTGATGCACCCTGTATATATATTTTCGATGTCAGAACAAAGTATGTTGTTTTCATATTCTACACATCAGGATATGTACGAAAAGCACAAATTAGCAGAATAAAAATAAAATAATGAAGTTAGAAACATATATTCTACATGAACGACTTTAACCCTTACCTTTTCAATGAGATCACATGACGCACACCTTCTGTCAAAAATTGATTCCAATTACCACGGAGCTATTCAATTTTGTTTTAATTTTCTTATTTCACGTAAAAATGTTGGCTGGCAACCGCCTAACAATATATTATATGTCATTATGTGCATATTGAATTGTTACTAATTGTCGTGTATTATAATCTATTTTGGTCTATATCTTAAGAACCATTTAACATATTTTCACGAAATAAAGCTCAAACTCGAGTACCAGCACTTCTCTCATAGAGGTCGCAAACCCGGGTCCCTATGTCTGAAACAAAGTACCTTATTCTCTATAATGTTTGTTACTACTTTATTCTTTTTTTTCAAAATAACGCATATTTCACTGCATTTCCCCACACTGACACACCAGTATGTTGCTTGTATATGACACCCGAGGATCACATATGCGTATTTTTACGTAACACAAAGAGAAACTACCTAATTATATCAAACTTTTAAAATTTTCTGAAATCGAAGTGTTATCTTGTCTTCTGCAACGGTTTATTTTGATGCACCCTGTATATATATTTTCAATGTTAAAACAAAAAAAATGTTTTCATATTCTACACATCAGGATAGGTACGAAAGGCACAAATTAGCAGAAAAAGCATAAAATAATGAAGTTAGAAACAAATATTCTATATGAACGACTATAACCCTTACCTTTTCAATGAGATCACATGACGCACACCTTCTGACAAAAATTGATTCCAATTACCACAGAGCTATTCAATTTTTTTTTTAATTTTCTTATTTCACGTAAAAATGTTGGCTGGCAACCGTCTAACAATACATTATATGTCATTATGTGCATATTGAATTATTACTAATTGTCGTGTATTATAATCTATTTTGGTCTATATCTTAAGAACCATTTAACATATTTTCACGAAATAAAGCTCAAACTCGAGTACCAGCACTTCTCTCATAGCGGTCGCAAACCCGGGTCCCTATGGCTGAAACAAAGTACCTTATTCTCTACCATGTTTGTTACTACTTTATTCTTTTTTTCAAAATAACGCATATTTCACTGCATTTCCCTACACTGACACACCACTAGGTTGCTTGCATATGACACCCGAGGATCACATATGTGTATTTTTACGTAACACAAAGAGAAACTACCTAATTCTATCAAACTTATATATTTTTCTGAAATCGAAGTGTTATTTTGTCTTCTGCAGCGCTATATTTTGATGCACCCTGTATATATATTTTCGATGTCAGAACAAAATATGTTGTTTTCATATTCTACACATCAGGATATGTACGAAAAGCACAAATTAGCAGAATAAAAATAAAATAATGAAGTTAGAAACATATATTCTACATGAACGACTTTAACCCTTACCTTTTCAATGAGATAACATGACGCACACCTTCTGTCAAAAATTGATTCCAATTACCACAGAGCTATTCAATTTTTTTTTTAATTTTCTTATTTCACGTAAAAATGTTGGCTGGCAACCGTCTAACAATATATTATATGTCATTATGTGCATATTGAATTGTTACTAATTGTCGTGTATTATAATCTATTTTGGTCTATATCTTAAGAACCATTTAACATATTTTCACGAAATAAAGCTCAAACTCGAGTACCAGCACTTCTCTCATAGCGGTCTCAAACCCGGGTCCCTATGGTTGAAAAAAAGTACCTTATCCTGTACCATGTTTGTTACTACTTTATTCTTTTTTTTTTAAATAACGCATATTTCACTGCATTTCCCTACACTGACACACCACTAGGTTGCTTGCATATGACACCCGAGGATCACATATGCGTATTTTTACGTAACACAAAGAGAAACTACCTAATTCTATCAAACTTATATATTTTTCTGAAATCGAAGTGTTATTTTGTCTTCTGCAGCGCTATATTTTGATGCACCCTGTATATATATTTTCGATGTCAGAACAAAGTATGTTGTTTTCATATTCTACACATCAGGATATGTACGAAAAGCACAAATTAGCAGAATAAAAATAAAATAATGAAGTTAGAAACATATATTCTACATGAACGACTTTAACCCTTACCTTTTCAATGAGATCACATGACGCACACCTTCTGTCAAAAATTGATTCCAATTACCACGGAGCTATTCAATTTTGTTTTAATTTTCTTATTTCACGTAAAAATGTTGGCTGGCAACCGCCTAACAATATATTATATGTCATTATGTGCATATTGAATTGTTACTAATTGTCGTGTATTATAATCTATTTTGGTCTATATCTTAAGAACCATTTAACATATTTTCACGAAATAAAGCTCAAACTCGAGTACCAGCACTTCTCTCATAGCGGTCGCAAACCCGGGTCCCTATGTCTGAAACAAAGTACCTTGTTCTCTACCATGTTTGTTACTACTTTATTCTTTTTTTTCAAAATAACGCATATTTCACTGCATTTCCCCACACTGACACACCAGTATGTTGCTTGTATATGACACCCGAGGATCACATATGCGTATTTTTACGTAACACAAAGAGAAACTACCTAATTATATCAAACTTTTAAAATTTTCTGAAATCGAAGTGTTATCTTGTCTTCTGCAACGGTTTATTTTGATGCACCCTGTATATATATTTTCAATGTTAAAACAAAAAAAATGTTTTCATATTCTACACATCAGGATAGGTACGAAAGGCACAAATTAGCAGAAAAAGCATAAAATAATGAAGTTAGAAACAAATATTCTATATGAACGACTATAACCCTTACCTTTTCAATGAGATCACATGACGCACACCTTCTGACAAAAATTGATTCCAATTACCACAGAGCTATTCAATTTTTTTTTTAATTTTCTTATTTCACGTAAAAATGTTGGCTGGCAACCGTCTAACAATACCTTATATGTCATTATGTGCATATTGAATTATTACTAATTGTCGTGTATTATAATCTATTTTGGTCTATATCTTAAGAACCATTTAACATATTTTCACGAAATAAAGCTCAAACTCGAGTACCAGCACTTCTCTCATAGCGGTCGCAAACCCGGGTCCCTATGGCTGAAAAAAAGTACCTTATCCTGTACCATGTTTGTTACTACTTTATTCTTTTTTTCAAAATAACGCATATTTCACTGCATTTCCCTACACTGACACACCACTAGGTTACTTGCATATGACACCCGAGGATCACATATGCGTATTTTTACGTAACACAAAGAGAAACTACCTAATTCTATCATACTTATAAATTTTTCTGAAATCGAAGTGTTATTTTGTCTTCTGCAGCGCTATATTTTGATGCACCCTGTATATATATTTTCGATGTCAGAACAAAGTATGTTGTTTTCATATTCTACACATCAGGATATGTACGAAAAGCACAAATTAGCAGAATAAAAATAAAATAATGAAGTTAGAAACATATATTCTACATGAACGACTTTAACCCTAACCTTTTCAATGAGATCACATGACGCACACCTTCTGTCAAAAATTGATTCCAATTACCACGGAGCTATTCAATTTTGTTTTAATTTTCTTATTTCACGTAAAAATGTTGGCTGGCAACCGCCTAACAATACATTATATGTCATTATGTGCATATTGAATTGTTACTAATTGTCGTGTATTATAATCTATTTTGGTCTATATCTTAAGAACCATTTAACATATTTTCACGAAATAAAGCTCAAACTCGAGTACCAGCACTTCTCTCATAGCGGTCGCAAACCCGGGTCCCTATGGCTGAAACAAAGTACCTTATTCTCTACCATGTTTGTTACTACTTTATTCTTTTTTTCAAAATAACGCATATTTCACTGCATTTCCCTACACTGACACACCACTAGGTTGCTTGCATATGACACCCGAGGATCACATATGTGTATTTTTACGTAACACAAAGAGAAACTACCTAATTCTATCAAACTTATATATTTTTCTGAAATCGAAGTGTTATTTTGTCTTCTGCAGCGCTATATTTTGATGCACCCTGTATATATATTTTCGATGTCAGAACAAAATATGTTGTTTTCATATTCTACACATCAGGATATGTACGAAAAGCACAAATTAGCAGAATAAAAATAAAATAATGAAGTTAGAAACATATATTCTACATGAACGACTTTAACCCTTACCTTTTCAATGAGATCACATGACGCACACCTTCTGTCAAAAATTGATTCCAATTACCACGGAGCTATTCAATTTTGTTTTAATTTTCTTATTTCACGTAAAAATGTTGGCTGGCAACCGCCTAACAATATATTATATGTCATTATGTGCATATTGAATTGTTACTAATTGTCGTGTATTATAATCTTTTTTGGTCTATATCTTAAGAACCATTGAACATATTTTCACGAAATAAAGCTCAAACTCGAGTACCAGCACTTCTCTCATAGCGGTCGCAAACCCGGGTCCCTATGGCTGAAACAAAGTACCTTATTCTCTACCATGTTTGTTACTACTTTATTCTTTTTTTCAAAATAACGCATATTTCACTGCATTTCCCTACACTGACACACCACTAGGTTGCTTGCATATGACACCCGAGGATCACATATGTGTATTTTTACGTAACACAAAGAGAAACTACCTAATTCTATCAAACTTATATATTTTTCTGAAATCGAAGTGTTATTTTGTCTTCTGCAGCGCTATATTTTGATGCACCCTGTATATATATTTTCGATGTCAGAACAAAATATGTTGTTTTCATATTCTACACATCAGGATATGTACGAAAAGCACAAATTAGCAGAATAAAAATAAAATAATGAAGTTAGAAACATATATTCTACATGAACGACTTTAACCCTTACCTTTTCAATGAGATCACATGACGCACACCTTCTGTCAAAAATTGATTCCAATTACCACAGAGCTATTCAATTTTTTTTTAATTTTCTTATTTCACGTAAAAATGTTGGCTGGCAACCGTCTAACAATATATTATATGTCATTATGTGCATATTGAATTGTTACTAATTGTCGTGTATTATAATCTATTTTGGTCTATATCTTAAGAACCATTTAACATATTTTCACGAAATAAAGCTCAAACTCGAGTACCAGCACTTCTCTCATAGCGGTCTCAAACCCGGGTCCCTATGGTTGAAAAAAAGTACCTTATCCTGTACCATGTTTGTTACTACTTTATTCTTTTTTTTTTTAAATAACGCATATTTCACTGCATTTCCCTACACTGACACACCACTAGGTTGCTTGCATATGACACCCGAGGATCACATATGCGTATTTTTACGTAACACAAAGAGAAACTACCTAATTCTATCAAACTTATATATTTTTCTGAAATCGAAGTGTTATTTTGTCTTCTGCAGCGCTATATTTTGATGCACCCTGTATATATATTTTCGATGTCAGAACAAAGTATGTTGTTTTCATATTCTACACATCAGGATATGTACGAAAAGCACAAATTAGCAGAATAAAAATAAAATAATGAAGTTAGAAACATATATTCTACATGAACGACTTTAACCCTTACCTTTTCAATGAGATCACATGACGCACACCTTCTGTCAAAAATTGATTCCAATTACCACGGAGCTATTCAATTTTGTTTTAATTTTCTTATTTCACGTAAAAATGTTGGCTGGCAACCGCCTAACAATATATTATATGTCATTATGTGCATATTGAATTGTTACTAATTGTCGTGTATTATAATCTATTTTCGTCTATATCTTAAGAACCATTTAACATATTTTCACGAAATAAAGCTCAAACTCGAGTACCAGCACTTCTCTCATAGCGGTCGCAAACCCGGGTCCCTATGTCTGAAACAAAGTACCTTATTCTCTACCATGTTTGTTACTACTTTATTCTTTTTTTTCAAAATAACGCATATTTCACTGCATTTCCCCACACTGACACACCAGTAGGTTGCTTGTATATGACACCCGAGGATCACATATGCGTATTTTTACGTAACACAAAGAGAAACTACCTAATTATATCAAACTTTTAAAATTTTCTGAAATCGAAGTGTTATCTTGTCTTCTGCAACGGTTTATTTTGATGCACCCTGTATATATATTTTCAATGTTAAAACAAAAAAAAATGTTTTCATATTCTACACATCAGGATAGGTACGAAAGGCACAAATTAGCAGAAAAAGCATAAAATAATGAAGTTAGAAACAAATATTCTATATGAACGACTTTAACCCTTACCTTTTCAATGAGATCACATGACGCACACCTTCTGACAAAAATTGATTCCAATTACCACAGAGCTATTCAATTTTTTTTTTTTAATTTTCTTATTTCACGTAAAAATGTTGGCTGGCAACCGTCTAACAATACATTATATGTCATTATGTGCATATTGAATTATTACTAATTGTCGTGTATTATAATCTATTTTGGTCTATATCTTAAGAACCATTTAACATATTTTCACGAAATAAAGCTCAAACTCGAGTACCAGCACTTCTCTCATAGCGGTCGCAAACCCGGGTCCCTATGGCTGAAAAAAAGTACCTTATCCTGTACCATGTTTGTTACTACTTTATTCTTTTTTTCAAAATAACGCATATTTCACTGCATTTCCCTACACTGACACACCACTAGGTTGCTTGCATATGACACTCGAGGATCACATATGCGTATTTTTACGTAACACAAAGAGAAACTACCTAATTCTATCATACTTATAAATTTTTCTGAAATCGAAGTGTTATTTTGTCTTCTGCAGCGCTATATTTTGATGCACCCTGTATATATATTTTCGATGTCAGAACAAAGTATGTTGTTTTCATATTCTACACATCAGGATATGTACGAAAAGCACAAATTAGCAGAATAAAAATAAAATAATGAAGTTAGAAACATATATTCTACATGAACGACTTTAACCCTAACCTTTTCAATGAGATCACATGACGCACACCTTCTGTCAAAAATTGATTCCAATTACCACGGAGCTATTCAATTTTGTTTTAATTTTCTTATTTCACGTAAAAATGTTGGCTGGCAACCGCCTAACAATACATTATATGTCATTATGTGCATATTGAATTATTACTAATTGTCGTGTATTATAATCTATTTTGGTCTATATCTTAAGACCCATTTAACATATTTTCACGAAATAAAGCTCAAACTCGAGTACCAGCACTTCTCTCATAGCGGTCGCAAACCCGGGTCCCTATGGCTGAAAAAAAGTACCTTATCCTGTACCATGTTTGTTACTACTTTATTCTTTTTTTCAAAATAACGCATATTTCACTGCATTTCCCTACACTGACACACCACTAGGTTGCTTGCATATGACACCCGAGGATCACATATGCGTATTTTTACGTAACACAAAGAGAAACTACCTAATTCTATCATACTTATAAATTTTTCTGAAATCGAAGTGTTATTTTGTCTTCTGCAGCGCTATATTTTGATGCACCCTGTATATATATTTTCGATGTCAGAACAAAGTATGTTGTTTTCATATTCTACACATCAGGATATGTACGAAAAGCACAAATTAGCAGAATAAAAATAAAATAATGAAGTTAGAAACATATATTCTACATGAACGACTTTAACCCTTACCTTTTCAATGAGATCACATGACGCACACCTTCTGTCAAAAATTGATTCCAATTACCACGGAGCTATTCAATTTTGTTTTAATTTTCTTATTTCACGTAAAAATGTTGGCTGGCAACCGCCTAACAATACATTATATGTCATTATGTGCATATTGAATTGTTACTAATTGTCGTGTATTATAATCTATTTTGGTCTATATCTTAAGAACCATTTAACATATTTTCACGAAATAAAGCTCAAACTCGAGTACCAGCACTTCTCTCATAGCGGTCGCAAACCCGGGTCCCTATGGCTGAAACAAAGTACCTTATCCTGTACCATGTTTGTTACTACTTTATTCTTTTTTTCAAAATAACGCATATTTCACTGCATTTCCCTACACTGACACACCACTAGGTTGCTTGCATATGACACCCGAGGATCACATATGTGTATTTTTACGTAACACAAAGAGAAACTACCTAATTCTATCAAACTTATATATTTTTCTGAAATCGAAGTGTTATTTTGTCTTCTGCAGCGCTATATTTTGATACACCCTGTATATATATTTTCGATGTCAGAACAAAATATGTTGTTTTCATATTCTACACATCAGGATATGTACGAAAAGCACAAATTAGCAGAATAAAAATAAAATAATGAAGTTAGAAACATATATTTTACATGAACGACTTTAACCCTTACCTTTTCAATGAGATCACATGACGCACACCTTCTGTCAAAAATTGATTCCAATTACCACAGAGCTATTCAATTTTTTTTTAATTTTCTTATTTCACGTAAAAATGTTGGCTGGCAACCGTCTAACAATATATTATATGTCATTATGTGCATATTGAATTGTTACTAATTGTCGTGTATTATAATCTATTTTGGTCTATATCTTAAGAACCATTTAACATATTTTCACGAAATAAAGCTCAAACTCGAGTACCAGCACTTCTCTCATAGCGGTCTCAAACCCGGGTCCCTATGGTTGAAAAAAAGTACCTTATCCTGTACCATGTTTGTTACTACTTTATTTTTTTTTTTTTAAATAACGCATATTTCACTGCATTTCCCTACACTGACACACCACTAGGTTGCTTGCATATGACACCCGAGGATCACATATGCGTATTTTTACGTAACACAAAAAGAAACTACCTAATTCTATCAAACTTATATATTTTTCTGAAATCGAAGTGTTATTTTGTCTTCTGCAGCGCTATATTTTGATGCACCCTGTATATATATTTTCGATGTCAGAACAAAGTATGTTGTTTTCATATTCTACACATCAGGATATGTACGAAAAGCACAAATTAGCAGAATAAAAATAAAATAATGAAGTTAGAAACATATATTCTACATGAACGACTTTAATCCTTACCTTTTCAATGAGATCACATGACGCACACCTTCTGTCAAAAATTGATTCCAATTACCACGGAGCTATTCAATTTTGTTTTAATTTTCTTATTTCACGTAAAAATGTTGGCTGGCAACCGCCTAACAATATATTATATGTCATTATGTGCATATTGAATTGTTACTAATTGTCGTGTATTATAATCTATTTTGGTCTATATCTTAAGAACCATTTAACATATTTTCACGAAATAAAGCTCAAACTCGAGTACCAGCACTTCTCTCATAGCGGTCGCAAACCCGGGTCCCTATGTCTGAAACAAAGTACCTTATTCTCTACCATGTTTGTTACTACTTTATTCTTTTTTTTCAAAATAACGCATATTTCACTGCATTTCCCCACACTGACACACCAGTAGGTTGCTTGTATATGACTCCCGAGGATCACATATGCGTATTTTTACGTAACACAAAGAGAAACTACCTAATTATATCAAACTTTTAAAATTTTCTGAAATCGAAGTGTTATCTTGTCTTCTGCAACGGTTTATTTTGATGCACCCTGTATATATATTTTCAATGTTAAAACAAAAAAAAATGTTGTCATATTCTACACATCAGGATAGGTACGAAAGGCACAAATTAGCAGAAAAAGCATAAAATAATGAAGTTAGAAACAAATATTCTATATGAACGACTATAACCCTTACCTTTTCAATGAGATCACATGACGCACACCTTCTGACAAAAATTGATTCCAATTACCACAGAGCTATTCAATTTTTTTTTTAATTTTCTTATTTCACGTAAAAATGTTGGCTGGCAACCGTCTAACAATACATTATATGTCATTATGTGCATATTGAATTATTACTAATTGTCGTGTATTATAATCTATTTTGGTCTATATCTTAAGACCCATTTAACATATTTTCACGAAATAAAGCTCAAACTCGAGTACCAGCACTTCTCTCATAGCGGTCGCAAACCCGGGTCCCTATGGCTGAAAAAAAGTACCTTATCCTGTACCATGTTTGTTACTACTTTATTCTTTTTTTCAAAATAACGCATATTTCACTGCATTTCCCTACACTGACACACCACTAGGTTGCTTGCATATGACACTCGAGGATCACATATGCGTATTTTTACGTAACACAAAGAGAAACTTCCTAATTCTATCATACTTATAAATTTTTCTGAAATCGAAGTGTTATTTTGTCTTCTGCAGCGCTATATTTTGATGCACCCTGTATATATATTTTCGATGTCAGAACAAAGTATGTTGTTTTCATATTCTACACATCAGGATATGTACGAAAAGCACAAATTAGCAGAATAAAAATAAAATAATGAAGTTAGAAACATATATTCTACATGAACGACTTTAACCCTTACCTTTTCAATGAGATCACATGACGCACACCTTCTGTCAAAAATTGATTCCAATTACCACAGAGCTATTCAATTTTTTTTTTTAATTTTCTTATTTCACGTAAAAATGTTGGCTGGCAACCGTCTAACAATATATTATATGTCATTATGTGCATATTGAATTGTTACTAATTGTCGTGTATTATAATCTATTTTGGTCTATATCTTAAGAACCATTTAACATATTTTCACGAAATAAAGCTCAAACTCGAGTACCAGCACTTCTCTCATAGCGGTCTCAAACCCGGGTCCCTATGGTTGAAAAAAAGTACCTTATCCTGTACCATGTTTGTTACTACTTTATTCTTTTTTTTTTAAATAACGCATATTTCACTGCATTTCCCTACACTGACACACCACTAGGTTGCTTTCATATGACACCCGAGGATCACATATGCGTATTTTTACGTAACACAAAGAGAAACTACCTAATTCTATCAAACTTATAAATTTGTCTGAAATCGAAGTGTTATTTTGTCTTCTGCAGCGCTATATTTTGATGCACCCTGTATATATATTTTCGATGTCAGAACAAAGTATGTTGTTTTCATATTCTACACATCAGGATATGTACGAAAAGCACAAATTAGCAGAATAAAAATAAAATAATGAAGTTAGAAACATATATTCTACATGAACGACTTTAACCCTTACCTTTTCAATGAGATCACATGACGCACACCTTCTGTCAAAAATTGATTCCAATTACCACGGAGCTATTCAATTTTGTTTTAATTTTCTTATTTCACGTAAAAATGTTGGCTGGCAACCGCCTAACAATACATTATATGTCATTATGTGCATATTGAATTGTTACTAATTGTCGTGTATTATAATCTATTTTGGTCTATATCTTAAGAACCATTTAACATATTTTCACGAAATAAAGCTCAAACTCGAGTACCAGCACTTCTCTCATAGCGGTCGCAAACCCGGGTCCCTATGGCTGAAACAAAGTACCTTATTCTCTACCATGTTTGTTACTACTTTATTCTTTTTTTCAAAATAACGCATATTTCACTGCATTTCCCTACACTGACACACCACTAGGTTGCTTGCATATGACACCCGAGGATCACATATGTGTATTTTTACGTAACACAAAGAGAAACTACCTAATTCTATCAAACTTATATATTTTTCTGAAATCGAAGTGTTATTTTGTCTTCTGCAGCGCTATATTTTGATACACCCTGTATATATATTTTCTATGTCAGAACAAAATATGTTGTTTTCATATTCTACACATCAGGATATGTACGAAAAGCACAAATTAGCAGAATAAAAATAAAATAATGAAGTTAGAAACATATATTCTACATGAACGACTTTAACCCTTACCTTTTCAATGAGATCACATGACGCACACCTTCTGTCAAAAATTGATTCCAATTACCACAGAGCTATTCAATTTTTTTTTTAATTTTCTTATTTCACGTAAAAATGTTGGCTGGCAACCGTCTAACAATATATTATATGTCATTATGTGCATATTGAATTGTTACTAATTGTCGTGTATTATAATCTATTTTGGTCTATATCTTAAGAACCATTTAACATATTTTCACGAAATAAAGCTCAAACTCGAGTACCAGCACTTCTCTCATAGCGGTCTCAAACCCGGGTCCCTATGGTTGAAAAAAAGTACCTTATCCTGTACCATGTTTGTTACTACTTTATTTTTTTTTTTTTAAATAACGCATATTTCACTGCATTTCCCTACACTGACACACCACTAGGTTGCTTGCATATGACACCCGAGGATCACATATGCGTATTTTTACGTAACACAAAGAGAAACTACCTAATTCTATCAAACTTATAAATTTTTCTGAAATCGAAGTGTTATTTTGTCTTCTGCAGCGCTATATTTTGATGCACCCTGTATATATATTTTCGATGTCAGAACAAAGTATGTTGTTTTCATATTCTACACATCAGGATATGTACGAAAAGCACAAATTAGCAGAATAAAAATAAAATAATGAAGTTAGAAACATATATTCTACATGAACGACTTTAACCCTTACCTTTTCAATGAGATCACATGACGCACACCTTCTGTCAAAAATTGATTCCAATTACCACGGAGCTATTCAATTTTGTTTTAATTTTCTTATTTCACGTAAAAATGTTGGCTGGCAACCGCCTAACAATATATTATATGTCATTATGTGCATATTGAATTGTTACTAATTGTCGTGTATTATAATCTATTTTGGTCTATATCTTAAGAACCATTTAACATATTTTCACGAAATAAAGCTCAAACTCGAGTACCAGCACTTCTCTCATAGCGGTCGCAAACCCGGGTCCCTATGTCTGAAACAAAGTACCTTATTCTCTACCATGTTTGTTACTACTTTATTCTTTTTTTTCAAAATAACGCATATTTCACTGCATTTCCCCACACTGACACACCAGTAGGTTGCTTGTATATGACTCCCGAGGATCACATATGCGTATTTTTACGTAACACAAAGAGAAACTACCTAATTATATCAAACTTTTAAAATTTTCTGAAATCGAAGTGTTATCTTGTCTTCTGCAACGGTTTATTTTGATGCACCCTGTATATATATTTTCAATGTTAAAACAAAAAAAAATGTTGTCATATTCTACACATCAGGATAGGTACGAAAGGCACAAATTAGCAGAAAAAGCATAAAATAATGAAGTTAGAAACAAATATTCTATATGAACGACTATAACCCTTACCTTTTCAATGAGATCACATGACGCACACCTTCTGACAAAAATTGATTCCAATTACCACAGAGCTATTCAATTTTTTTTTTAATTTTCTTATTTCACGTAAAAATGTTGGCTGGCAACCGTCTAACAATACATTATATGTCATTATGTGCATATTGAAATATTACTAATTGTCGTGTATTATAATCTATTTTGGTCTATATCTTAAGACCCATTTAACATATTTTCACGAAATAAAGCTCAAACTCGAGTACCAGCACTTCTCTCATAGCGGTCGCAAACCCGGGTCCCTATGGCTGAAAAAAAGTACCTTATCCTGTACCATGTTTGTTACTACTTTATTCTTTTTTTCAAAATAACGCATATTTCACTGCATTTCCCTACACTGACACACCACTAGGTTGCTTGCATATGACACTCGAGGATCACATATGCGTATTTTTACGTAACACAAAGAGAAACTTCCTAATTCTATCATACTTATAAATTTTTCTGAAATCGAAGTGTTATTTTGTCTTCTGCAGCGCTATATTTTGATGCACCCTGTATATATATTTTCGATGTCAGAACAAAGTATGTTGTTTTCATATTCTACACATCAGGATATGTACGAAAAGCACAAATTAGCAGAATAAAAATAAAATAATGAAGTTAGAAACATATATTCTACATGAACGACTTTAACCCTTACCTTTTCAATGAGATCACATGACGCACACCTTCTGTCAAAAATTGATTCCAATTACCACAGAGCTATTCAATTTTTTTTTTAATTTTCTTATTTCACGTAAAAATGTTGGCTGGCAACCGTCTAACAATATATTATATGTCATTATGTGCATATTGAATTGTTACTAATTGTCGTGTATTATAATCTATTTTGGTCTATATCTTAAGAACCATTTAACATATTTTCACGAAATAAAGCTCAAACTCGAGTACCAGCACTTCTCTCATAGCGGTCTCAAACCCGGGTCCCTATGGTTGAAAAAAAGTACCTTATCCTGTACCATGTTTGTTACTACTTTATTCTTTTTTTTTAAATAACGCATATTTCACTGCATTTCCCTACACTGACACACCACTAGGTTGCTTTCATATGACACCCGAGGATCACATATGCGTATTTTTACGTAACACAAAGAGAAACTACCTAATTCTATCAAACTTATAAATTTGTCTGAAATCGAAGTGTTATTTTGTCTTCTGCAGCGCTATATTTTGATGCACCCTGTATATATATTTTCGATGTCAGAACAAAGTATGTTGTTTTCATATTCTACACATCAGGATATGTACGAAAAGCACAAATTAGCAGAATAAAAATAAAATAATGAAGTTAGAAACATATATTCTACATGAACGACTTTAACCCTTACCTTTTCAATGAGATCACATGACGCACACCTTCTGTCAAAAATTGATTCCAATTACCACGGAGCTATTCAATTTTGTTTTAATTTTCTTATTTCACGTAAAAATGTTGGCTGGCAACCGCCTAACAATACATTATATGTCATTATGTGCATATTGAATTGTTACTAATTGTCGTATATTACAATCTATTTTGGTCTATATCTTAAGAACCATTTAACATATTTTCACGAAATAAAGCTCAAACTCGAGTACCAGCACTTCTCTCATAGCGGTCGCAAACCCGGGTCCCTATGGCTGAAACAAAGTACCTTATTCTCTACCATGTTTGTTACTACTTTATTCTTTTTTTCAAAATAACGCATATTTCACTGCATTTCCCTACACTGACACACCACTAGGTTGCTTGCATATGACACCCGAGGATCACATATGTGTATTTTTACGTAACACAAAGAGAAACTACCTAATTCTATCAAACTTATATATTTTTCTGAAATCGAAGTGTTATTTTGTCTTCTGCAGCGCTATATTTTGATACACCCTGTATATATATTTTCTATGTCAGAACAAAATATGTTGTTTTCATATTCTACACATCAGGATATGTACGAAAAGCACAAATTAGCAGAATAAAAATAAAATAATGAAGTTAGAAACATATATTCTACATGAACGACTTTAACCCTTACCTTTTCAATGAGATCACATGACGCACACCTTCTGTCAAAAATTGATTCCAATTACCACAGAGCTATTCAATTTTTTTTTTAATTTTCTTATTTCACGTAAAAATGTTGGCTGGCAACCGTCTAACAATATATTATATGTCATTATGTGCATATTGAATTGTTACTAATTGTCGTGTATTATAATCTATTTTGGTCTATATCTTAAGAACCATTTAACATATTTTCACGAAATAAAGCTCAAACTCGAGTACCAGCACTTCTCTCATAGCGGTCTCAAACCCGGGTCCCTATGGTTGAAAAAAAGTACCTTATCCTGTACCATGTTTGTTACTACTTTATTTTTTTTTTTTTAAATAACGCATATTTCACTGCATTTCCCTACACTGACACACCACAAGGTTGCTTGCATATGACACCCGAGGATCACATATGCGTATTTTTACGTAACACAAAGAGAAACTACCTAATTCTATCAAACTTATAAATTTTTCTGAAATCGAAGTGTTATTTTGTCTTCTGCAGCGCTATATTTTGATGCACCCTGTATATATATTTTCGATGTCAGAACAAAGTATGTTGTTTTCATATTCTACACATCAGGATATGTACGAAAAGCACAAATTAGCAGAATAAAAATAAAATAATGAAGTTAGAAACATATATTCTACATGAACGACTTTAACCCTTACCTTTTCAATGAGATCACATGACGCACACCTTCTGTCAAAAATTGATTCCAATTACCACGGAGCTATTCAATTTTGTTTTAATTTTCTTATTTCACGTAAAAATGTTGGCTGGCAACCGCCTAACAATATATTATATGTCATTATGTGCATATTGAATTGTTACTAATTGTCGTGTATTATAATCTATTTTGGTCTATATCTTAAGAACCATTTAACATATTTTCACGAAATAAAGCTCAAACTCGAGTACCAGCACTTCTCTCATAGCGGTCGCAAACCCGGGTCCCTATGTCTGAAACAAAGTACCTTATTCTCTACCATGTTTGTTACTACTTTATTCTTTTTTTTCAAAATAACGCATATTTCACTGCATTTCCCCACACTGACACACCAGTAGGTTGCTTGTATATGACTCCCGAGGATCACATATGCGTATTTTTACGTAACACAAAGAGAAACTACCTAATTATATCAAACTTTTAAAATTTTCTGAAATCGAAGTGTTATCTTGTCTTCTGCAACGGTTTATTTTGATGCACCCTGTATATATATTTTCAATGTTAAAACAAAAAAAAATGTTGTCATATTCTACACATCAGGATAGGTACGAAAGGCACAAATTAGCAGAAAAAGCATAAAATAATGAAGTTAGAAACAAATATTCTATATGAACGACTATAACCCTTACCTTTTCAATGAGATCACATGACGCACACCTTCTGACAAAAATTGATTCCAATTACCACAGAGCTATTCAATTTTTTTTTTAATTTTCTTATTTCACGTAAAAATGTTGGCTGGCAACCGTCTAACAATACATTATATGTCATTATGTGCATATTGAATTATTACTAATTGTCGTGTATTATAATCTATTTTGGTCTATATCTTAAGACCCATTTAACATATTTTCACGAAATAAAGCTCAAACTCGAGTACCAGCACTTCTCTCATAGCGGTCGCAAACCCGGGTCCCTATGGCTGAAAAAAAGTACCTTATCCTGTACCATGTTTGTTACTACTTTATTCTTTTTTTCAAAATAACGCATATTTCACTGCATTTCCCTACACTGACACACCACTAGGTTGCTTGCATATGACACTCGAGGATCACATATGCGTATTTTTACGTAACACAAAGAGAAACTTCCTAATTCTATCATACTTATAAATTTTTCTGAAATCGAAGTGTTATTTTGTCTTCTGCAGCGCTATATTTTGATGCACCCTGTATATATATTTTCGATGTCAGAACAAAGTATGTTGTTTTCATATTCTACACATCAGGATATGTACGAAAAGCACAAATTAGCAGAATAAAAATAAAATAATGAAGTTAGAAACATATATTCTACATGAACGACTTTAACCCTTACCTTTTCAATGAGATCACATGACGCACACCTTCTGTCAAAAATTGATTCCAATTACCACGGAGCTATTCAATTTTGTTTTAATTTTCTTATTTCACGTAAAAATGTTGGCTGGCAACCGCCTAACAATATATTATATGTCATTATGTGCATATTGAATTGTTACTAATTGTCGTGTATTATAATCTATTTTGGTCTATATCTTAAGAACCATTTAACATATTTTCACGAAATAAAGCTCAAACTCGAGTACCAGCACTTCTCTCATAGCGGTCGCAAACCCGGGTCCCTATGTCTGAAACAAAGTACCTTATTCTCTACCATGTTTGTTACTACTTTATTCTTTTTTTTCAAAATAACGCATATTTCACTGCATTTCCCCACACTGACACACCAGTAGGTTGCTTGTATATGACTCCCGAGGATCACATATGCGTATTTTTACGTAACACAAAGAGAAACTACCTAATTATATCAAACTTTTAAAATTTTCTGAAATCGAAGTGTTATCTTGTCTTCTGCAACGGTTTATTTTGATGCACCCTGTATATATATTTTCAATGTTAAAACAAAAAAAAATGTTGTCATATTCTACACATCAGGATAGGTACGAAAGGCACAAATTAGCAGAAAAAGCATAAAATAATGAAGTTAGAAACAAATATTCTATATGAACGACTATAACCCTTACCTTTTCAATGAGATCACATGACGCACACCTTCTGACAAAAATTGATTCCAATTACCACAGAGCTATTCAATTTTTTTTTTAATTTTCTTATTTCACGTAAAAATGTTGGCTGGCAACCGTCTAACAATACATTATATGTCATTATGTGCATATTGAAATATTACTAATTGTCGTGTATTATAATCTATTTTGGTCTATATCTTAAGACCCATTTAACATATTTTCACGAAATAAAGCTCAAACTCGAGTACCAGCACTTCTCTCATAGCGGTCGCAAACCCGGGTCCCTATGGCTGAAAAAAAGTACCTTATCCTGTACCATGTTTGTTACTACTTTATTCTTTTTTTCAAAATAACGCATATTTCACTGCATTTCCCTACACTGACACACCACTAGGTTGCTTGCATATGACACTCGAGGATCACATATGCGTATTTTTACGTAACACAAAGAGAAACTTCCTAATTCTATCATACTTATAAATTTTTCTGAAATCGAAGTGTTATTTTGTCTTCTGCAGCGCTATATTTTGATGCACCCTGTATATATATTTTCGATGTCAGAACAAAGTATGTTGTTTTCATATTCTACACATCAGGATATGTACGAAAAGCACAAATTAGCAGAATAAAAATAAAATAATGAAGTTAGAAACATATATTCTACATGAACGACTTTAACCCTTACCTTTTCAATGAGATCACATGACGCACACCTTCTGTCAAAAATTGATTCCAATTACCACAGAGCTATTCAATTTTTTTTTTAATTTTCTTATTTCACGTAAAAATGTTGGCTGGCAACCGTCTAACAATATATTATATGTCATTATGTGCATATTGAATTGTTACTAATTGTCGTGTATTATAATCTATTTTGGTCTATATCTTAAGAACCATTTAACATATTTTCACGAAATAAAGCTCAAACTCGAGTACCAGCACTTCTCTCATAGCGGTCTCAAACCCGGGTCCCTATGGTTGAAAAAAAGTACCTTATCCTGTACCATGTTTGTTACTACTTTATTCTTTTTTTTTAAATAACGCATATTTCACTGCATTTCCCTACACTGACACACCACTAGGTTGCTTTCATATGACACCCGAGGATCACATATGCGTATTTTTACGTAACACAAAGAGAAACTACCTAATTCTATCAAACTTATAAATTTGTCTGAAATCGAAGTGTTATTTTGTCTTCTGCAGCGCTATATTTTGATGCACCCTGTATATATATTTTCGATGTCAGAACAAAGTATGTTGTTTTCATATTCTACACATCAGGATATGTACGAAAAGCACAAATTAGCAGAATAAAAATAAAATAATGAAGTTAGAAACATATATTCTACATGAACGACTTTAACCCTTACCTTTTCAATGAGATCACATGACGCACACCTTCTGTCAAAAATTGATTCCAATTACCACGGAGCTATTCAATTTTGTTTTAATTTTCTTATTTCACGTAAAAATGTTGGCTGGCAACCGCCTAACAATACATTATATGTCATTATGTGCATATTGAATTGTTACTAATTGTCGTATATTACAATCTATTTTGGTCTATATCTTAAGAACCATTTAACATATTTTCACGAAATAAAGCTCAAACTCGAGTACCAGCACTTCTCTCATAGCGGTCGCAAACCCGGGTCCCTATGGCTGAAACAAAGTACCTTATTCTCTACCATGTTTGTTACTACTTTATTCTTTTTTTCAAAATAACGCATATTTCACTGCATTTCCCTACACTGACACACCACTAGGTTGCTTGCATATGACACCCGAGGATCACATATGTGTATTTTTACGTAACACAAAGAGAAACTACCTAATTCTATCAAACTTATATATTTTTCTGAAATCGAAGTGTTATTTTGTCTTCTGCAGCGCTATATTTTGATACACCCTGTATATATATTTTCTATGTCAGAACAAAATATGTTGTTTTCATATTCTACACATCAGGATATGTACGAAAAGCACAAATTAGCAGAATAAAAATAAAATAATGAAGTTAGAAACATATATTCTACATGAACGACTTTAACCCTTACCTTTTCAATGAGATCACATGACGCACACCTTCTGTCAAAAATTGATTCCAATTACCACAGAGCTATTCAATTTTTTTTTTAATTTTCTTATTTCACGTAAAAATGTTGGCTGGCAACCGTCTAACAATATATTATATGTCATTATGTGCATATTGAATTGTTACTAATTGTCGTGTATTATAATCTATTTTGGTCTATATCTTAAGAACCATTTAACATATTTTCACGAAATAAAGCTCAAACTCGAGTACCAGCACTTCTCTCATAGCGGTCTCAAACCCGGGTCCCTATGGTTGAAAAAAAGTACCTTATCCTGTACCATGTTTGTTACTACTTTATTTTTTTTTTTTTAAATAACGCATATTTCACTGCATTTCCCTACACTGACACACCACAAGGTTGCTTGCATATGACACCCGAGGATCACATATGCGTATTTTTACGTAACACAAAGAGAAACTACCTAATTCTATCAAACTTATAAATTTTTCTGAAATCGAAGTGTTATTTTGTCTTCTGCAGCGCTATATTTTGATGCACCCTGTATATATATTTTCGATGTCAGAACAAAGTATGTTGTTTTCATATTCTACACATCAGGATATGTACGAAAAGCACAAATTAGCAGAATAAAAATAAAATAATGAAGTTAGAAACATATATTCTACATGAACGACTTTAACCCTTACCTTTTCAATGAGATCACATGACGCACACCTTCTGTCAAAAATTGATTCCAATTACCACGGAGCTATTCAATTTTGTTTTAATTTTCTTATTTCACGTAAAAATGTTGGCTGGCAACCGCCTAACAATATATTATATGTCATTATGTGCATATTGAATTGTTACTAATTGTCGTGTATTATAATCTATTTTGGTCTATATCTTAAGAACCATTTAACATATTTTCACGAAATAAAGCTCAAACTCGAGTACCAGCACTTCTCTCATAGCGGTCGCAAACCCGGGTCCCTATGTCTGAAACAAAGTACCTTATTCTCTACCATGTTTGTTACTACTTTATTCTTTTTTTTCAAAATAACGCATATTTCACTGCATTTCCCCACACTGACACACCAGTAGGTTGCTTGTATATGACTCCCGAGGATCACATATGCGTATTTTTACGTAACACAAAGAGAAACTACCTAATTATATCAAACTTTTAAAATTTTCTGAAATCGAAGTGTTATCTTGTCTTCTGCAACGGTTTATTTTGATGCACCCTGTATATATATTTTCAATGTTAAAACAAAAAAAAATGTTGTCATATTCTACACATCAGGATAGGTACGAAAGGCACAAATTAGCAGAAAAAGCATAAAATAATGAAGTTAGAAACAAATATTCTATATGAACGACTATAACCCTTACCTTTTCAATGAGATCACATGACGCACACCTTCTGACAAAAATTGATTCCAATTACCACAGAGCTATTCAATTTTTTTTTTAATTTTCTTATTTCACGTAAAAATGTTGGCTGGCAACCGTCTAACAATACATTATATGTCATTATGTGCATATTGAATTATTACTAATTGTCGTGTATTATAATCTATTTTGGTCTATATCTTAAGACCCATTTAACATATTTTCACGAAATAAAGCTCAAACTCGAGTACCAGCACTTCTCTCATAGCGGTCGCAAACCCGGGTCCCTATGGCTGAAAAAAAGTACCTTATCCTGTACCATGTTTGTTACTACTTTATTCTTTTTTTCAAAATAACGCATATTTCACTGCATTTCCCTACACTGACACACCACTAGGTTGCTTGCATATGACACTCGAGGATCACATATGCGTATTTTTACGTAACACAAAGAGAAACTTCCTAATTCTATCATACTTATAAATTTTTCTGAAATCGAAGTGTTATTTTGTCTTCTGCAGCGCTATATTTTGATGCACCCTGTATATATATTTTCGATGTCAGAACAAAGTATGTTGTTTTCATATTCTACACATCAGGATATGTACGAAAAGCACAAATTAGCAGAATAAAAATAAAATAATGAAGTTAGAAACATATATTCTACATGAACGACTTTAACCCTTACCTTTTCAATGAGATCACATGACGCACACCTTCTGTCAAAAATTGATTCCAATTACCACAGAGCTATTCAATTTTTTTTTTTAATTTTCTTATTTCACGTAAAAATGTTGGCTGGCAACCGTCTAACAATATATTATATGTCATTATGTGCATATTGAATTGTTACTAATTGTCGTGTATTATAATCTATTTTGGTCTATATCTTAAGAACCATTTAACATATTTTCACGAAATAAAGCTCAAACTCGAGTACCAGCACTTCTCTCATAGCGGTCTCAAACCCGGGTCCCTATGGTTGAAAAAAAGTACCTTATCCTGTACCATGTTTGTTACTACTTTATTCTTTTTTTTTTAAATAACGCATATTTCACTGCATTTCCCTACACTGACACACCACTAGGTTGCTTTCATATGACACCCGAGGATCACATATGCGTATTTTTACGTAACACAAAGAGAAACTACCTAATTCTATCAAACTTATAAATTTGTCTGAAATCGAAGTGTTATTTTGTCTTCTGCAGCGCTATATTTTGATGCACCCTGTATATATATTTTCGATGTCAGAACAAAGTATGTTGTTTTCATATTCTACACATCAGGATATGTACGAAAAGCACAAATTAGCAGAATAAAAATAAAATAATGAAGTTAGAAACATATATTCTACATGAACGACTTTAACCCTTACCTTTTCAATGAGATCACATGACGCACACCTTCTGTCAAAAATTGATTCCAATTACCACGGAGCTATTCAATTTTGTTTTAATTTTCTTATTTCACGTAAAAATGTTGGCTGGCAACCGCCTAACAATATATTATATGTCATTATGTGCATATTGAATTGTTACTAATTGTCGTGTATTATAATCTATTTTGGTCTATATCTTAAGAACCATTTAACATATTTTCACGAAATAAAGCTCAAACTCGAGTACCAGCACTTCTCTCATAGCGGTCGCAAACCCGGGTCCCTATGTCTGAAACAAAGTACCTTATTCTCTACCATGTTTGTTACTACTTTATTCTTTTTTTTCAAAATAACGCATATTTCACTGCATTTCCCCACACTGACACACCAGTAGGTTGCTTGTATATGACACCCGAGGATCACATATGCGTATTTTTACGTAACACAAAGAGAAACTACCTAATTATATCAAACTTTTAAAATTTTCTGAAATCGAAGTGTTATCTTGTCTTCTGCAACGGTTTATTTTGATGCACCCTGTATATATATTTTCAATGTTAAAACAAAAAAAAAATGTTTTCATATTCTACACATCAGGATAGGTACGAAAGGCACAAATTAGCAGAAAAAGCATAAAATAATGAAGTTAGAAACAAATATTCTATATGAACGACTATAACCCTTACCTTTTCAATGAGATCACATGACGCACACCTTCTGACAAAAATTGATTCCAATTACCACAGAGCTATTCAATTTTTTTTTAATTTTCTTATTTCACGTAAAAATGTTGGCTGGCAACCGTCTAACAATACATTATATGTCATTATGTGCATATTGAATTATTACTAATTGTCGTGTATTATAATCTATTTTGGTCTATATCTTAAGAACCATTTAACATATTTTCACGAAATAAAGCTCAAACTCGAGTACCAGCACTTCTCTCATAGCGGTCGCAAACCCGGGTCCCTATGGCTGAAAAAAAGTACCTTATCCTGTACCATGTTTGTTACTACTTTATTCTTTTTTTCAAAATAACGCATATTTCACTGCATTTCCCTACACTGACACACCACTAGGTTGCTTGCATATGACACTCGAGGATCACATATGCGTATTTTTACGTAACACAAAGAGAAACTACCTAATTCTATCATACTTATAAATTTTTCTGAAATCGAAGTGTTATTTTGTCTTCTGCAGCGCTATATTTTGATGCACCCTGTATATATATTTTCGATGTCAGAACAAAGTATGTTGTTTTCATATTCTACACATCAGGATATGTACGAAAAGCACAAATTAGCAGAATAAAAATAAAATAATGAAGTTAGAAACATATATTCTACATGAACGACTTTAACCCTTACCTTTTCAATGAGATCACATGACGCACACCTTCTGTCAAAAATTGATTCCAATTACCACAGAGCTATTCAATTTTTTTTTTTAATTTTCTTATTTCACGTAAAAATGTTGGCTGGCAACCGTCTAACAATATATTATATGTCATTATGTGCATATTGAATTGTTACTAATTGTCGTGTATTATAATCTATTTTGGTCTATATCTTAAGAACCATTTAACATATTTTCACGAAATAAAGCTCAAACTCGAGTACCAGCACTTCTCTCATAGCGGTCTCAAACCCGGGTCCCTATGGTTGAAAAAAAGTACCTTATCCTGTACCATGTTTGTTACTACTTTATTCTTTTTTTTTTAAATAACGCATATTTCACTGCATTTCCCTACACTGACACACCACTAGGTTGCTTTCATATGACACCCGAGGATCACATATGCGTATTTTTACGTAACACAAAGAGAAACTACCTAATTCTATCAAACTTATAAATTTGTCTGAAATCGAAGTGTTATTTTGTCTTCTGCAGCGCTATATTTTGATGCACCCTGTATATATATTTTCGATGTCAGAACAAAGTATGTTGTTTTCATATTCTACACATCAGGATATGTACGAAAAGCACAAATTAGCAGAATAAAAATAAAATAATGAAGTTAGAAACATATATTCTACATGAACGACTTTAACCCTTACCTTTTCAATGAGATCACATGACGCACACCTTCTGTCAAAAATTGATTCCAATTACCACGGAGCTATTCAATTTTGTTTTAATTTTCTTATTTCACGTAAAAATGTTGGCTGGCAACCGCCTAACAATATATTATATGTCATTATGTGCATATTGAATTGTTACTAATTGTCGTGTATTATAATCTATTTTCGTCTATATCTTAAGAACCATTTAACATATTTTCACGAAATAAAGCTCAAACTCGAGTACCAGCACTTCTCTCATAGCGGTCGCAAACCCGGGTCCCTATGTCTGAAACAAAGTACCTTATTCTCTACCATGTTTGTTACTACTTTATTCTTTTTTTTCAAAATAACGCATATTTCACTGCATTTCCCCACACTGACACACCAGTAGGTTGCTTGTATATGACACCCGAGGATCACATATGCGTATTTTTACGTAACACAAAGAGAAACTTCCTAATTCTATCATACTTATAAATTTTTCTGAAATCGAAGTGTTATTTTGTCTTCTGCAGCGCTATATTTTGATGCACCCTGTATATATATTTTCGATGTCAGAACAAAGTATGTTGTTTTCATATTCTACACATCAGGATATGTACGAAAAGCACAAATTAGCAGAATAAAAATAAAATAATGAAGTTAGAAACATATATTCTACATGAACGACTTTAACCCTAACCTTTTCAATGAGATCACATGACGCACACCTTCTGTCAAAAATTGATTCCAATTACCACGGAGCTATTCAATTTTGTTTTAATTTTCTTATTTCACGTAAAAATGTTGGCTGGCAACCGCCTAACAATATTATTATATGTCATTATGTGCATATTGAATTGTTACTAATTGTCGTGTATTATAATCTATTTTGGTCTATATCTTAAGAACCATTTAACATATTTTCACGAAATAAAGCTCAAACTCGAGTACCAGCACTTCTATCATAGCGGTCGCAAACCCGGGTCCCTATGTCTGAAACAAAGTACCTTATTCTTTACCATGTTTGTTACTACTTTATTCTTTTTTTTCAAAATAACGCATATTTCACTGCATTTCCCCACACTGACACACCAGTAGGTTGCTTGTATATGACACCCGAGGATCACATTTGCGTATTTTTACGTAACACAAAGAGAAACTACCTAATTATATCAAACTTTTAAAATTTTCTGAAATCGAAGTGTTATCTTGTCTTCTGCAACGGTTTATTTTGATGCACCCTGTATATATATTTTCAATGTTAAAACAAAAAAAAATGTTTTCATATTCTACACATCAGGATAGGTACGAAAGGCACAAATTAGCAGAAAAAGCATAAAATAATGAAGTTAGAAACAAATATTCTATATGAACGACTTTAACCCTTACCTTTTCAATGAGATCACATGACGCACACCTTCTGACAAAAATTGATTCCAATTACCACAGAGCTATTCAATTTTTTTTTTTAATTTTCTTATTTCACGTAAAAATGTTGGCTGGCAACCGTCTAACAATACATTATATGTCATTATGTGCATATTGAATTATTACTAATTGTCGTGTATTATAATCTATTTTGGTCTATATCTTAAGAACCATTTAACATATTTTCACGAAATAAAGCTCAAACTCGAGTACCAGCACTTCTCTCATAGCGGTCGCAAACCCGGGTCCCTATGGCTGAAAAAAAGTACCTTATCCTGTACCATGTTTGTTACTACTTTATTCTTTTTTTCAAAATAACGCATATTTCACTGCATTTCCCTACACTGACACACCACTAGGTTGCTTGCATATGACACTCGAGGATCACATATGCGTATTTTTACGTAACACAAAGAGAAACTACCTAATTCTATCATACTTATAAATTTTTCTGAAATCGAAGTGTTATTTTGTCTTCTGCAGCGCTATATTTTGATGCACCCTGTATATATATTTTCGATGTCAGAACAAAGTATGTTGTTTTCATATTCTACACATCAGGATATGTACGAAAAGCACAAATTAGCAGAATAAAAATAAAATAATGAAGTTAGAAACATATATTCTACATGAACGACTTTAACCCTAACCTTTTCAATGAGATCACATGACGCACACCTTCTGTCAAAAATTGATTCCAATTACCACGGAGCTATTCAATTTTGTTTTAATTTTCTTATTTCACGTAAAAATGTTGGCCGGCAACCGCCTAACAATACATTATATGTCATTATGTGCATATTGAATTGTTACTAATTGTCGTGTATTATAATCTATTTTGGTCTATATCTTAAGAACCATTTAACATATTTTCACGAAATAAAGCTCAAACTCGAGTACCAGCACTTCTCTCATAGCGGTCGCAAACCCGGGTCCCTATGGCTGAAACAAAGTACCTTATTCTCTACCATGTTTGTTACTACTTTATTCTTTTTTTCAAAATAACGCATATTTCACTGCATTTCCCTACACTGACACACCACTAGGTTGCTTGCATATGACACCCGAGGATCACATATGTGTATTTTTACGTAACACAAAGAGAAACTACCTAATTCTATCAAACTTATATATTTTTCTGAAATCGAAGTGTTATTTTGTCTTCTGCAGCGCTATATTTTGATGCACCCTGTATATATATTTTCGATGTCAGAACAAAATATGTTGTTTTCATATTCTACACATCAGGATATGTACGAAAAGCACAAATTAGCAGAATAAAAATAAAATAATGAAGTTAGAAACATATATTCTACATGAACGACTTTAACCCTTACCTTTTCAATGAGATCACATGACGCACACCTTCTGTCAAAAATTGATTCCAATTACCACGGAGCTATTCAATTTTGTTTTAATTTTCTTATTTCACGTAAAAATGTTGGCTGGCAACCGCCTAACAATATATTATATGTCATTATGTGCATATTGAATTGTTACTAATTGTCGTGTATTATAATCTATTTTGGTCTATATCTTAAGAACCATTTAACATATTTTCACGAAATAAAGCTCAAACTCGAGTACCAGCACTTCTCTCATAGCGGTCGCAAACCCGGGACCCTATGGCTGAAACAAAGTACCTTATTCTCTACCATGTTTGTTACTACTTTATTCTTTTTTTTCAAAATAACGCATATTTCACTGCATTTCCCCACACTGACACACCAGTAGGTTGCTTGTATATGACACCCGAGGATCACATATGCGTATTTTTACGTAACACAAAGAGAAACTACCTAATTATATCAAACTTTTAAAATTTTCTGAAATCGAAGTGTTATCTTGTCTTCTGCAACGGTTTATTTTGATGCACCCTGTATATATATTTTCAATGTTAAAACAAAAAAAAATGTTTTCATATTCTACACATCAGGATAGGTACGAAAGGCACAAATTAGCAGAAAAAGCATAAAATAATGAAGTTAGAAACAAATATTCTATATGAACGACTATAACCCTTACCTTTTCAATGAGATCACATGACGCACACCTTCTGACAAAAATTGATTCCAATTACCACAGAGCTATTCAATTTTTTTTTAATTTTCTTATTTCACGTAAAAATGTTGGCTGGCAACCGTCTAACAATACATTATATGTCATTATGTGCATATTGAATTATTACTAATTGTCGTGTATTATAATCTATTTTGGTCTATATCTTAAGAACCATTTAACATATTTTCACGAAATAAAGCTCAAACTCGAGTACCAGCACTTCTCTCATAGCGGTCGCAAACCCGGGTCCCTATGGCTGAAAAAAAGTACCTTATCCTGTACCATGTTTGTTACTACTTTATTCTTTTTTTCAAAATAACGCATATTTCACTGCATTTCCCTACACTGACACACCACTAGGTTGCTTGCATATGACACTCGAGGATCACATATGCGTATTTTTACGTAACACAAAGAGAAACTTCCTAATTCTATCATACTTATAAATTTTTCTGAAATCGAAGTGTTATTTTGTCTTCTGCAGCGCTATATTTTGATGCACCCTGTATATATATTTTCGATGTCAGAACAAAGTATGTTGTTTTCATATTCTACACATCAGGATATGTACGAAAAGCACAAATTAGCAGAATAAAAATAAAATAATGAAGTTAGAAACATATATTCTACATGAACGACTTTAACCCTTACCTTTTCAATGAGATCACATGACGCACACCTTCTGTCAAAAATTGATTCCAATTACCACAGAGCTATTCAATTTTTTTTTTTAATTTTCTTATTTCACGTAAAAATGTTGGCTGGCAACCGTCTAACAATATATTATATGTCATTATGTGCATATTGAATTGTTACTAATTGTCGTGTATTATAATCTATTTTGGTCTATATCTTAAGAACCATTTAACATATTTTCACGAAATAAAGCTCAAACTCGAGTACCAGCACTTCTCTCATAGCGGTCGCAAACCCGGGTCCCTATGGATGAAAAAAAGTACCTTATTCTCTACCATGTTTGTTACTACTTTATTCTTTTTTTTCAAAATAACGCATATTTCACTGCATTTCCCCACACTGACACACCAGTAGGTTGCTTGTATATGACACCCGAGGATCACATATGCGTATTTTTACGTAACACAAAGAGAAACTACCTAATTATATCAAACTTTTAAAATTTTCTGAAATCGAAGTGTTATCTTGTCTTCTGCAACGGTTTATTTTGATGCACCCTGTATATATATTTTCAATGTTAAAACAAAAAAAAATGTTTTCATATTCTACACATCAGGATAGGTACGAAAGGCACAAATTAGCAGAAAAAGCATAAAATAATGAAGTTAGAAACAAATATTCTATATGAACGACTTTAACCCTTACCTTTTCAATGAGATCACATGACGCACACCTTCTGACAAAAATTGATTCCAATTACCACAGAGCTATTCAATTTTTTTTTTAATTTTCTTATTTCACGTAAAAATGTTGGCTGGCAACCGTCTAACAATACATTATATGTCATTATGTGCATATTGAATTATTACTAATTGTCGTGTATTATAATCTATTTTGGTCTATATCTTAAGAACCATTTAACATATTTTCACGAAATAAAGCTCAAACTCGAGTACCAGCACTTCTCTCATAGCGGTCGCAAACCCGTGTCCCTATGGCTGAAAAAAAGTACCTTATCCTGTACCATGTTTGTTACTACTTTATTCTTTTTTTCAAAATAACGCATATTTCACTGCATTTCCCTACACTGACACACCACTAGGTTGCTTGCATATGACACTCGAGGATCACATATGCGTATTTTTACGTAACACAAAGAGAAACTACCTAATTCTATCATACTTATAAATTTTTCTGAAATCGAAGTGTTATTTTGTCTTCTGCAGCGCTATATTTTGATGCACCCTGTATATATATTTTCGATGTCAGAACAAAGTATGTTGTTTTCATATTCTACACATCAGGATATGTACGAAAAGCACAAATTAGCAGAATAAAAATAAAATAATGAAGTTAGAAACATATATTCTACATGAACGACTTTAACCCTAACCTTTTCAATGAGATCACATGACGCACACCTTCTGTCAAAAATTGATTCCAATTACCACGGAGCTATTCAATTTTGTTTTAATTTTCTTATTTCACGTAAAAATGTTGGCTGGCAACCGCCTAACAATACATTATATGTCATTATGTGCATATTGAATTGTTACTAATTGTCGTGTATTATAATCTATTTTGGTCTATATCTTAAGAACCATTTAACATATTTTCACGAAATAAAGCTCAAACTCGAGTACCAGCACTTCTCTCATAGCGGTCGCAAACCCGGGTCCCTATGGCTGAAACAAAGTACCTTATTCTCTACCATGTTTGTTACTACTTTATTCTTTTTTTCAAAATAACGCATATTTCACTGCATTTCCCTACACTGACACACCACTAGGTTGCTTGCATATGACACCCGAGGATCACATATGTGTATTTTTACGTAACACAAAGAGAAACTACCTAATTCTATCAAACTTATATATTTTTCTGAAATCGAAGTGTTATTTTGTCTTCTGCAGCGCTATATTTTGATGCACCCTGTATATATATTTTCGATGTCAGAACAAAATATGTTGTTTTCATATTCTACACATCAGGATATGTACGAAAAGCACAAATTAGCAGAATAAAAATAAAATAATGAAGTTAGAAACATATATTCTACATGAACGACTTTAACCCTTACCTTTTCAATGAGATCACATGACGCACACCTTCTGTCAAAAATTGATTCCAATTACCACGGAGCTATTCAATTTTGTTTTAATTTTCTTATTTCACGTAAAAATGTTGGCTGGCAACCGCCTAACAATATATTATATGTCATTATGTGCATATTGAATTGTTACTAATTGTCGTGTATTATAATCTATTTTGGTCTATATCTTAAGAACCATTTAACATATTTTCACGAAATAAAGCTCAAACTCGAGTACCAGCACTTCTCTCATAGCGGTCGCAAACCCGGGACCCTATGGCTGAAACAAAGTACCTTATTCTCTACCATGTTTGTTACTACTTTATTCTTTTTTTTCAAAATAACGCATATTTCACTGCATTTCCCCACACTGACACACCAGTAGGTTGCTTGTATATGACACCCGAGGATCACATATGCGTATTTTTACGTAACACAAAGAGAAACTACCTAATTATATCAAACTTTTAAAATTTTCTGAAATCGAAGTGTTATCTTGTCTTCTGCAACGGTTTATTTTGATGCACCCTGTATATATATTTTCAATGTTAAAACAAAAAAAAATGTTTTCATATTCTACACATCAGGATAGGTACGAAAGGCACAAATTAGCAGAAAAAGCATAAAATAATGAAGTTAGAAACAAATATTCTATATGAACGACTATAACCCTTACCTTTTCAATGAGATCACATGACGCACACCTTCTGACAAAAATTGATTCCAATTACCACAGAGCTATTCAATTTTTTTTTAATTTTCTTATTTCACGTAAAAATGTTGGCTGGCAACCGTCTAACAATACATTATATGTCATTATGTGCATATTGAATTATTACTAATTGTCGTGTATTATAATCTATTTTGGTCTATATCTTAAGAACCATTTAACATATTTTCACGAAATAAAGCTCAAACTCGAGTACCAGCACTTCTCTCATAGCGGTCGCAAACCCGGGTCCCTATGGCTGAAAAAAAGTACCTTATCCTGTACCATGTTTGTTACTACTTTATTCTTTTTTTCAAAATAACGCATATTTCACTGCATTTCCCTACACTGACACACCACTAGGTTGCTTGCATATGACACCCGAGGATCACATATGCGTATTTTTACGTAACACAAAGAGAAACAAACTAATTCTATCATACTTATAAATTTTTCTGAAATCGAAGTGTTATTTTGTCTTCTGCAGCGCTATATTTTGATGCACCCTGTATATATATTTTCGATGTCAGAACAAAGTATGTTGTTTTCATATTCTACACATCAGGATATGTACGAAAAGCACAAATTAGCAGAATAAAAATAAAATAATGAAGTTAGAAACATATATTCTACATGAACGACTTTAACCCTTACCTTTTCAATGAGATCACATGACGCACACCTTCTGTCAAAAATTGATTCCAATTACCACGGAGCTATTCAATTTTGTTTTAATTTTCTTATTTCACGTAAAAATGTTGGCTGGCAACCGCCTAACAATACATTATATGTCATTATGTGCATATTGAATTGTTACTAATTGTCGTGTATTATAATCTATTTTGGTCTATATCTTAAGAACCATTTAACATATTTTCACGAAATAAAGCTCAAACTCGAGTACCAGCACTTCTCTCATAGCGGTCGCAAACCCGGGTCCCTATGGCTGAAACAAAGTACCTTATCCTGTACCATGTTTGTTACTACTTTATTCTTTTTTTTCAAAATAACGCATATTTCACTGCATTTCCCTACACTGACACACCACTAGGTTGCTTGCATATGACACCCGAGGATCACATATGTGTATTTTTACGTAACACAAAGAGAAACTACCTAATTCTATCAAACTTATATATTTTTCTGAAATCGAAGTGTTATTTTGTCTTCTGCAGCGCTATATTTTGATACACCCTGTATATATATTTTCGATGTCAGAACAAAATATGTTGTTTTCATATTCTACACATCAGGATATGTACGAAAAGCACAAATTAGCAGAATAAAAATAAAATAATGAAGTTAGAAACATATATTCTACATGAACGACTTTAACCCTTACCTTTTCAATGAGATCACATGACGCACACCTTCTGTCAAAAATTGATTCCAATTACCACAGAGCTATTCAATTTTTTTTTTAATTTTCTTATTTCACGTAAAAATGTTGGCTGGCAACCGTCTAACAATATATTATATGTCATTATGTGCATATTGAATTGTTACTAATTGTCGTGTATTATAATCTATTTTGGTCTATATCTTAAGAACCATTTAACATATTTTCACGAAATAAAGCTCAAACTCGAGTACCAGCACTTCTCTCATAGCGGTCTCAAACCCGGGTCCCTATGGTTGAAAAAAAGTACCTTATCCTGTACCATGTTTGTTACTACTTTATTTTTTTTTTTTTTAAATAACGCATATTTCACTGCATTTCCCTACACTGACACACCACTAGGTTGCTTGCATATGACACCCGAGGATCACATATGCGTATTTTTACGTAACACAAAGAGAAACTACCTAATTCTATCAAACTTATAAATTTTTCTGAAATCGAAGTGTTATTTTGTCTTCTGCAGCGCTATATTTTGATGCACCCTGTATATATATTTTCGATGTCAGAACAAAGTATGTTGTTTTCATATTCTACACATCAGGATATGTACGAAAAGCACAAATTAGCAGAATAAAAATAAAATAATGAAGTTAGAAACATATATTCTACATGAACGACTTTAATCCTTACCTTTTCAATGAGATCACATGACGCACACCTTCTGTCAAAAATTGATTCCAATTACCACGGAGCTATTCAATTTTGTTTTAATTTTCTTATTTCACGTAAAAATGTTGGCTGGCAACCGCCTAACAATATATTATATGTCATTATGTGCATATTGAATTGTTACTAATTGTCGTGTATTATAATCTATTTTGGTCTATATCTTAAGAACCATTTAACATATTTTCACGAAATAAAGCTCAAACTCGAGTACCAGCACTTCTCTCATAGCGGTCGCAAACCCGGGTCCCTATGTCTGAAACAAAGTACCTTATTCTCTACCATGTTTGTTACTACTTTATTCTTTTTTTTCAAAATAACGCATATTTCACTGCATTTCCCCACACTGACACACCAGTAGGTTGCTTGTATATGACTCCCGAGGATCACATATGCGTATTTTTACGTAACACAAAGAGAAACTACCTAATTATATCAAACTTTTAAAATTTTCTGAAATCGAAGTGTTATCTTGTCTTCTGCAACGGTTTATTTTGATGCACCCTGTATATATATTTTCAATGTTAAAACAAAAAAAAATGTTGTCATATTCTACACATCAGGATAGGTACGAAAGGCACAAATTAGCAGAAAAAGCATAAAATAATGAAGTTAGAAACAAATATTCTATATGAACGACTATAACCCTTACCTTTTCAATGAGATCACATGACGCACACCTTCTGACAAAAATTGATTCCAATTACCACAGAGCTATTCAATTTTTTTTTTAATTTTCTTATTTCACGTAAAAATGTTGGCTGGCAACCGTCTAACAATACATTATATGTCATTATGTGCATATTGAATTATTACTAATTGTCGTGTATTATAATCTATTTTGGTCTATATCTTAAGACCCATTTAACATATTTTCACGAAATAAAGCTCAAACTCGAGTACCAGCACTTCTCTCATAGCGGTCGCAAACCCGGGCCCCTATGGCTGAAAAAAAGTACCTTATCCTGTACCATGTTTGTTACTACTTTATTCTTTTTTTCAAAATAACGCATATTTCACTGCATTTCCCTACACTGACACACCACTAGGTTGCTTGCATATGACACTCGAGGATCACATATGCGTATTTTTACGTAACACAAAGAGAAACTTCCTAATTCTATCATACTTATAAATTTTTCTGAAATCGAAGTGTTATTTTGTCTTCTGCAGCGCTATATTTTGATGCACCCTGTATATATATTTTCGATGTCAGAACAAAGTATGTTGTTTTCATATTCTACACATCAGGATATGTACGAAAAGCACAAATTAGCAGAATAAAAATAAAATAATGAAGTTAGAAACATATATTCTACATGAACGACTTTAACCCTTACCTTTTCAATGAGATCACATGACGCACACCTTCTGTCAAAAATTGATTCCAATTACCACAGAGCTATTCAATTTTTTTTTTAATTTTCTTATTTCACGTAAAAATGTTGGCTGGCAACCGTCTAACAATATATTATATGTCATTATGTGCATATTGAATTGTTACTAATTGTCGTGTATTATAATCTATTTTGGTCTATATCTTAAGAACCATTTAACATATTTTCACGAAATAAAGCTCAAACTCGAGTACCAGCACTTCTCTCATAGCGGTCTCAAACCCGGGTCCCTATGGTTGAAAAAAAGTACCTTATCCTGTACCATGTTTGTTACTACTTTATTCTTTTTTTTTTAAATAACGCATATTTCACTGCATTTCCCTACACTGACACACCACTAGGTTGCTTTCATATGACACCCGAGGATCACATATGCGTATTTTTACGTAACACAAAGAGAAACTACCTAATTCTATCAAACTTATAAATTTGTCTGAAATCGAAGTGTTATTTTGTCTTCTGCAGCGCTATATTTTGATGCACCCTGTATATATATTTTCGATGTCAGAACAAAGTATGTTGTTTTCATATTCTACACATCAGGATATGTACGAAAAGCACAAATTAGCAGAATAAAAATAAAATAATGAAGTTAGAAACATATATTCTACATGAACGACTTTAACCCTTACCTTTTCAATGAGATCACATGACGCACACCTTCTGTCAAAAATTGATTCCAATTACCACAGAGCTATTCAATTTTTTTTTTAATTTTCTTATTTCACGTAAAAATGTTGGCTGGCAACCGTCTAACAATATATTATATGTCATTATGTGCATATTGAATTGTTACTAATTGTCGTGTATTATAATCTATTTTGGTCTATATCTTAAGAACCATTTAACATATTTTCACGAAATAAAGCTCAAACTCGAGTACCAGCACTTCTCTCATAGCGGTCTCAAACCCGGTCCCTATGGTTGAAAAAAAGTACCTTATCCTGTACCATGTTTGTTACTACTTTATTTTTTTTTTTTAAATAACGCATATTTCACTGCATTTCCCTACACTGACACACCACTAGGTTGCTTGCATATGACACCCGAGGATCACATATGCGTATTTTTACGTAACACAAAGAGAAACTACCTAATTCTATCAAACTTATAAATTTTTCTGAAATCGAAGTGTTATTTTGTCTTCTGCAGCGCTATATTTTGATGCACCCTGTATATATATTTTCGATGTCAGAACAAAGTATGTTGTTTTCATATTCTACACATCAGGATATGTACGAAAAGCACAAATTAGCAGAATAAAAATAAAATAATGAAGTTAGAAACATATATTCTACATGAACGACTTTAACCCTTACCTTTTCAATGAGATCACATGACGCACACCTTCTGTCAAAAATTGATTCCAATTACCACGGAGCTATTCAATTTTGTTTTAATTTTCTTATTTCACGTAAAAATGTTGGCTGGCAACCGCCTAACAATATATTATATGTCATTATGTGCATATTGAATTGTTACTAATTGTCGTGTATTATAATCTATTTTGGTCTATATCTTAAGAACCATTTAACATATTTTCACGAAATAAAGCTCAAACTCGAGTACCAGCACTTCTCTCATAGCGGTCGCAAACCCGGGTCCCTATGTCTGAAACAAAGTACCTTATTCTCTACCATGTTTGTTACTACTTTATTCTTTTTTTTCAAAATAACGCATATTTCACTGCATTTCCCCACACTGACACACCAGTAGGTTGCTTGTATATGACTCCCGAGGATCACATATGCGTATTTTTACGTAACACAAAGAGAAACTACCTAATTATATCAAACTTTTAAAATTTTCTGAAATCGAAGTGTTATCTTGTCTTCTGCAACGGTTTATTTTGATGCACCCTGTATATATATTTTCAATGTTAAAACAAAAAAAAATGTTGTCATATTCTACACATCAGGATAGGTACGAAAGGCACAAATTAGCAGAAAAAGCATAAAATAATGAAGTTAGAAACAAATATTCTATATGAACGACTATAACCCTTACCTTTTCAATGAGATCACATGACGCACACCTTCTGACAAAAATTGATTCCAATTACCACAGAGCTATTCAATTTTTTTTTTAATTTTCTTATTTCACGTAAAAATGTTGGCTGGCAACCGTCTAACAATACATTATATGTCATTATGTGCATATTGAATTATTACTAATTGTCGTGTATTATAATCTATTTTGGTCTATATCTTAAGACCCATTTAACATATTTTCACGAAATAAAGCTCAAACTCGAGTACCAGCACTTCTCTCATAGCGGTCGCAAACCCGGGTCCCTATGGCTGAAAAAAAGTACCTTATCCTGTACCATGTTTGTTACTACTTTATTCTTTTTTTCAAAATAACGCATATTTCACTGCATTTCCCTACACTGACACACCACTAGGTTGCTTGCATATGACACTCGAGGATCACATATGCGTATTTTTACGTAACACAAAGAGAAACTTCCTAATTCTATCATACTTATAAATTTTTCTGAAATCGAAGTGTTATTTTGTCTTCTGCAGCGCTATATTTTGATGCACCCTGTATATATATTTTCGATGTCAGAACAAAGTATGTTGTTTTCATATTCTACACATCAGGATATGTACGAAAAGCACAAATTAGCAGAATAAAAATAAAATAATGAAGTTAGAAACATATATTCTACATGAACGACTTTAACCCTTACCTTTTCAATGAGATCACATGACGCACACCTTCTGTCAAAAATTGATTCCAATTACCACGGAGCTATTCAATTTTGTTTTAATTTTCTTATTTCACGTAAAAATGTTGGCTGGCAACCGCCTAACAATACATTATATGTCATTATGTGCATATTGAATTGTTACTAATTGTCGTGTATTATAATCTATTTTGGTCTATATCTTAAGAACCATTTAACATATTTTCACGAAATAAAGCTCAAACTCGAGTACCAGCACTTCTCTCATAGCGGTCGCAAACCCGGGTCCCTATGGCTGAAAAAAAGTACCTTATCCTGTACCATGTTTGTTACTACTTTATTCTTTTTTTCAAAATAACGCATATTTCACTGCATTTCCCTACACTGACACACCAGTAGGTTGCTTGTATATGACACCCGAGGATCACATATGCGTATTTTTACGTAACACAAAGAGAAACTACCTAATTATATCAAACTTTTAAAATTTTCTGAAATCGAAGTGTTATCTTGTCTTCTGCAACGGTTTATTTTGATGCACCCTGTATATATATTTTCAATGTTAAAACAAAAAAAATGTTTTCATATTCTACACATCAGGATAGGTACGAAAGGCACAAATTAGCAGAAAAAGCATAAAATAATGAAGTTAGAAACAAATATTCTATATGAACGACTATAACCCTTACCTTTTCAATGAGATCACATGACGCACACCTTCTGACAAAAATTGATTCCAATTACCACAGAGCTATTCAATTTTTTTTTAATTTTCTTATTTCACGTAAAAATGTTGGCTGGCAACCGTCTAACAATACATTATATGTCATTATGTGCATATTGAATTATTACTAATTGTCGTGTATTATAATCTATTTTGGTCTATATCTTAAGAACCATTTAACATATTTTCACGAAATAAAGCTCAAACTCGAGTACCAGCACTTCTCTCATAGCGGTCGCAAACCCGGGTCCCTATGGCTGAAAAAAAGTACCTTATCCTGTACCATGTTTGTTACTACTTTATTCTTTTTTTCAAAATAACGCATATTTCACTGCATTTCCCTACACTGACACACCACTAGGTTGCTTGCATATGACACCCGAGGATCACATATGCGTATTTTTACGTAACACAAAGAGAAACTACCTAATTCTATCATACTTATAAATTTTTCTGAAATCGAAGTGTTATTTTGTCTTCTGCAGCGCTATATTTTGATGCACCCTGTATATATATTTTCGATGTCAGAACAAAGTATGTTGTTTTCATATTCTACACATCAGGATATGTACGAAAAGCACAAATTAGCAGAATAAAAATAAAATAATGAAGTTAGAAACATATATTCTACATGAACGACTTTAACCCTTACCTTTTCAATGAGATCACATGACGCACACCTTCTGTCAAAAATTGATTCCAATTACCACGGAGCTATTCAATTTTGTTTTAATTTTCTTATTTCACGTAAAAATGTTGGCTGGCAACCGCCTAACAATACATTATATGTCATTATGTGCATATTGAATTGTTACTAATTGTCGTGTATTATAATCTATTTTGGTCTATATCTTAAGAACCATTTAACATATTTTCACGAAATAAAGCTCAAACTCGAGTACCAGCACTTCTCTCATAGCGGTCGCAAACCCGGGTCCCTATGGCTGAAACAAAGTACCTTATCCTGTACCATGTTTGTTACTACTTTATTCTTTTTTTTCAAAATAACGCATATTTCACTGCATTTCCCTACACTGACACACCACTAGGTTGCTTGCATATGACACCCGAGGATCACATATGTGTATTTTTACGTAACACAAAGAGAAACTACCTAATTCTATCAAACTTATATATTTTTCTGAAATCGAAGTGTTATTTTGTCTTCTGCAGCGCTATATTTTGATACACCCTGTATATATATTTTCGATGTCAGAACAAAATATGTTGTTTTCATATTCTACACATCAGGATATGTACGAAAAGCACAAATTAGCAGAATAAAAATAAAATAATGAAGTTAGAAACATATATTCTACATGAACGACTTTAACCCTTACCTTTTCAATGAGATCACATGACGCACACCTTCTGTCAAAAATTGATTCCAATTACCACAGAGCTATTCAATTTTTTTTTTAATTTTCTTATTTCACGTAAAAATGTTGGCTGGCAACCGTCTAACAATATATTATATGTCATTATGTGCATATTGAATTGTTACTAATTGTCGTGTATTATAATCTATTTTGGTCTATATCTTAAGAACCATTTAACATATTTTCACGAAATAAAGCTCAAACTCGAGTACCAGCACTTCTCTCATAGCGGTCTCAAACCCGGGTCCCTATGGTTGAAAAAAAGTACCTTATCCTGTACCATGTTTGTTACTACTTTATTTTTTTTTTTTTTAAATAACGCATATTTCACTGCATTTCCCTACACTGACACACCACTAGGTTGCTTGCATATGACACCCGAGGATCACATATGCGTATTTTTACGTAACACAAAGAGAAACTACCTAATTCTATCAAACTTATAAATTTTTCTGAAATCGAAGTGTTATTTTGTCTTCTGCAGCGCTATATTTTGATGCACCCTGTATATATATTTTCGATGTCAGAACAAAGTATGTTGTTTTCATATTCTACACATCAGGATATGTACGAAAAGCACAAATTAGCAGAATAAAAATAAAATAATGAAGTTAGAAACATATATTCTACATGAACGACTTTAATCCTTACCTTTTCAATGAGATCACATGACGCACACCTTCTGTCAAAAATTGATTCCAATTACCACGGAGCTATTCAATTTTGTTTTAATTTTCTTATTTCACGTAAAAATGTTGGCTGGCAACCGCCTAACAATATATTATATGTCATTATGTGCATATTGAATTGTTACTAATTGTCGTGTATTATAATCTATTTTGGTCTATATCTTAAGAACCATTTAACATATTTTCACGAAATAAAGCTCAAACTCGAGTACCAGCACTTCTCTCATAGCGGTCGCAAACCCGGGTCCCTATGTCTGAAACAAAGTACCTTATTCTCTACCATGTTTGTTACTACTTTATTCTTTTTTTTCAAAATAACGCATATTTCACTGCATTTCCCCACACTGACACACCAGTAGGTTGCTTGTATATGACTCCCGAGGATCACATATGCGTATTTTTACGTAACACAAAGAGAAACTAGGGGGCGCGGTGGCTCAGTGGTAGAGCGTTCACCTCTGGTGCTTGGGGTCCCGGGTTCGATCCCAGCCCCCGCCAAGTGAACTTTGTGGTGGACAAACACCGTGCTCGTGGGTTTTCTCGGGGTACTCCCGTTTCCTCCCACTTTCTTCATTCCACCATTTCATTCATCTCTCATTATCACCGTCTCCTTTAGCCTAACCGGCATAACCGTGGGACGTAAAACTCAAAGATTTCATTTCATTTTTTTACAAAGAGAAACTACCTAATTATATCAAACTTTTAAAATTTTCTGAAATCGAAGTGTTATCTTGTCTTCTGCAACGGTTTATTTTGATGCACCCTGTATATATATTTTCAATGTTAAAACAAAAAAAAATGTTGTCATATTCTACACATCAGGATAGGTACGAAAGGCACAAATTAGCAGAAAAAGCATAAAATAATGAAGTTAGAAACAAATATTCTATATGAACGACTATAACCCTTACCTTTTCAATGAGATCACATGACGCACACCTTCTGACAAAAATTGATTCCAATTACCACAGAGCTATTCAATTTTTTTTTTAATTTTCTTATTTCACGTAAAAATGTTGGCTGGCAACCGTCTAACAATACATTATATGTCATTATGTGCATATTGAATTATTACTAATTGTCGTGTATTATAATCTATTTTGGTCTATATCTTAAGACCCATTTAACATATTTTCACGAAATAAAGCTCAAACTCGAGTACCAGCACTTCTCTCATAGCGGTCGCAAACCCGGGTCCCTATGGCTGAAAAAAAGTACCTTATCCTGTACCATGTTTGTTACTACTTTATTCTTTTTTTCAAAATAACGCATATTTCACTGCATTTCCCTACACTGACACACCACTAGGTTGCTTGCATATGACACTCGAGGATCACATATGCGTATTTTTACGTAACACAAAGAGAAACTTCCTAATTCTATCATACTTATAAATTTTTCTGAAATCGAAGTGTTATTTTGTCTTCTGCAGCGCTATATTTTGATGCACCCTGTATATATATTTTCGATGTCAGAACAAAGTATGTTGTTTTCATATTCTACACATCAGGATATGTACGAAAAGCACAAATTAGCAGAATAAAAATAAAATAATGAAGTTAGAAACATATATTCTACATGAACGACTTTAACCCTTACCTTTTCAATGAGATCACATGACGCACACCTTCTGTCAAAAATTGATTCCAATTACCACAGAGCTATTCAATTTTTTTTTTTAATTTTCTTATTTCACGTAAAAATGTTGGCTGGCAACCGTCTAACAATATATTATATGTCATTATGTGCATATTGAATTGTTACTAATTGTCGTGTATTATAATCTATTTTGGTCTATATCTTAAGAACCATTTAACATATTTTCACGAAATAAAGCTCAAACTCGAGTACCAGCACTTCTCTCATAGCGGTCTCAAACCCGGGTCCCTATGGTTGAAAAAAAGTACCTTATCCTGTACCATGTTTGTTACTACTTTATTCTTTTTTTTTTTAAATAACGCATATTTCACTGCATTTCCCTACACTGACACACCACTAGGTTGCTTTCATATGACACCCGAGGATCACATATGCGTATTTTTACGTAACACAAAGAGAAACTACCTAATTCTATCAAACTTATAAATTTGTCTGAAATCGAAGTGTTATTTTGTCTTCTGCAGCGCTATATTTTGATGCACCCTGTATATATATTTTCGATGTCAGAACAAAGTATGTTGTTTTCATATTCTACACATCAGGATATGTACGAAAAGCACAAATTAGCAGAATAAAAATAAAATAATGAAGTTAGAAACATATATTCTACATGAACGACTTTAACCCTTACCTTTTCAATGAGATCACATGACGCACACCTTCTGTCAAAAATTGATTCCAATTACCACGGAGCTATTCAATTTTGTTTTAATTTTCTTATTTCACGTAAAAATGTTGGCTGGCAACCGCCTAACAATACATTATATGTCATTATGTGCATATTGAATTGTTACTAATTGTCGTGTATTATAATCTATTTTGGTCTATATCTTAAGAACCATTTAACATATTTTCACGAAATAAAGCTCAAACTCGAGTACCAGCACTTCTCTCATAGCGGTCGCAAACCCGGGTCCCTATGGCTGAAACAAAGTACCTTATTCTCTACCATGTTTGTTACTACTTTACTCTTTTTTTTCAAAATAACGCATATTTCACTGCATTTCCCTACACTGACACACCACTAGGTTGCTTGCATATGACACCCGAGGATCACATATGTGTATTTTTACGTAACACAAAGAGAAACTACCTAATTCTATCAAACTTATATATTTTTCTGAAATCGAAGTGTTATTTTGTCTTCTGCAGCGCTATATTTTGATACACCCTGTATATATATTTTCTATGTCAGAACAAAATATGTTGTTTTCATATTCTACACATCAGGATATGTACGAAAAGCACAAATTAGCAGAATAAAAATAAAATAATGAAGTTAGAAACATATATTCTACATGAACGACTTTAACCCTTACCTTTTCAATGAGATCACATGACGCACACCTTCTGTCAAAAATTGATTCCAATTACCACAGAGCTATTCAATTTTTTTTTTTAATTTTCTTATTTCACGTAAAAATGTTGGCTGGCAACCGTCTAACAATATATTATATGTCATTATGTGCATATTGAATTGTTACTAATTGTCGTGTATTATAATCTATTTTGGTCTATATCTTAAGAACCATTTAACATATTTTCACGAAATAAAGCTCAAACTCGAGTACCAGCACTTCTCTCATAGCGGTCTCAAACCCGGGTCCCTATGGTTGAAAAAAAGTACCTTATCCTGTACCATGTTTGTTACTACTTTATTTTTTTTTTTTTAAATAACGCATATTTCACTGCATTTCCCTACACTGACACACCACTAGGTTGCTTGCATATGACACCCGAGGATCACATATGCGTATTTTTACGTAACACAAAGAGAAACTACCTAATTCTATCAAACTTATAAATTTTTCTGAAATCGAAGTGTTATTTTGTCTTCTGCAGCGCTATATTTTGATGCACCCTGTATATATATTTTCGATGTCAGAACAAAGTATGTTGTTTTCATATTCTACACATCAGGATATGTACGAAAAGCACAAATTAGCAGAATAAAAATAAAATAATGAAGTTAGAAACATATATTCTACATGAACGACTTTAACCCTTACCTTTTCAATGAGATCACATGACGCACACCTTCTGTCAAAAATTGATTCCAATTACCACGGAGCTATTCAATTTTGTTTTAATTTTCTTATTTCACGTAAAAATGTTGGCTGGCAACCGCCTAACAATACATTATATGTCATTATGTGCATATTGAATTGTTACTAATTGTCGTGTATTATAATCTATTTTGGTCTATATCTTAAGAACCATTTAACATATTTTCACGAAATAAAGCTCAAACTCGAGTACCAGCACTTCTCTCATAGCGGTCGCAAACCCGGGTCCCTATGTCTGAAACAAAGTACCTTATTCTCTACCATGTTTGTTACTACTTTATTCTTTTTTTTCAAAATAACGCATATTTCACTGCATTTCCCCACACTGACACACCACTAGGTTGCTTGTATATGACTCCCGAGGATCACATATGCGTATTTTTACGTAACACAAAGAGAAACTACCTAATTATATCAAACTTTTAAAATTTTCTGAAATCGAAGTGTTATCTTGTCTTCTGCAACGGTTTATTTTGATGCACCCTGAATATATATTTTCAATGTTAAAACAAAAAAAATGTTGTCATATTCTACACATCAGGATAGGTACGAAAGGCACAAATTAGCAGAAAAAGCATAAAATAATGAAGTTAGAAACAAATATTCTATATGAACGACTATAACCCTTACCTTTTCAATGAGATCACATGACGCACACCTTCTGACAAAAATTGATTCCAATTACCACAGAGCTATTCAATTTTTTTTTTAATTTTCTTATTTCACGTAAAAATGTTGGCTGGCAACCGTCTAACAATACATTATATGTCATTATGTGCATATTGAATTATTACTAATTGTCGTGTATTATAATCTATTTTGGTCTATATCTTAAGACCCATTTAACATATTTTCACGAAATAAAGCTCAAACTCGAGTACCAGCACTTCTCTCATAGCGGTCGCAAACCCGGGTCCCTATGGCTGAAAAAAAGTACCTTATCCTGTACCATGTTTGTTACTACTTTATTCTTTTTTTCAAAATAACGCATATTTCACTGCATTTCCCTACACTGACACACCACTAGGTTGCTTGCATATGACACTCGAGGATCACATATGCGTATTTTTACGTAACACAAAGAGAAACTTCCTAATTCTATCATACTTATAAATTTTTCTGAAATCGAAGTGTTATTTTGTCTTCTGCAGCGCTATATTTTGATGCACCCTGTATATATATTTTCGATGTCAGAACAAAGTATGTTGTTTTCATATTCTACACATCAGGATATGTACGAAAAGCACAAATTAGCAGAATAAAAATAAAATAATGAAGTTAGAAACATATATTCTACATGAACGACTTTAACCCTTACCTTTTCAATGAGATCACATGACGCACACCTTCTGTCAAAAATTGATTCCAATTACCACAGAGCTATTCAATTTTTTTTTTTAATTTTCTTATTTCACGTAAAAATGTTGGCTGGCAACCGTCTAACAATATATTATATGTCATTATGTGCATATTGAATTGTTACTAATTGTCGTGTATTATAATCTATTTTGGTCTATATCTTAAGAACCATTTAACATATTTTCACGAAATAAAGCTCAAACTCGAGTACCAGCACTTCTCTCATAGCGGTCTCAAACCCGGGTCCCTATGGTTGAAAAAAAGTACCTTATCCTGTACCATGTTTGTTACTACTTTATTCTTTTTTTTTTAAATAACGCATATTTCACTGCATTTCCCTACACTGACACACCACTAGGTTGCTTTCATATGACACCCGAGGATCACATATGCGTATTTTTACGTAACACAAAGAGAAACTACCTAATTCTATCAAACTTATAAATTTGTCTGAAATCGAAGTGTTATTTTGTCTTCTGCAGCGCTATATTTTGATGCACCCTGTATATATATTTTCGATGTCAGAACAAAGTATGTTGTTTTCATATTCTACACATCAGGATATGTACGAAAAGCACAAATTAGCAGAATAAAAATAAAATAATGAAGTTAGAAACATATATTCTACATGAACGACTTTAACCCTTACCTTTTCAATGAGATCACATGACGCACACCTTCTGTCAAAAATTGATTCCAATTACCACAGAGCTATTCAATTTTTTTTTTTAATTTTCTTATTTCACGTAAAAATGTTGGCTGGCAACCGTCTAACAATATATTATATGTCATTATGTGCATATTGAATTGTTACTAATTGTCGTGTATTATAATCTATTTTGGTCTATATCTTAAGAACCATTTAACATATTTTCACGAAATAAAGCTCAAACTCGAGTACCAGCACTTCTCTCATAGCGGTCTCAAACCCGGGTCCCTATGGTTGAAAAAAAGTACCTTATCCTGTACCATGTTTGTTACTACTTTATTCTTTTTTTTTTAAATAACGCATATTTCACTGCATTTCCCTACACTGACACACCACTAGGTTGCTTTCATATGACACCCGAGGATCACATATGCGTATTTTTACGTAACACAAAGAGAAACTACCTAATTCTATCAAACTTATAAATTTGTCTGAAATCGAAGTGTTATTTTGTCTTCTGCAGCGCTATATTTTGATGCACCCTGTATATATATTTTCGATGTCAGAACAAAGTATGTTGTTTTCATATTCTACACATCAGGATATGTACGAAAAGCACAAATTAGCAGAATAAAAATAAAATAATGAAGTTAGAAACATATATTCTACATGAACGACTTTAACCCTTACCTTTTCAATGAGATCACATGACGCACACCTTCTGTCAAAAATTGATTCCAATTACCACGGAGCTATTCAATTTTGTTTTAATTTTCTTATTTCACGTAAAAATGTTGGCTGGCAACCGCCTAACAATACATTATATGTCATTATGTGCATATTGAATTGTTACTAATTGTCGTGTATTATAATCTATTTTGGTCTATATCTTAAGAACCATTTAACATATTTTCACGAAATAAAGCTCAAACTCGAGTACCAGCACTTCTCTCATAGCGGTCGCAAACCCGGGTCCCTATGGCTGAAACAAAGTACCTTATTCTCTACCATGTTTGTTACTACTTTACTCTTTTTTTTCAAAATAACGCATATTTCACTGCATTTCCCTACACTGACACACCACTAGGTTGCTTGCATATGACACCCGAGGATCACATATGTGTATTTTTACGTAACACAAAGAGAAACTACCTAATTCTATCAAACTTATATATTTTTCTGAAATCGAAGTGTTATTTTGTCTTCTGCAGCGCTATATTTTGATACACCCTGTATATATATTTTCTATGTCAGAACAAAATATGTTGTTTTCATATTCTACACATCAGGATATGTACGAAAAGCACAAATTAGCAGAATAAAAATAAAATAATGAAGTTAGAAACATATATTCTACATGAACGACTTTAACCCTTACCTTTTCAATGAGATCACATGACGCACACCTTCTGTCAAAAATTGATTCCAATTACCACAGAGCTATTCAATTTTTTTTTTAATTTTCTTATTTCACGTAAAAATGTTGGCTGGCAACCGTCTAACAATATATTATATGTCATTATGTGCATATTGAATTGTTACTAATTGTCGTGTATTATAATCTATTTTGGTCTATATCTTAAGAACCATTTAACATATTTTCACGAAATAAAGCTCAAACTCGAGTACCAGCACTTCTCTCATAGCGGTCTCAAACCCGGGTCCCTATGGTTGAAAAAAAGTACCTTATCCTGTACCATGTTTGTTACTACTTTATTTTTTTTTTTTTAAATAACGCATATTTCACTGCATTTCCCTACACTGACACACCACTAGGTTGCTTGCATATGACACCCGAGGATCACATATGCGTATTTTTACGTAACACAAAGAGAAACTACCTAATTCTATCAAACTTATAAATTTTTCTGAAATCGAAGTGTTATTTTGTCTTCTGCAGCGCTATATTTTGATGCACCCTGTATATATATTTTCGATGTCAGAACAAAGTATGTTGTTTTCATATTCTACACATCAGGATATGTACGAAAAGCACAAATTAGCAGAATAAAAATAAAATAATGAAGTTAGAAACATATATTCTACATGAACGACTTTAACCCTTACCTTTTCAATGAGATCACATGACGCACACCTTCTGTCAAAAATTGATTCCAATTACCACGGAGCTATTCAATTTTGTTTTAATTTTCTTATTTCACGTAAAAATGTTGGCTGGCAACCGCCTAACAATACATTATATGTCATTATGTGCATATTGAATTGTTACTAATTGTCGTGTATTATAATCTATTTTGGTCTATATCTTAAGAACCATTTAACATATTTTCACGAAATAAAGCTCAAACTCGAGTACCAGCACTTCTCTCATAGCGGTCGCAAACCCGGGTCCCTATGTCTGAAACAAAGTACCTTATTCTCTACCATGTTTGTTACTACTTTATTCTTTTTTTTCAAAATAACGCATATTTCACTGCATTTCCCCACACTGACACACCACTAGGTTGCTTGTATATGACTCCCGAGGATCACATATGCGTATTTTTACGTAACACAAAGAGAAACTACCTAATTATATCAAACTTTTAAAATTTTCTGAAATCGAAGTGTTATCTTGTCTTCTGCAACGGTTTATTTTGATGCACCCTGAATATATATTTTCAATGTTAAAACAAAAAAAATGTTGTCATATTCTACACATCAGGATAGGTACGAAAGGCACAAATTAGCAGAAAAAGCATAAAATAATGAAGTTAGAAACAAATATTCTATATGAACGACTATAACCCTTACCTTTTCAATGAGATCACATGACGCACACCTTCTGACAAAAATTGATTCCAATTACCACAGAGCTATTCAATTTTTTTTTTAATTTTCTTATTTCACGTAAAAATGTTGGCTGGCAACCGTCTAACAATACATTATATGTCATTATGTGCATATTGAATTATTACTAATTGTCGTGTATTATAATCTATTTTGGTCTATATCTTAAGACCCATTTAACATATTTTCACGAAATAAAGCTCAAACTCGAGTACCAGCACTTCTCTCATAGCGGTCGCAAACCCGGGTCCCTATGGCTGAAAAAAAGTACCTTATCCTGTACCATGTTTGTTACTACTTTATTCTTTTTTTCAAAATAACGCATATTTCACTGCATTTCCCTACACTGACACACCACTAGGTTGCTTGCATATGACACTCGAGGATCACATATGCGTATTTTTACGTAACACAAAGAGAAACTTCCTAATTCTATCATACTTATAAATTTTTCTGAAATCGAAGTGTTATTTTGTCTTCTGCAGCGCTATATTTTGATGCACCCTGTATATATATTTTCGATGTCAGAACAAAGTATGTTGTTTTCATATTCTACACATCAGGATATGTACGAAAAGCACAAATTAGCAGAATAAAAATAAAATAATGAAGTTAGAAACATATATTCTACATGAACGACTTTAACCCTTACCTTTTCAATGAGATCACATGACGCACACCTTCTGTCAAAAATTGATTCCAATTACCACAGAGCTATTCAATTTTTTTTTTTAATTTTCTTATTTCACGTAAAAATGTTGGCTGGCAACCGTCTAACAATATATTATATGTCATTATGTGCATATTGAATTGTTACTAATTGTCGTGTATTATAATCTATTTTGGTCTATATCTTAAGAACCATTTAACATATTTTCACGAAATAAAGCTCAAACTCGAGTACCAGCACTTCTCTCATAGCGGTCTCAAACCCGGGTCCCTATGGTTGAAAAAAAGTACCTTATCCTGTACCATGTTTGTTACTACTTTATTCTTTTTTTTTTAAATAACGCATATTTCACTGCATTTCCCTACACTGACACACCACTAGGTTGCTTTCATATGACACCCGAGGATCACATATGCGTATTTTTACGTAACACAAAGAGAAACTACCTAATTCTATCAAACTTATAAATTTGTCTGAAATCGAAGTGTTATTTTGTCTTCTGCAGCGCTATATTTTGATGCACCCTGTATATATATTTTCGATGTCAGAACAAAGTATGTTGTTTTCATATTCTACACATCAGGATATGTACGAAAAGCACAAATTAGCAGAATAAAAATAAAATAATGAAGTTAGAAACATATATTCTACATGAACGACTTTAACCCTTACCTTTTCAATGAGATCACATGACGCACACCTTCTGTCAAAAATTGATTCCAATTACCACGGAGCTATTCAATTTTGTTTTAATTTTCTTATTTCACGTAAAAATGTTGGCTGGCAACCGCCTAACAATACATTATATGTCATTATGTGCATATTGAATTGTTACTAATTGTCGTGTATTACAATCTATTTTGGTCTATATCTTAAGAACCATTTAACATATTTTCACGAAATAAAGCTCAAACTCGAGTACCAGCACTTCTCTCATAGCGGTCGCAAACCCGGGTCCCTATGGCTGAAACAAAGTACCTTATTCTCTACCATGTTTGTTACTACTTTATTCTTTTTTTCAAAATAACGCATATTTCACTGCATTTCCCTACACTGACACACCACAAGGTTGCTTGCATATGACACCCGAGGATCACATATGCGTATTTTTACGTAACACAAAGAGAAACTACCTAATTCTATCAAACTTATATATTTTTCTGAAATCGAAGTGTTATTTTGTCTTCTGCAGCGCTATATTTTGATACACCCTGTATATATATTTTCTATGTCAGAACAAAATATGTTGTTTTCATATTCTACACATCAGGATATGTACGAAAAGCACAAATTAGCAGAATAAAAATAAAATAATGAAGTTAGAAACATATATTCTACATGAACGACTTTAACCCTTACCTTTTCAATGAGATCACATGACGCACACCTTCTGTCAAAAATTGATTCCAATTACCACAGAGCTATTCAATTTTTTTTTTAATTTTCTTATTTCACGTAAAAATGTTGGCTGGCAACCGTCTAACAATATATTATATGTCATTATGTGCATATTGAATTGTTACTAATTGTCGTGTATTATAATCTATTTTGGTCTATATCTTAAGAACCATTTAACATATTTTCACGAAATAAAGCTCAAACTCGAGTACCAGCACTTCTCTCATAGCGGTCTCAAACCCGGGTCCCTATGGTTGAAAAAAAGTACCTTATCCTGTACCATGTTTGTTACTACTTTATTTTTTTTTTTTTAAATAACGCATATTTCACTGCATTTCCCTACACTGACACACCACAAGGTTGCTTGCATATGACACCCGAGGATCACATATGCGTATTTTTACGTAACACAAAGAGAAACTACCTAATTCTATCAAACTTATAAATTTTTCTGAAATCGAAGTGTTATTTTGTCTTCTGCAGCGCAATATTTTGATGCACCCTGTATATATATTTTCGATGTCAGAACAAAGTATGTTGTTTTCATATTCTACACATCAGGATATGTACGAAAAGCACAAATTAGCAGAATAAAAATAAAATAATGAAGTTAGAAACATATATTCTACATGAACGACTTTAACCCTTACCTTTTCAATGAGATCACATGACGCACACCTTCTGTCAAAAATTGATTCCAATTACCACGGAGCTATTCAATTTTGTTTTAATTTTCTTATTTCACGTAAAAATGTTGGCTGGCAACCGCCTAACAATATATTATATGTCATTATGTGCATATTGAATTGTTACTAATTGTCGTGTATTATAATCTATTTTGGTCTATATCTTAAGAACCATTTAACATATTTTCACGAAATAAAGCTCAAACTCGAGTACCAGCACTTCTCTCATAGCGGTCGCAAACCCGGGTCCCTATGTCTGAAACAAAGTACCTTATTCTCTACCATGTTTGTTACTACTTTATTCTTTTTTTTCAAAATAACGCATATTTCACTGCATTTCCCCACACTGACACACCAGTAGGTTGCTTGTATATGACTCCCGAGGATCACATATGCGTATTTTTACGTAACACAAAGAGAAACTACCTAATTATATCAAACTTTTAAAATTTTCTGAAATCGAAGTGTTATCTTGTCTTCTGCAACGGTTTATTTTGATGCACCCTGTATATATATTTTCAATGTTAAAACAAAAAAAAATGTTGTCATATTCTACACATCAGGATAGGTACGAAAGGCACAAATTAGCAGAAAAAGCATAAAATAATGAAGTTAGAAACAAATATTCTATATGAACGACTATAACCCTTACCTTTTCAATGAGATCACATGACGCACACCTTCTGACAAAAATTGATTCCAATTACCACAGAGCTATTCAATTTTTTTTTTAATTTTCTTATTTCACGTAAAAATGTTGGCTGGCAACCGTCTAACAATACATTATATGTCATTATGTGCATATTGAATTATTACTAATTGTCGTGTATTATAATCTATTTTGGTCTATATCTTAAGACCCATTTAACATATTTTCACGAAATAAAGCTCAAACTCGAGTACCAGCACTTCTCTCATAGCGGTCGCAAACCCGGGTCCCTATGGCTGAAAAAAAGTACCTTATCCTGTACCATGTTTGTTACTACTTTATTCTTTTTTTCAAAATAACGCATATTTCACTGCATTTCCCTACACTGACACACCACTAGGTTGCTTGCATATGACACTCGAGGATCACATATGCGTATTTTTACGTAACACAAAGAGAAACTTCCTAATTCTATCATACTTATAAATTTTTCTGAAATCGAAGTGTTATTTTGTCTTCTGCAGCGCTATATTTTGATGCACCCTGTATATATATTTTCGATGTCAGAACAAAGTATGTTGTTTTCATATTCTACACATCAGGATATGTACGAAAAGCACAAATTAGCAGAATAAAAATAAAATAATGAAGTTAGAAACATATATTCTACATGAACGACTTTAACCCTTACCTTTTCAATGAGATCACATGACGCACACCTTCTGTCAAAAATTGATTCCAATTACCACAGAGCTATTCAATTTTTTTTTTTAATTTTCTTATTTCACGTAAAAATGTTGGCTGGCAACCGTCTAACAATATATTATATGTCATTATGTGCATATTGAATTGTTACTAATTGTCGTGTATTATAATCTATTTTGGTCTATATCTTAAGAACCATTTAACATATTTTCACGAAATAAAGCTCAAACTCGAGTACCAGCACTTCTCTCATAGCGGTCTCAAACCCGGGTCCCTATGGTTGAAAAAAAGTACCTTATCCTGTACCATGTTTGTTACTACTTTATTCTTTTTTTTTTAAATAACGCATATTTCACTGCATTTCCCTACACTGACACACCACTAGGTTGCTTTCATATGACACCCGAGGATCACATATGCGTATTTTTACGTAACACAAAGAGAAACTACCTAATTCTATCAAACTTATAAATTTGTCTGAAATCGAAGTGTTATTTTGTCTTCTGCAGCGCTATATTTTGATGCACCCTGTATATATATTTTCGATGTCAGAACAAAGTATGTTGTTTTCATATTCTACACATCAGGATATGTACGAAAAGCACAAATTAGCAGAATAAAAATAAAATAATGAAGTTAGAAACATATATTCTACATGAACGACTTTAACCCTTACCTTTTCAATGAGATCACATGACGCACACCTTCTGTCAAAAATTGATTCCAATTACCACGGAGCTATTCAATTTTGTTTTAATTTTCTTATTTCACGTAAAAATGTTGGCTGGCAACCGCCTAACAATATATTATATGTCATTATGTGCATATTGAATTGTTACTAATTGTCGTGTATTATAATCTATTTTCGTCTATATCTTAAGAACCATTTAACATATTTTCACGAAATAAAGCTCAAACTCGAGTACCAGCACTTCTCTCATAGCGGTCGCAAACCCGGGTCCCTATGTCTGAAACAAAGTACCTTATTCTCTACCATGTTTGTTACTACTTTATTCTTTTTTTTCAAAATAACGCATATTTCACTGCATTTCCCCACACTGACACACCAGTAGGTTGCTTGTATATGACACCCGAGGATCACATATGCGTATTTTTACGTAACACAAAGAGAAACTACCTAATTATATCAAACTTTTAAAATTTTCTGAAATCGAAGTGTTATCTTGTCTTCTGCAACGGTTTATTTTGATGCACCCTGTATATATATTTTCAATGTTAAAACAAAAAAAAATGTTTTCATATTCTACACATCAGGATAGGTACGAAAGGCACAAATTAGCAGAAAAAGCATAAAATAATGAAGTTAGAAACAAATATTCTATATGAACGACTATAACCCTTACCTTTTCAATGAGATCACATGACGCACACCTTCTGACAAAAATTGATTCCAATTACCACAGAGCTATTCAATTTTTTTTTAATTTTCTTATTTCACGTAAAAATGTTGGCTGGCAACCGTCTAACAATACATTATATGTCATTATGTGCATATTGAATTATTACTAATTGTCGTGTATTATAATCTATTTTGGTCTATATCTTAAGAACCATTTAACATATTTTCACGAAATAAAGCTCAAACTCGAGTACCAGCACTTCTCTCATAGCGGTCGCAAACCCGGGTCCCTATGGCTGAAAAAAAGTACCTTATCCTGTACCATGTTTGTTACTACTTTATTCTTTTTTTCAAAATAACGCATATTTCACTGCATTTCCCTACACTGACACACCACTAGGTTGCTTGCATATGACACTCGAGGATCACATATGCGTATTTTTACGTAACACAAAGAGAAACTACCTAATTCTATCATACTTATAAATTTTTCTGAAATCGAAGTGTTATTTTGTCTTCTGCAGCGCTATATTTTGATGCACCCTGTATATATATTTTCGATGTCAGAACAAAGTATGTTGTTTTCATATTCTACACATCAGGATATGTACGAAAAGCACAAATTAGCAGAATAAAAATAAAATAATGAAGTTAGAAACATATATTCTACATGATCGACTTTAACCCTTACCTTTTCAATGAGATCACATGACGCACACCTTCTGTCAAAAATTGATTCCAATTACCACAGAGCTATTCAATTTTTTTTTTTTAATTTTCTTATTTCACGTAAAAATGTTGGCTGGCAACCGTCTAACAATATATTATATGTCATTATGTGCATATTGAATTGTTACTAATTGTCGTGTATTATAATCTATTTTGGTCTATATCTTAAGAACCATTTAACATATTTTCACGAAATAAAGCTCAAACTCGAGTACCAGCACTTCTCTCATAGCGGTCTCAAACCCGGGTCCCTATGGTTGAAAAAAAGTACCTTATCCTGTACCATGTTTGTTACTACTTTATTCTTTTTTTTTTAAATAACGCATATTTCACTGCATTTCCCTACACTGACACACCACTAGGTTGCTTTCATATGACACCCGAGGATCACATATGCGTATTTTTACGTAACACAAAGAGAAACTACCTAATTCTATCAAACTTATAAATTTGTCTGAAATCGAAGTGTTATTTTGTCTTCTGCAGCGCTATATTTTGATGCACCCTGTATATATATTTTCGATGTCAGAACAAAGTATGTTGTTTTCATATTCTACACATCAGGATATGTACGAAAAGCACAAATTAGCAGAATAAAAATAAAATAATGAAGTTAGAAACATATATTCTACATGAACGACTTTAACCCTTACCTTTTCAATGAGATCACATGACGCACACCTTCTGTCAAAAATTGATTCCAATTACCACGGAGCTATTCAATTTTGTTTTAATTTTCTTATTTCACGTAAAAATGTTGGCTGGCAACCGCCTAACAATATATTATATGTCATTATGTGCATATTGAATTGTTACTAATTGTCGTGTATTATAATCTATTTTCGTCTATATCTTAAGAACCATTTAACATATTTTCACGAAATAAAGCTCAAACTCGAGTACCAGCACTTCTCTCATAGCGGTCGCAAACCCGGGTCCCTATGTCTGAAACAAAGTACCTTATTCTCTACCATGTTTGTTACTACTTTATTCTTTTTTTTCAAAATAACGCATATTTCACTGCATTTCCCCACACTGACACACCAGTAGGTTGCTTGTATATGACTCCCGAGGATCACATATGCGTATTTTTACGTAACACAAAGAGAAACTACCTAATTATATCAAACTTTTAAAATTTTCTGAAATCGAAGTGTTATCTTGTCTTCTGCAACGGTTTATTTTGATGCACCCTGTATATATATTTTCAATGTTAAAACAAAAAAAAATGTTGTCATATTCTACACATCAGGATAGGTACGAAAGGCACAAATTAGCAGAAAAAGCATAAAATAATGAAGTTAGAAACAAATATTCTATATGAACGACTATAACCCTTACCTTTTCAATGAGATCACATGACGCACACCTTCTGACAAAAATTGATTCCAATTACCACAGAGCTATTCAATTTTTTTTTTAATTTTCTTATTTCACGTAAAAATGTTGGCTGGCAACCGTCTAACAATACATTATATGTCATTATGTGCATATTGAATTATTACTAATTGTCGTGTATTATAATCTATTTTGGTCTATATCTTAAGACCCATTTAACATATTTTCACGAAATAAAGCTCAAACTCGAGTACCAGCACTTCTCTCATAGCGGTCGCAAACCCGGGTCCCTATGGCTGAAAAAAAGTACCTTATCCTGTACCATGTTTGTTACTACTTTATTCTTTTTTTCAAAATAACGCATATTTCACTGCATTTCCCTACACTGACACACCACTAGGTTGCTTGCATATGACACTCGAGGATCACATATGCGTATTTTTACGTAACACAAAGAGAAACTTCCTAATTCTATCATACTTATAAATTTTTCTGAAATCGAAGTGTTATTTTGTCTTCTGCAGCGCTATATTTTGATGCACCCTGTATATATATTTTCGATGTCAGAACAAAGTATGTTGTTTTCATATTCTACACATCAGGATATGTACGAAAAGCACAAATTAGCAGAATAAAAATAAAATAATGAAGTTAGAAACATATATTCTACATGAACGACTTTAACCCTTACCTTTTCAATGAGATCACATGACGCACACCTTCTGTCAAAAATTGATTCCAATTACCACAGAGCTATTCAATTTTTTTTTTTAATTTTCTTATTTCACGTAAAAATGTTGGCTGGCAACCGTCTAACAATATATTATATGTCATTATGTGCATATTGAATTGTTACTAATTGTCGTGTATTATAATCTATTTTGGTCTATATCTTAAGAACCATTTAACATATTTTCACGAAATAAAGCTCAAACTCGAGTACCAGCACTTCTCTCATAGCGGTCTCAAACCCGGGTCCCTATGGTTGAAAAAAAGTACCTTATCCTGTACCATGTTTGTTACTACTTTATTCTTTTTTTTTTAAATAACGCATATTTCACTGCATTTCCCTACACTGACACACCACTAGGTTGCTTTCATATGACACCCGAGGATCACATATGCGTATTTTTACGTAACACAAAGAGAAACTACCTAATTCTATCAAACTTATAAATTTGTCTGAAATCGAAGTGTTATTTTGTCTTCTGCAGCGCTATATTTTGATGCACCCTGTATATATATTTTCGATGTCAGAACAAAGTATGTTGTTTTCATATTCTACACATCAGGATATGTACGAAAAGCACAAATTAGCAGAATAAAAATAAAATAATGAAGTTAGAAACATATATTCTACATGAACGACTTTAACCCTTACCTTTTCAATGAGATCACATGACGCACACCTTCTGTCAAAAATTGATTCCAATTACCACGGAGCTATTCAATTTTGTTTTAATTTTCTTATTTCACGTAAAAATGTTGGCTGGCAACCGCCTAACAATATATTATATGTCATTATGTGCATATTGAATTGTTACTAATTGTCGTGTATTATAATCTATTTTGGTCTATATCTTAAGAACCATTTAACATATTTTCACGAAATAAAGCTCAAACTCGAGTACCAGCACTTCTCTCATAGCGGTCGCAAACCCGGGTCCCTATGTCTGAAACAAAGTACCTTATTCTCTACCATGTTTGTTACTACTTTATTCTTTTTTTTCAAAATAACGCATATTTCACTGCATTTCCCCACACTGACACACCAGTAGGTTGCTTGTATATGACTCCCGAGGATCACATATGCGTATTTTTACGTAACACAAAGAGAAACTACCTAATTATATCAAACTTTTAAAATTTTCTGAAATCGAAGTGTTATCTTGTCTTCTGCAACGGTTTATTTTGATGCACCCTGTATATATATTTTCAATGTTAAAACAAAAAAAATGTTGTCATATTCTACACATCAGGATAGGTACGAAAGGCACAAATTAGCAGAAAAAGCATAAAATAATGAAGTTAGAAACAAATATTCTATATGAACGACTATAACCCTTACCTTTTCAATGAGATCACATGACGCACACCTTCTGACAAAAATTGATTCCAATTACCACAGAGCTATTCAATTTTTTTTTTAATTTTCTTATTTCACGTAAAAATGTTGGCTGGCAACCGTCTAACAATACATTATATGTCATTATGTGCATATTGAATTATTACTAATTGTCGTGTATTATAATCTATTTTGGTCTATATCTTAAGACCCATTTAACATATTTTCACGAAATAAAGCTCAAACTCGAGTACCAGCACTTCTCTCATAGCGGTCGCAAACCCGGGTCCCTATGGCTGAAAAAAAGTACCTTATCCTGTACCATGTTTGTTACTACTTTATTCTTTTTTTCAAAATAACGCATATTTCACTGCATTTCCCTACACTGACACACCACTAGGTTGCTTGCATATGACACTCGAGGATCACATATGCGTATTTTTACGTAACACAAAGAGAAACTTCCTAATTCTATCATACTTATAAATTTTTCTGAAATCGAAGTGTTATTTTGTCTTCTGCAGCGCTATATTTTGATGCACCCTGTATATATATTTTCGATGTCAGAACAAAGTATGTTGTTTTCATATTCTACACATCAGGATATGTACGAAAAGCACAAATTAGCAGAATAAAAATAAAATAATGAAGTTAGAAACATATATTCTACATGAACGACTTTAACCCTTACCTTTTCAATGAGATCACATGACGCACACCTTCTGTCAAAAATTGATTCCAATTACCACAGAGCTATTCAATTTTTTTTTTTAATTTTCTTATTTCACGTAAAAATGTTGGCTGGCAACCGTCTAACAATATATTATATGTCATTATGTGCATATTGAATTGTTACTAATTGTCGTGTATTATAATCTATTTTGGTCTATATCTTAAGAACCATTTAACATATTTTCACGAAATAAAGCTCAAACTCGAGTACCAGCACTTCTCTCATAGCGGTCTCAAACCCGGGTCCCTATGGTTGAAAAAAAGTACCTTATCCTGTACCATGTTTGTTACTACTTTATTCTTTTTTTTTTAAATAACGCATATTTCACTGCATTTCCCTACACTGACACACCACTAGGTTGCTTTCATATGACACCCGAGGATCACATATGCGTATTTTTACGTAACACAAAGAGAAACTACCTAATTCTATCAAACTTATAAATTTGTCTGAAATCGAAGTGTTATTTTGTCTTCTGCAGCGCTATATTTTGATGCACCCTGTATATATATTTTCGATGTCAGAACAAAGTATGTTGTTTTCATATTCTACACATCAGGATATGTACGAAAAGCACAAATTAGCAGAATAAAAATAAAATAATGAAGTTAGAAACATATATTCTACATGAACGACTTTAACCCTTACCTTTTCAATGAGATCACATGACGCACACCTTCTGTCAAAAATTGATTCCAATTACCACGGAGCTATTCAATTTTGTTTTAATTTTCTTATTTCACGTAAAAATGTTGGCTGGCAACCGCCTAACAATATATTATATGTCATTATGTGCATATTGAATTGTTACTAATTGTCGTGTATTATAATCTATTTTCGTCTATATCTTAAGAACCATTTAACATATTTTCACGAAATAAAGCTCAAACTCGAGTACCAGCACTTCTCTCATAGCGGTCGCAAACCCGGGTCCCTATGTCTGAAACAAAGTACCTTATTCTCTACCATGTTTGTTACTACTTTATTCTTTTTTTTCAAAATAACGCATATTTCACTGCATTTCCCCACACTGACACACCAGTAGGTTGCTTGTATATGACACCCGAGGATCACATATGCGTATTTTTACGTAACACAAAGAGAAACTACCTAATTATATCAAACTTTTAAAATTTTCTGAAATCGAAGTGTTATCTTGTCTTCTGCAACGGTTTATTTTGATGCACCCTGTATATATATTTTCAATGTTAAAACAAAAAAAAAATGTTTTCATATTCTACACATCAGGATAGGTACGAAAGGCACAAATTAGCAGAAAAAGCATAAAATAATGAAGTTAGAAACAAATATTCTATATGAACGACTATAACCCTTACCTTTTCAATGAGATCACATGACGCACACCTTCTGACAAAAATTGATTCCAATTACCACAGAGCTATTCAATTTTTTTTAATTTTCTTATTTCACGTAAAAATGTTGGCTGGCAACCGTCTAACAATACATTATATGTCATTATGTGCATATTGAATTATTACTAATTGTCGTGTATTATAATCTATTTTGGTCTATATCTTAAGAACCATTTAACATATTTTCACGAAATAAAGCTCAAACTCGAGTACCAGCACTTCTCTCATAGCGGTCGCAAACCCGGGTCCCTATGGCTGAAAAAAAGTACCTTATCCTGTACCATGTTTGTTACTACTTTATTCTTTTTTTCAAAATAACGCATATTTCACTGCATTTCCCTACACTGACACACCACTAGGTTGCTTGCATATGACACTCGAGGATCACATATGCGTATTTTTACGTAACACAAAGAGAAACTACCTAATTCTATCATACTTATAAATTTTTCTGAAATCGAAGTGTTATTTTGTCTTCTGCAGCGCTATATTTTGATGCACCCTGTATATATATTTTCGATGTCAGAACAAAGTATGTTGTTTTCATATTCTACACATCAGGATATGTACGAAAAGCACAAATTAGCAGAATAAAAATAAAATAATGAAGTTAGAAACATATATTCTACATGAACGACTTTAACCCTTACCTTTTCAATGAGATCACATGACGCACACCTTCTGTCAAAAATTGATTCCAATTACCACAGAGCTATTCAATTTTTTTTTTTAATTTTCTTATTTCACGTAAAAATGTTGGCTGGCAACCGTCTAACAATATATTATATGTCATTATGTGCATATTGAATTGTTACTAATTGTCGTGTATTATAATCTATTTTGGTCTATATCTTAAGAACCATTTAACATATTTTCACGAAATAAAGCTCAAACTCGAGTACCAGCACTTCTCTCATAGCGGTCTCAAACCCGGGTCCCTATGGTTGAAAAAAAGTACCTTATCCTGTACCATGTTTGTTACTACTTTATTCTTTTTTTTTTAAATAACGCATATTTCACTGCATTTCCCTACACTGACACACCACTAGGTTGCTTTCATATGACACCCGAGGATCACATATGCGTATTTTTACGTAACACAAAGAGAAACTACCTAATTCTATCAAACTTATAAATTTGTCTGAAATCGAAGTGTTATTTTGTCTTCTGCAGCGCTATATTTTGATGCACCCTGTATATATATTTTCGATGTCAGAACAAAGTATGTTGTTTTCATATTCTACACATCAGGATATGTACGAAAAGCACAAATTAGCAGAATAAAAATAAAATAATGAAGTTAGAAACATATATTCTACATGAACGACTTTAACCCTTACCTTTTCAATGAGATCACATGACGCACACCTTCTGTCAAAAATTGATTCCAATTACCACGGAGCTATTCAATTTTGTTTTAATTTTCTTATTTCACGTAAAAATGTTGGCTGGCAACCGCCTAACAATATATTATATGTCATTATGTGCATATTGAATTGTTACTAATTGTCGTGTATTATAATCTATTTTCGTCTATATCTTAAGAACCATTTAACATATTTTCACGAAATAAAGCTCAAACTCGAGTACCAGCACTTCTCTCATAGCGGTCGCAAACCCGGGTCCCTATGTCTGAAACAAAGTACCTTATTCTCTACCATGTTTGTTACTACTTTATTCTTTTTTTTCAAAATAACGCATATTTCACTGCATTTCCCCACACTGACACACCAGTAGGTTGCTTGTATATGACACCCGAGGATCACATATGCGTATTTTTACGTAACACAAAGAGAAACTTCCTAATTCTATCATACTTATAAATTTTTCTGAAATCGAAGTGTTATTTTGTCTTCTGCAGCGCTATATTTTGATGCACCCTGTATATATATTTTCGATGTCAGAACAAAGTATGTTGTTTTCATATTCTACACATCAGGATATGTACGAAAAGCACAAATTAGCAGAATAAAAATAAAATAATGAAGTTAGAAACATATATTCTACATGAACGACTTTAACCCTAACCTTTTCAATGAGATCACATGACGCACACCTTCTGTCAAAAATTGATTCCAATTACCACGGAGCTATTCAATTTTGTTTTAATTTTCTTATTTCACGTAAAAATGTTGGCTGGCAACCGCCTAACAATATTATTATATGTCATTATGTGCATATTGAATTGTTACTAATTGTCGTGTATTATAATCTATTTTCGTCTATATCTTAAGAACCATTTAACATATTTTCACGAAATAAAGCTCAAACTCGAGTACCAGCACTTCTATCATAGCGGTCGCAAACCCGGGTCCCTATGTCTGAAACAAAGTACCTTATTCTTTACCATGTTTGTTACTACTTTATTCTTTTTTTTCAAAATAACGCATATTTCACTGCATTTCCCCACACTGACACACCAGTAGGTTGCTTGTATATGACACCCGAGGATCACATTTGCGTATTTTTACGTAACACAAAGAGAAACTACCTAATTATATCAAACTTTTAAAATTTTCTGAAATCGAAGTGTTATCTTGTCTTCTGCAACGGTTTATTTTGATGCACCCTGTATATATATTTTCAATGTTAAAACAAAAAAAAATGTTTTCATATTCTACACATCAGGATAGGTACGAAAGGCACAAATTAGCAGAAAAAGCATAAAATAATGAAGTTAGAAACAAATATTCTATATGAACGACTTTAACCCTTACCTTTTCAATGAGATCACATGACGCACACCTTCTGACAAAAATTGATTCCAATTACCACAGAGCTATTCAATTTTTTTTTAATTTTCTTATTTCACGTAAAAATGTTGGCTGGCAACCGTCTAACAATACATTATATGTCATTATGTGCATATTGAATTATTACTAATTGTCGTGTATTATAATCTATTTTGGTCTATATCTTAAGAACCATTTAACATATTTTCACGAAATAAAGCTCAAACTCGAGTACCAGCACTTCTCTCATAGCGGTCGCAAACCCGGGTCCCTATGGCTGAAAAAAAGTACCTTATCCTGTACCATGTTTGTTACTACTTTATTCTTTTTTTCAAAATAACGCATATTTCACTGCATTTCCCTACACTGACACACCACTAGGTTGCTTGCATATGACACTCGAGGATCACATATGCGTATTTTTACGTAACACAAAGAGAAACTACCTAATTCTATCATACTTATAAATTTTTCTGAAATCGAAGTGTTATTTTGTCTTCTGCAGCGCTATATTTTGATGCACCCTGTATATATATTTTCGATGTCAGAACAAAGTATGTTGTTTTCATATTCTACACATCAGGATATGTACGAAAAGCACAAATTAGCAGAATAAAAATAAAATAATGAAGTTAGAAACATATATTCTACATGAACGACTTTAACCCTAACCTTTTCAATGAGATCACATGACGCACACCTTCTGTCAAAAATTGATTCCAATTACCACGGAGCTATTCAATTTTGTTTTAATTTTCTTATTTCACGTAAAAATGTTGGCTGGCAACCGCCTAACAATACATTATATGTCATTATGTGCATATTGAATTGTTACTAATTGTCGTGTATTATAATCTATTTTGGTCTATATCTTAAGAACCATTTAACATATTTTCACGAAATAAAGCTCAAACTCGAGTACCAGCACTTCTCTCATAGCGGTCGCAAACCCGGGTCCCTATGGCTGAAACAAAGTACCTTATTCTCTACCATGTTTGTTACTACTTTATTCTTTTTTTCAAAATAACGCATATTTCACTGCATTTCCCTACACTGACACACCACTAGGTTGCTTGCATATGACACCCGAGGATCACATATGTGTATTTTTACGTAACACAAAGAGAAACTACCTAATTCTATCAAACTTATATGTTTTTCTGAAATCGAAGTGTTATTTTGTCTTCTGCAGCGCTATATTTTGATGCACCCTGTATATATATTTTCGATGTCAGAACAAAATATGTTGTTTTCATATTCTACACATCAGGATATGTACGAAAAGCACAAATTAGCAGAATAAAAATAAAATAATGAAGTTAGAAACATATATTCTACATGAACGACTTTAACCCTTACCTTTTCAATGAGATCACATGACGCACACCTTCTGTCAAAAATTGATTCCAATTACCACGGAGCTATTCAATTTTGTTTTAATTTTCTTATTTCACGTAAAAATGTTGGCTGGCAACCGCCTAACAATATATTATATGTCATTATGTGCATATTGAATTGTTACTAATTGTCGTGTATTATAATCTATTTTGGTCTATATCTTAAGAACCATTTAACATATTTTCACGAAATAAAGCTCAAACTCGAGTACCAGCACTTCTCTCATAGCGGTCGCAAACCCGGGACCCTATGGCTGAAACAAAGTACCTTATTCTCTACCATGTTTGTTACTACTTTATTCTTTTTTTTCAAAATAACGCATATTTCACTGCATTTCCCCACACTGACACACCAGTAGGTTGCTTGTATATGACACCCGAGGATCACATATGCGTATTTTTACGTAACACAAAGAGAAACTACCTAATTATATCAAACTTTTAAAATTTTCTGAAATCGAAGTGTTATCTTGTCTTCTGCAACGGTTTATTTTGATGCACCCTGTATATATATTTTCAATGTTAAAACAAAAAAAAATGTTTTCATATTCTACACATCAGGATAGGTACGAAAGGCACAAATTAGCAGAAAAAGCATAAAATAATGAAGTTAGAAACAAATATTCTATATGAACGACTATAACCCTTACCTTTTCAATGAGATCACATGACGCACACCTTCTGACAAAAATTGATTCCAATTACCACAGAGCTATTCAATTTTTTTTTAATTTTCTTATTTCACGTAAAAATGTTGGCTGGCAACCGTCTAACAATACATTATATGTCATTATGTGCATATTGAATTATTACTAATTGTCGTGTATTATAATCTATTTTGGTCTATATCTTAAGAACCATTTAACATATTTTCACGAAATAAAGCTCAAACTCGAGTACCAGCACTTCTCTCATAGCGGTCGCAAACCCGGGTCCCTATGGCTGAAAAAAAGTACCTTATCCTGTACCATGTTTGTTACTACTTTATTCTTTTTTTCAAAATAACGCATATTTCACTGCATTTCCCTACACTGACACACCACTAGGTTGCTTGCATATGACACTCGAGGATCACATATGCGTATTTTTACGTAACACAAAGAGGAACTTCCTAATTCTATCATACTTATAAATTTTTCTGAAATCGAAGTGTTATTTTGTCTTCTGCAGCGCTATATTTTGATGCACCCTGTATATATATTTTCGATGTCAGAACAAAGTATGTTGTTTTCATATTCTACACATCAGGATATGTACGAAAAGCACAAATTAGCAGAATAAAAATGAAATAATGAAGTTAGAAACATATATTCTACATGAACGACTTTAACCCTTACCTTTTCAATGAGATCACATGACGCACACCTTCTGTCAAAAATTGATTCCAATTACCACAGAGCTATTCAATTTTTTTTTTTAATTTTCTTATTTCACGTAAAAATGTTGGCTGGCAACCGTCTAACAATATATTATATGTCATTATGTGCATATTGAATTGTTACTAATTGTCGTGTATTATAATCTATTTTGGTCTATATCTTAAGAACCATTTAACATATTTTCACGAAATAAAGCTCAAACTCGAGTACCAGCACTTCTCTCATAGCGGTCGCAAACCCGGGTCCCTATGGATGAAAAAAAGTACCTTATTCTCTACCATGTTTGTTACTACTTTACTCTTTTTTTTCAAAATAACGCATATTTCACTGCATTTCCCCACACTGACACACCAGTAGGTTGCTTGTATATGACACCCGAGGATCACATATGCGTATTTTTACGTAACACAAAGAGAAACTACCTAATTATATCAAACTTTTAAAATTTTCTGAAATCGAAGTGTTATCTTGTCTTCTGCAACGGTTTATTTTGATGCACCCTGTATATATATTTTCAATGTTAAAACAAAAAAAAATGTTTTCATATTCTACACATCAGGATAGGTACGAAAGGCACAAATTAGCAGAAAAAGCATAAAATAATGAAGTTAGAAACAAATATTCTATATGAACGACTTTAACCCTTACCTTTTCAATGAGATCACATGACGCACACCTTCTGACAAAAATTGATTCCAATTACCACAGAGCTATTCAATTTTTTTTTTAATTTTCTTATTTCACGTAAAAATGTTGGCTGGCAACCGTCTAACAATACATTATATGTCATTATGTGCATATTGAATTATTACTAATTGTCGTGTATTATAATCTATTTTGGTCTATATCTTAAGAACCATTTAACATATTTTCACGAAATAAAGCTCAAACTCGAGTACCAGCACTTCTCTCATAGCGGTCGCAAACCCGGGTCCCTATGGCTGAAAAAAAGTACCTTATCCTGTACCATGTTTGTTACTACTTTATTCTTTTTTTCAAAATAACGCATATTTCACTGCATTTCCCTACACTGACACACCACTAGGTTGCTTGCATATGACACTCGAGGATCACATATGCGTATTTTTACGTAACACAAAGAGAAACTACCTAATTCTATCATACTTATAAATTTTTCTGAAATCGAAGTGTTATTTTGTCTTCTGCAGCGCTATATTTTGATGCACCCTGTATATATATTTTCGATGTCAGAACAAAGTATGTTGTTTTCATATTCTACACATCAGGATATGTACGAAAAGCACAAATTAGCAGAATAAAAATAAAATAATGAAGTTAGAAACATATATTCTACATGAACGACTTTAACCCTAACCTTTTCAATGAGATCACATGACGCACACCTTCTGTCAAAAATTGATTCCAATTACCACGGAGCTATTCAATTTTGTTTTAATTTTCTTATTTCACGTAAAAATGTTGGCTGGCAACCGCCTAACAATACATTATATGTCATTATGTGCATATTGAATTGTTACTAATTGTCGTGTATTATAATCTATTTTGGTCTATATCTTAAGAACCATTTAACATATTTTCACGAAATAAAGCTCAAACTCGAGTACCAGCACTTCTCTCATAGCGGTCGCAAACCCGGGTCCCTATGGCTGAAACAAAGTACCTTATTCTCTACCATGTTTGTTACTACTTTATTCTTTTTTTCAAAATAACGCATATTTCACTGCATTTCCCTACACTGACACACCACTAGGTTGCTTGCATATGACACCCGAGGATCACATATGTGTATTTTTACGTAACACAAAGAGAAACTACCTAATTCTATCAAACTTATATATTTTTCTGAAATCGAAGTGTTATTTTGTCTTCTGCAGCGCTATATTTTGATGCACCCTGTATATATATTTTCGATGTCAGAACAAAATATGTTGTTTTCATATTCTACACATCAGGATATGTACGAAAAGCACAAATTAGCAGAATAAAAATAAAATAATGAAGTTAGAAACATATATTCTACATGAACGACTTTAACCCTTACCTTTTCAATGAGATCACATGACGCACACCTTCTGTCAAAAATTGATTCCAATTACCACGGAGCTATTCAATTTTGTTTTAATTTTCTTATTTCACGTAAAAATGTTGGCTGGCAACCGCCTAACAATATATTATATGTCATTATGTGCATATTGAATTGTTACTAATTGTCGTGTATTATAATCTATTTTGGTCTATATCTTAAGAACCATTTAACATATTTTCACGAAATAAAGCTCAAACTCGAGTACCAGCACTTCTCTCATAGCGGTCGCAAACCCGGGACCCTATGGCTGAAACAAAGTACCTTATTCTCTACCATGTTTGTTACTACTTTATTCTTTTTTTTCAAAATAACGCATATTTCACTGCATTTCCCCACACTGACACACCAGTAGGTTGCTTGTATATGACACCCGAGGATCACATATGCGTATTTTTACGTAACACAAAGAGAAACTACCTAATTATATCAAACTTTTAAAATTTTCTGAAATCGAAGTGTTATCTTGTCTTCTGCAACGGTTTATTTTGATGCACCCTGTATATATATTTTCAATGTTAAAACAAAAAAAAATGTTTTCATATTCTACACATCAGGATAGGTACGAAAGGCACAAATTAGCAGAAAAAGCATAAAATAATGAAGTTAGAAACAAATATTCTATATGAACGACTATAACCCTTACCTTTTCAATGAGATCACATGACGCACACCTTCTGACAAAAATTGATTCCAATTACCACAGAGCTATTCAATTTTTTTTTAATTTTCTTATTTCACGTAAAAATGTTGGCTGGCAACCGTCTAACAATACATTATATGTCATTATGTGCATATTGAATTATTACTAATTGTCGTGTATTATAATCTATTTTGGTCTATATCTTAAGAACCATTTAACATATTTTCACGAAATAAAGCTCAAACTCGAGTACCAGCACTTCTCTCATAGCGGTCGCAAACCCGGGTCCCTATGGCTGAAAAAAAGTACCTTATCCTGTACCATGTTTGTTACTACTTTATTCTTTTTTTCAAAATAACGCATATTTCACTGCATTTCCCTACACTGACACACCACTAGGTTGCTTGCATATGACACCCGAGGATCACATATGCGTATTTTTACGTAACACAAAGAGAAACAAACTAATTCTATCATACTTATAAATTTTTCTGAAATCGAAGTGTTATTTTGTCTTCTGCAGCGCTATATTTTGATGCACCCTGTATATATATTTTCGATGTCAGAACAAAGTATGTTGTTTTCATATTCTACACATCAGGATATGTACGAAAAGCACAAATTAGCAGAATAAAAATAAAATAATGAAGTTAGAAACATATATTCTACATGAACGACTTTAACCCTTACCTTTTCAATGAGATCACATGACGCACACCTTCTGTCAAAAATTGATTCCAATTACCACGGAGCTATTCAATTTTGTTTTAATTTTCTTATTTCACGTAAAAATGTTGGCTGGCAACCGCCTAACAATACATTATATGTCATTATGTGCATATTGAATTGTTACTAATTGTCGTGTATTATAATCTATTTTGGTCTATATCTTAAGAACCATTTAACATATTTTCACGAAATAAAGCTCAAACTCGAGTACCAGCACTTCTCTCATAGCGGTCGCAAACCCGGGTCCCTATGGCTGAAACAAAGTACCTTATCCTGTACCATGTTTGTTACTACTTTATTCTTTTTTTTCAAAATAACGCATATTTCACTGCATTTCCCTACACTGACACACCACTAGGTTGCTTGCATATGACACCCGAGGATCACATATGTGTATTTTTACGTAACACAAAGAGAAACTACCTAATTCTATCAAACTTATATATTTTTCTGAAATCGAAGTGTTATTTTGTCTTCTGCAGCGCTATATTTTGATACACCCTGTATATATATTTTCGATGTCAGAACAAAATATGTTGTTTTCATATTCTACACATCAGGATATGTACGAAAAGCACAAATTAGCAGAATAAAAATAAAATAATGAAGTTAGAAACATATATTCTACATGAACGACTTTAACCCTTACCTTTTCAATGAGATCACATGACGCACACCTTCTGTCAAAAATTGATTCCAATTACCACAGAGCTATTCAATTTTTTTTTTAATTTTCTTATTTCACGTAAAAATGTTGGCTGGCAACCGTCTAACAATATATTATATGTCATTATGTGCATATTGAATTGTTA